>NC_137663.1:25192612-25522612 GCF_963422515.1 Blennius ocellaris
CGTTCTCTGAACCCCCCCCCTGTACCCCCCCCCCCCCCCCCCCCCCCCCCCCCCCCTCCGAAGCTGTGGTTGCTCTTCTTCTGGCTCGCCAAACTATCTCTGCTCGCATGTTTATACGTCTTTTGTTTGGGTTCCCAAGATGTGGACATGATTCACGTAAACACAATTTATTTTTCCATGTAATATAATTCCAAACAGAACACACACTGCTTATTTTACGCTTTGAAGTATTTTCTATAATAAAATGGCGACTTTTGGCTAATTGGGATTTGCATTGAATTCCAGGTTTGGGAGCGTCGCCGTGTTGATATAGACGTCCCCCCCCCCCCCAAAAAAAAAAAAAAGCCCATTGGTGGATTAACAGATTCCACATTTCTCAGCAAAAGTCTTGAAATCTGACGGCTGGAGATCAATCTGTCTTTTTTTTTTTTTCCTTCTTCTGCAGCAAGGGATGATGGGAGCGTGGCGGTCGCCCTGGGTTACACGGCCCACCTGGTGCTGATGATCTCCTGCTTCCTGCAGATCCCCCTGAGATATCCGGTGATCCACAAGGGTTCACGCTCCTCCATCAAGGACACCATCACCGACAGGCTCACCGAGAAGGAGAGGAGAGTGAGTTGGAAACCCCCCCCCCCACAAATCAAAGCAAATAATCCGGAAGGTTTACGTCGTAAATCACGTTTCTGGACGATTCCTTTTAAGGGTGGATCCAGAATTCTGTCAGTAAATAGAAGTTCAGGCCCAGATTTTTTTTTTTAATTAATAAATAAATTAAACTTCACCTTCATACTTTCTTTAATTCATCCTACATTTAATTTGGACTTGCCATCCAACTAGTCATCTTCTACTGCTCTGTTCCTTCGGCTCCAGTAACTCTTGTGTTTTTCTTTCTATTGTCTCGGAGTGTTTTTGCGGGAATGTTCTGACCTTGACATTATCATAGTGTCCCGACCTTTTTTTCCCCCCTAATTTTATTTTTTTTCCTCCGACCGTATCTCAAAGTAAGAGTTCTGTGATTTAAAGTACATGATGTGCTGCCAATCGGAGAGTTTTCTATCAAGCAGTAGGAAGTTCAGTCGACCTGTTGTATATACCTATACAACAAAGCGAAACTTTTAAAGTTGAAATTTTATAGTTGTTATGGTACTATTTTAACGGTGGAGATGAAAACTGTCTGTATGTGGCCCCTGATCGATTGTGTGAAAACAACACCACGACCTCAACATTACATTTATGTCCCGTTTCTATACGGTTTAATCAGATGTAGTGTTTTCTGGGTTCTGTACGGCCCATCAGAGATCAACTCCACAACTTGAAAGTCACCGTTTAACCTCAAAATCGTGTTTTTTGGAATTGGAACTAATTGGAACTAATTGGGGACCCACACCCGATCTGGGAACCGGGGGATCGTCTGAACCGCTGCACCTCATCAATACAGACGACGGAGGAACAGGAAAAACTCTCCACTGAACTTTCCCTTCGACTTAACATTTTAATTCGTCATAACGTTTTTCGGTCCAAATCTAATTTAGCCCCGTTGCAGTCTTTGTGGATTTGTAACCCGGGCCGTGTGTGTGTGTTATAGTGTGTGTGTTATAGTGTGTGTGTGTTTCTCACTGGTGATTATTCTTCTCTTGTGCAACCGATTTCTCTTGTTTCCACCCCGGCGCTCGCTGCCAGCGCCTCACAACTGTTTTTACACACTCTGTCTCTTCCCATTATCCCAGTTTGACTTGGATTTAGTTTAATAAAAACAAGTGGATTTACTTATCCGCGCTTTCCTCTTTCCAGCCGCACGCTTATCGGCACGATTCCGCCTCCGTCGCTTCCAACATTCTTCTCCCCGCGACTCCAAACTCGACTCACCGGTTCAGGGAGAAAATCTTGAATTAAGCACAAATGCCGTACGTTTGACTGCCGCTCAAATGAAATATTAAAAACATGACAATTTTCAAATGTGAAAACATTCCCCAAGAGAAAAATTCTCTCTCTTTTTTTTTTCTTTCTTCTTTTTCTTTTCATATCGCCCAGCGTTTAACGACCGCGCCGTTGTTTTATTTCCACCGGTTTTATCACACTTTTGACGAGTCCGTCCAAAACCCGAGCAGCCACTCTTAAATAATTCAGTCCTGCCAGATCTTCAAGATCTGAAATATGTAGTCCATTTAAATTGCCAGCCTTTTTTTTTTTACAGTCTTATTCCCCGTGAGGCCCTAGATTTTGAATTTTTTTGACAGATCGTAAATTCGCCCGAGTTAACAGAGAGTGCGAGTGTGTGTGTATAAAATTGTAACCCGGCCCTGGAGAACTTTTTTTTTTTTTTACTGCTTAACTAGTTTCTGCAGTTCTGGTGGTGTTACTGACCGTTAAATCCAATAGAGGGACGCCGTGAAAAGGTGAATTTCTGAGCGCATTGAAGGATTTTTCGAGGAACAGGCGTCGGGAAAACCAGCGAAAAGTGTTGTTTTTACTTTTTCAGCTGAATCCAGTAGCACCATACTTATATGATGTTATGTTTTGACAATAACGTCTAAATTCAAATTTTTTTTTGATTAAGAGTTGAACTTTTCTTGGGCCAAAACATGCATGTGATGCTGTTTTGTTTTAGTCTGCCAGTAAAGTCGCTTTATTTACTCTGCATGAGAGAAACTGTGTCAATCAATCAATCAATCAATCAAATTTTATTTGTATAGCCCTTTACAATAACCCAGTGGTACCCAAAGTGCTTTACAACAAAGCTATAAAAACAATACATTAAGAAATAAATGCAGGAATAATACATAAAAACAATAAATAAAACGGGTGCGACGGTGCTGCAGGTTGGTGGAAGCCTTCTAGAGATTCATAAAAAACAGAGCATACAGAATAAAATACTCTGCCCTAGACAGAGACTTAAAAAAGTGAGTTTTCAGCTTTGATGTTTATGTCTCCACCTTGGAGTGTCTAAAAGAAGCTGAGCTGAAGAACCAGGGCCCTGCCGTGGTCACGGAGAGTTAGAATATCAGACCGCTAAGAGGGACCCAGGCCGTCGACGGCATTAAAAACAAACAACAGAAGTTTAAAATCGATTCTGAAAGGAGCTGGAAGCCGGTGGAGAGACGACGGCACAGGGGGGACGTGTTCACGTCTGGATGAGTTTGTAACTAGTTGAAGACGTGAAATAGAAAACCCTGATTGTAGTTATTTGTTCTGTTCAGACGGTAAATAATTCCACACCCTCCAGGTGGAGCTGCTCCGCCTCCCGCCTCCGTAACGTTACGTCAGCGTGTGCAGCAGTGGGGGGACTGTAATTACACCGATGCAGCGATTGTTTGTGTGTGTTATGGTCTCGTTTCTACGCGTCGCGTTGTGATGATTGCCTCCTCGTCACTCACCTGCTCAGGTACGCCCGGATTCCACGCGTGCGCCCGGCGAGTTACGGGCAGCGGCGAGGAAGCGGCCGCTATAATCACGGAGACAGCGTGATAAAAAGAGGGAAGCTCAGACTCGTCGGCTCCGCCCCCCCCCCCCCCCCCATACTGTTCCACGTCTCAACAATTTGTTTTATTTCTTTTAAGAAGAGATGGAATCATTAGTAGGCGGTGGTTCTCACGGGTTTGCCTGCAGGTTTGCGGTCGACGTGTTCTTGTTCGCACGCTCGGGGAAAGCTGGCGTGTGAAGCGGCGAGCGGCTCGAGGCTCATTACACTCAATTATTGAAATGGTTGCGAGAAGAGATGCAGGACTGCACGTCGCTGCTGGAGCAGCACTGCACACCGTCAGGACTGCACACCGTCAGGACTGTACACCGTCAGGACTGTACACCGTCAGGATGCCGCTCTGCCTCCAGCTGGGCTCCGACCTGGTTGTTCTAATGTTGTAGTACTGACGGTGGTACTGACTGGCTGTAGTACTGACTGACGGTAGTACTGACTGTAGTACTGACTGACTGTAGTACTGACTGACGGTAGTACTGACTGACGGTAGTACTGACTGTAGTACTGACTGACGGTAGTACTGACTGACGGTAGTACTGACTGTAGTACTGACTGACTGTAGTACTGACTGACGGTAGTACTGACTGACGGTAGTACTGACGGACTGTAGTACTGACTGACGGTAGTACTGACTGACGGTAGTACTGACTGACGGTAGTACTGACTGACTGTAGTACTGACTGACGGTAGTACTGACTGACGGTAGTACTGACTGTAGTACTGACTGACGGTAGTACTGACTGACGGTAGTACTGACTGACGGTAGTACTGACGGTAGTACTGACTGACGGTAGTACTGACGGTAGTACTGACTGACTGTAGTACTGACTGACTGTAGTACTGACTGACGGTAGTACTGACTGACGGTAGTACTGACGGTAGTACTGACGGTAGTACTGACGGTAGTACTGACGGTAGTACTGACTGACGGTAGTACTGACTGACGGTAGTACTGACGGTTGTACTGGCTGACTGTAATACTGACGGTAGTACTGACGGTAGTACTGACTCAGAGCCTCACCAAGTGCTACTTGTACACCGCCACACTTCTCTTTCATTTTTAGTCCCGTGCCCACATTAGTGAAATGCCAGATGCACATAAGCCTCCTGCTGTGGTTTCATCCTGCTACTTGGTTCTATTTAACTGTATTCAGTTGAATCCAGCTCAGAAAAAGTCTCGTTTAACCCGAGTTCAGTACAAATTTACTCTGATTTACTCTGATTTGTGAAGCTCCCGAGCCCCGAGACGCTGTTTCTATCTTCCACACGTATTCCTATAAGCCATTTAGAGTCGGCAGATACCCGGACAATCCTTACAAAATGTCTGGAAATGTGAAATTAATCTCAGCTCATCGCAGATTAATCGCACATCGGAACCATTTCTCAATAAGTTTTTGGTTAAAAGGTAACGTAACGTAGCCCACCGGCGTTAGCATGTCTCCCCCCGGTTGCCTGTGGAGGCGAAAGCAGTGTTTACCTCTTTATTTTCCACATTCACTTAAACACAACCTGCCTCTCTGAAGTGATGGCGAGAGCACTGAGCTGACACTTTCACTTCCACACGTCCGCACGAATGATAATCATCCGGGGGGAAAGAAGTGTGTGTGTGTGTGTGTGTGAGAGCGGAGGCCGGGCGGCCATGTCTGCTTATTACCGCTGCAGCTGGACACGCCCACCGTTTCCTGTCCCTACCTCAGCGGGACGTCAAGTCCCAGCAGCAGAAAACTCCACGACGAACCCGGTACAGGGTCTCTGAGCGGCTCCAAACACCCCGGTTAGTTTTTACACCGCCACCCCCCCCTCATGTTTATGACCCCTGAGGCCCAGACGGGCTGCAGACACACAGCAAAATGATGTGTGGGGAGATGGAAAGCAACTCGCCGCGCTCGAGAAGTGTACAAAAAGGGGGTGATTAAAGTGTCGGAAAGAGGCAAACAGTGGTGATAAGTGAGGTGGCACGGGATCCGTTTTCTTTCTTTTTTTTTTTTTTTCAAAGTGTGGTAGGATTAGCGAGCAGGCGGTCAATTATAACGGCATGCGCACTGGAAACCCGTCCCGTTTTAGTTTCAGGTTCACTGTATCTATGATTTTTCATCATAGATCCTCTGCACCAACAACAGAGAAATATATTAAAGTTTAAATTTAAAGGTTATTTTACGGGTCCAGCCCAGTCCTAGTGAACCTGATCTGTCATCGAGCTATATTTGGCACAAGTTTTACACAGCGACGTTTTGGAAACGATAATCTGTTTACATGGAAACGATGTAGTTTTCATGTTTGGTCACTAGTGGGTGCTGTTTAAAGCCTCACACACATGCGCACAGAGAACAATGTGCTATAAACACTCACATTGGGTTTACATGGACATTCGCATGGACAGACGACCAAGTTAGACTTTTATTGTGGTGACTGTCAACTATAAAACTACCAAGTCCCTCTGTAGGCAAACATCGTTGTTATTGCCGTTGTTATATGTGCAGAAGAACTACAGTGTATTTCCGTCATCAACACAGAGGCTGAACCCAGACGCTTCCAGAACGTTCAGTTTTCCGTGGCAACTGAGTCAAAGAGTTTTCAAGAAGTTGTATTTTTAGCGATTCTAATCAGCGTTGTCACGTAAACAAACACCCAAAATGCAACAGAACTTTTGCATTTCAACTTAAACGTTGTGTAAACAGGACCTAAAACTCAAACTTCACTAAAATAACCATCTTATCATTATATCAGAATAACATAGTGACGTGTGTTTTGGCTCGACGGATCTTTGTGCTTTTTCCTGGGCGAGTTTGTCGTTTGGATTCAAATTCCTCTTTCCCGTCGGACAACGTTACTGAAATATTACCCTTTAACTCGTAGTTTCTGCAATATATACATTAGATATGAAAAGTATATTATTTCATCTCATCAGAAGCATATTTTCAAGTCGTATATCTCAAAAGGTCTGTTGGTATTCTGTATAAAATATCGATTTTTTTTTTCTGCACATCACAGATTTCATGTTGTCACTAGACGCCACTATGGTAAATTCAGCCCAAATAGAGCGCGGTTAAACTGCACGCTCAGCAGTTTGGGTGCTTTTTGCAGGTTTCAACCGACAGTAGTCTTATATGAATACTTTGCTTTGTTTGGATCCGAGGGGATTAAAAACTACAACTGGAGACAAAGCTGTTTCTATTAGTCTGCAATACATTCAGTTCCTAAAAGACGTCCGTTAAGACAATACATATGATTTTAAACTCCACTTATTCCGTTTTTTTTTTTTTTTTTTAAATTGTGGTTTCTTATTATACAATAAATCAATTCTTGAAATAAGACATGCTGGTTTCTTCACATCCAACATAAAATCCTTCACGTTTGTCTGCAAACAGCGTTGGATCTGGATGTTCTTTGCCACCGTACGTGTCGATTCCGGCCTCGACGAGCAGCAGACCTGCAGCGTGTCCGTACGAAAATATTTCATCTTTTCCGTTTGGCTTGCATCACTTTTTTTCCCCCCCCTCTCTCTCCACCTGTGAAAGGGTGAATAATGGCCGCCTTATTCCAGAAAGCTTGAGCCGTTGCCACCGGCTGGCCGTGATCTTCAGTCTGTAGCCGTAGTTTGAATCGGAATCGGCGAGGAGCTCGACGCCGCCGTTTGATTTTTTTTTTTTTGGGGGGGGGGGGGGGGGTTTGACCGGATCTCAGATTCTTCAGCCTCGTCCAAAAAATGTCCTCCGAAACATCAGCCGGGCTCCACAACATGTTGCGTCCACATTTGGTCTCATGGAGCGCTCGGCTCCAGTGTTTCTGATTGGACGGGGCGGGAAGTGGTGGTGGGGGGGGAGGGAGGAGATGTGATCCAGATGTCCAATGTTTGATTGAGACCAGAACCCGGCCATTAGAAAAAGCAAGCACCGCCTCAGAGTCGTCCGTCCTCAGGATTGAAGGAAATCTACTTTTGGAAAAAAAAAAAAAAAAAAAAAAAAAATCTTCTTATCATGTATAAAGGGATTTACACATTCAAAGGCAGAAGAAAGTGTTGGTGCTGAGTGCGACTGCCAGGGGAGGGAGGGGGGGAGGGAGGGACCCGATCAGGACGAGAGGAAACCCGTGGGCCCGAAGAAAAGAGGTCATTGTTCCGGGGCGCCGGCGGCTTCATGTCTCTTTAACGCCGACCATGTGCGCGGGAGGACGGGGGGGATTTGCACCCAACCTGTCCGGGGACGAGGGGAAACGCTGCGAGACGCCGCGGCAGGTTAAACACCCTGCTTTACTACGCAAACCGACATTAGTGG
The DNA here is from genome assembly GCF_963422515.1 of Blennius ocellaris. Lineage (NCBI taxonomy): Eukaryota > Metazoa > Chordata > Actinopteri > Blenniiformes > Blenniidae > Blennius > Blennius ocellaris. The sequence continues at coordinate 25,200,362 of NC_137663.1, forward strand.
AAAGCATGGACACACACACACACACACCGGGACGGTGGAGTTCCGCCATTCACTTAAATTCCACATTTTGGACGCGGTACTACTTGAAAAACGATACTCCACGTCTCTTTTCATCGCAGGCAAAAGAAATGCGAAGTGAAAACACACAGTTTGAAGGTTTGATTAGGCTTCTTCTTGATTTTATTCTCTCTCTCTCTTTTTTTTTTGTTCCCCCTTTGAGCCACTAATTGCTGCTCGCTGTCTGATCGCTCTTGGAATTGATTGTCTGGGGGAAGACATGAAAGACCCTCAGGCCACTGGGAAATGTCCCGGTGCTCCTGATGGGCTGTCATCACTTGATTTTTCTTTCCTTTTATTTCATCTGGGCTGCCCCGGCTGAAGGAGGAGAAAAAAGAAAAAAAAATCTCTTTTGTACGTTTTTCTAAATAGCTTTGGTATTTTCGTAACAATTCTAATCTCAAAACTTGGACTGCGATATTTTAAACACGCGATACCAAATGGCGGTCTGGCTTCATGCACTTCCATTTCATTCATTCTCAACGTCTGCACAGATGTTTGAAAGGCCCGTGAACGTTTTAAAGTTAGTTTTTTCCTTTGTACGTCAAAATGAGTATAATGCTTCTTAACAGGCAGCCCTGTTAAAATGTTAAAAACCATTTTAAAGCGATACTCAAAACTGATTACTTAAATTTTTTATTACACTTCCAGTATTTGGCTTTATTCATAAAGATACCGGCTGCTGCGTCACTACTCCATGATTCAGGATCATTCTGAATTCATCGTTTACACGACAACGGTGAAAATACTGAAACTTTTCATAAATTCTCTTTAGAAACGGGGAAAAAATGCTATGTTCTCCTGGGACTCGTCGCTTTATAGTCGACAAACACCATAATAACAATCCAATACGAATGTCCATCAACTGCCTATTGTTATTTATTGGTCACTGTTCTCCGTGCGCTTGTGTTTGAGGCACCAAAACTTTAAAGAATTTCAGTTTTCAGTGACTTCGAGCACCGTTGTCATGTTAGACGGCAGGGAAGGCAGGGTTTATATCTATATATATAATAATATATATATACACAGTGAGAACATGTGAATCTCCGGCTCACTTTGAATCTCCTTCAACCTTACAGAATCAAATCAACGTAACCACTTTCCCTCAGTATAGAGATGAAAATCCTCCAGTTTAGTTTTTTTTTTCTTGCCCCCCACTGCGATACGCACATGTTTCGTCGTGCTTCACTGCCACGGTCACCGTCTTCTCTCACAGAGGAGATGAATGAGGCGATGGGCTTCCAGGGTCCAGAGCGCTTGAATCCGATCTGAAAATAGCTCATTACTTCGGCCTGTGTCGGCTACAAAGGCACGGCGGGACCGGACCGGAGTGTTTGCTTGTCTTTTGAGGTTTTGTGTGGAATCACTCAAGGACAATTGCGGCGCTGGTATGTTTATAATGGCTCCGGACGAGGCCAGAAGTCTCTTCTTGCTTTGACAGGTTAGTTACATTAGAAGCCCTTCATCTCTGGAGTCGTGCTGTTTGTGCGGCCGATTCAAAGAGTTGTGTATTCTTTATTAAAATCGATAACAAGGAGCACGTGTGTCGGAACGGCGTTCTGGAGGCGGCGTCGCCGGACCACTAATGGATTTCTTGATATTCTCCTCCACCATATGCCGATGGACTCTATACGCCAAAGTGAATTATCTTTAAAAAAAAAAAAAGTGTGATGAATTGGCCATAAAAGCGGCGTAGACGTGCGCAAACCCCCACAGAATCAATCTCACTCACTTGTTGATCCCGCCTGTGTTTTTTTTTTTTTTTTCAAGAAATATCTCCGATCGTAGTTTAATGGGTCTTGCCACAAAGATCCCCGGCTGCCAGGGGGATGGTTCTGAAGCTGTAATCCCCGGGCTTTGTCCTCCAGCAACTACTGTGGGGCTCTGCGGTTTCAAACTGGAACGTTCTAACAACCACTTGACGGATCGCCTTCAAACCTAGTGAACGGAATCGTGCAAACCTCGAGGTGATCGTTCATAGCTGAAGTTATATCCCTTAAGTTTGGTCTTCCATTGATATATTTTTTAACAGGGGGCTAATATATACAAACCTACATAATGTCACTATTGGTGTTGTTATTAGTTGATGACCTGCAGAACGCACACGTCTCTATATGTGAACATGCAGGTTTTACGCAGGAAATCAGGCCCATTGTGTCTTAAGATCACAATTCCAACTCTTATTGTGAATAAACTAAACTGTTTATTATTCCCAGAGAGAAATTCTTGGACAGAATTGATAAAAAAAAACAAAAAAAAAAAACATGGAAGACGTAACCGCTCGAGGAGAAGGTTTTGGGACTTTTCATTAAAATTGGCTTTATATTGAGATTGTTTTCATCTTTTGTACTAATTGTTTGGTTTTGTGAAAACCTAAACATTTCCATTAAATATTCTCTGTGCCTCAACAGAGAAAATGGTTATTTTTGGCACTATTTTGCCGGTCCGGCCCACTTCAGGTGAAATTGGAGTTAATATTGTCCTTCGTTTCCCCCCCATTGTCCTAAATATTGTAAAGATGTTGAACATGAGATCTAACTTCAGCAACAACCCCCGACTGTTTAAAATCATCTATTTACAGCGACTTTAGTTTCAGTCAGATACTATTTGAAATGTCCCAGAAAATGGGTTGTTATTGTAAATGAGAACCAGGTCGCAATTAACTTTGAAAAAAAAAAAAAAAAATGTGTAGGAGATTAAAGCTAAAAACGACAGAAGATGAGCTGACCGACGACCAGATGTGATTCTAATTGTCCCTTCATGAATCTGTGGACCGTTCATAGTGTTCATGGTGTGGATCCAGTGGACGTTCCTGCATGTGATTAAAACAGTGCAGGAAAACAAAGCCCAACGACAAAATGAAAGTGTGTGTGTGGATTTTGGGAGGGTTAGTGGACCCCTGGATATTCTTAACGGCTGTGACGAAAACGCAGAATGACAGAGCGAGCAACTGCCACGTCACTCGGGAGACACTTTAACGGCGCGGAGCGAGATGGCGAGGGGTCTTAAGTGCAGCGGCGCTCATTAAAACGGCATTCAGTGACAGACGCTCAGCGTAACCATTCCTCCCATATTGAAAATTGCAGCCCACTGTGATTTATATAGTAACCGCTGCCATTACAGTTGCAGGGCAGGTGGTTTTTTTTTGTTTTTTTAATATATATATATATATAAAGCAGCCCAGAATGATTTATGATCCCCCCGTGCTGTTTGAAATTTCACATTAAAGACATTGCGAAACTTACAAGCACCCCCAGCATTAAAAAAAAACAGGGCTGGGAGAGCCGGCCCTTTCGTTTTGCACATTTGCCGTATTAATTAGGACGTCCAAACAGACAGGCCGACACATGTGGACAGTGTGTGTACATTACAGCGGGTCGGTCCGTCACCAGAAGTCTTCCCACCGTAGTACAGCTCAGCCCGACCACCCACCTGCAGAGCCGCGTCCTCCTTTACACTCCTCTGTTTAATACAATGGACCCAAGAGAGAGTAAAAAAAAAAGGGGGGAGGGGGTCCAGTATACGAGACAAATGCCGAAATCTACATTCTTTCTGCAGTTTGTACAAGAAGCACCCGCTGACCCCCGTGGCCTCGCTTCTCTAACAGGCCACTTTTACCAGAGCTGCTGCAGAGGCCGCGCCGGCTGTTTTGACAGAAAAACAGCGCCCGGGCGTCGTCGGCGCCCCCCCGACTGCGACTCTAAAACACTTTTAACTGGGAAGGCCCTCAGTAAACTCTCCTCGTCTTCTTTTGCTCAAATAGCAACCGCGAATGTGGCCACTTTGACCAGACGCCAATAAAAGATGTCATGTGCTGCCGACACCTGTCAAAGCCCCCCCCCCCCCCCTCCCCCCTCCTCTTTCTCCCCGGGGTGCCATGCAGGAAGACGGTGGAGACACCGGACCCGAGATGAAAGAATTACAACTCGTCCTGATATTAAAAGATCCCCCGCCGGGGATTAAAGACGACACGGAGAAAGAAACGGACGGCAGTGAACTTCCCACCCGTTGTAGCCGCGTGTTTATTGGTTGTTTCCTCCTTTTAACAAGAGCCCCCCCCCCCCAGCTTTATATTTTCAGGTAGTGTGTAGCGGGTGTCTAGACCCTGCAGTTAAACGGCTGGCAGGCCGCGGGAGGTGTTCATATTTTCGCCCCATAAAGACGAGGGGACTTTCCGCCTTTGTCCTGTCGCAGTCTGCTCACTCATTAATTACACATCTTCTGCACCTTCAGCATCCTTGGTGGAGGAAGAGGAGGAGAAGTGACGGATTTACTTCCACTGTCATTTTTTTCCCTCGTCTTTCATCCCGTTTGAATATCACTTAAAGTCCCAGTGAAATGTAACACACTACTTTGCAAAAAACCATAGTTGGGGTCCTACTTCTAAGGTTCCTCCGACTCTGCCCCACCACTGTTGTCGCATAAAGTTATTTGAATTTTGAATCTGCAGCGGAGGAAGTCGGGGGAATCCTTCTTTGTGAGCGTGACATCAAGAGTCGTGCAGATCTCGATCTGTTGTGTTTATATCGGCTTGTTTCCCTCTTAAATATCCAAGTTTTTATAGTGTTTGAAGTTTTAGTCGGCGTTTTATGAGCCTTGACGAAAGATTGAGCCTGGAAGAGACTCGGGCGGCTAGCGGCTAGTGGGAGCCGCTAGCTTGGGCGGCTAGTAGACGATCAAGTAATACCTGGACTCATCGTGATACCGCGCAGTCGGAAAAGCACTTCAACCGATCCAGGAAGCCGGGTCGTTCTGCCAAAAGTCAGGAGCCTCAAAGGTGAAAACTGGCGGCTGCTGAGGCGAGGAGACGAGGACGAATGGAGGACGAAGCGTCTTCTGCTTCCTCAAACATGTTCCAGACGGGGTCACCGATGGCAGAACGACCTTCTGTGTCTTCTTCATCAATCACTGGGTTTGAAATGACGACGATGATGAAATATGGTTAAATTCAACCTCTTCGTCGTCAAAAGTCTGATCCTCCATAATGTACACACAACTTGGGCGTGTGCACAACTCGTGACGTCACTCTGTTATTGTCAGAAGTGATTCGAAGTGATTCGCATGTACAACAAAATCAAACGGGAGGACAGAGCGCGCTCCGTCGGCGCCGACCGGCGATCCCAAGACCTCGTTTTAAATCAACAAATCAACGAATCGCGAGCCACGAACTGCCCGTTTTCTCCCGGACGCTCCATCAGGACGGGCGCCGATTCGGTCCTCCAGGAAACTGTGATTTATTTCATCCCGTTTAAGCCTCCACGACTGTTTCGGTTTACGCTGCTGGCTGACGGATTAAAAATGGCGTCCTGCTTTGTGACGTCTCTCCCACACGAACTCAAACCTCCCGTCCCCGAGGTCGGCGCCGAAGCTGAACGGAAACAAAAGAGGCGGCTATGTGAATAATTTTCGGAGGGTTTTTAGTGTCTCCTCTTACTCTGTTTTTTTTTTTCCCCCGTCGGCTGAAATTGCTCCACTTCACCGTCGCGCTATCGTGTGCGCGGATTCCCGAAAACACGCTCTTCGGTCGGTGCTTGGACTTTATCTGTGCAGTTGAACGTTTTCCAGTTCACACATCGCCTGTTGTGCCAGGTGCACTAATACTTGGCTTGACTTCCTGTTTCCTATTTTTTTTCCTCTCGGTGCGAGTCGCGTAAAGCGAGGTACGATTGGATGCTCCGTGTTGATGTTGGATGTTTGAGGGAGAGTGTGAGAAACTGCAGGTCTCGCTCTCCTGTTTGCACAAACGGATCTGTCTTATATTTCTTTGCGTTATGAGTTTTCAAAAGAAAATCGCAGTATAATGACGTTTATTTGTGTAGGGTTACGAAATGTCCTGCCTCTAGTTTTACAGTATATTGCGATTGTCCAGTGATGTGCATTCAGGAGACGAAGGAAGGAGAGAAAATATCAGAAAGAGGAAATCTTTGTTATAAAATAACGGAACTTTGCCGTTTGCGATCAGACCTCATCGAGCTGCAGATGAATAAGAAGATAGAATTTAGTATAAATACAAATCTTGGTGAAATAAGGAAATAGATGGCTATATGAAAATAATCTAATTGAATTAATTCATAGTTTAATCCACAGGTGATTCTAATGACCATACAGCTGCCGTCAGATAATATCTGTAGGACAGAAATTCGCCCGAAAATTGAGATTGGAGCTCAAGATAACTATCACTTTTCAATAAATAACTTTTTGAAAAGTTGGTGCATTTTCAAAAAGTTGCGCTTTCGTTGATTCCGAGCGCCCAAAGCACGACAACACACACGTGACCTGCTGCTGATTCTCTACTGTGATTGGACCGTTGTACTGAGGGCCGTCATAGTAACTAGTAAAGGGCACAAAGCTTTATTTGTTTCCTTTATGGTCGTTTTTGAACATTTTAAAAATCCTAAATGGTCACGGAGTTATGGTTATGAGAAGTATGGCTGCCGGATTCTGTCAGTGGAGAGAGGATAGTAATAAATTAGAACCACAAATCAAGTAGGTTTAAGTGGAATCTGCACGTTAAGATGATCACGACGCAGGAAATGTTACAGGAGAGATCAAAGGGAACGGAATCCCCTTAATTCGACCTCCACTTTGTACATGCAGTCAGAAAAATGTGGCCTTTAAACACCGAGAAGGTTTCCTGCTATTTAATGAGCTGAAATGTAGAATACATGAGACGTGAATGCAAACAGTGCACACCCGTTATAAACTGCCAATAAAGCCATAGAAGGAAGTAGAAGTTGACTTTATTCTTAAAAATAAATAAATAAAGTCCACAGTCTTGATGTGTTTAATCTGTGAATCTAAATCCTGCTGTGAAATTCATAGATGAAGAGCTTAAAAGACAGTTTAACACTTTACACATCTGCTTTCTTCACATATTTATACAGATTTCATAAACAAGGTGTGTTAAATTGCTTTGAAACATCATTGCACACTTTTTAAATTTTTTTTAAGGGTGAACTTTGAGTGAAATAGAAAAGGAATGTGACAACAAGCTGTGTGTTTGCATCCTCCCATATAATGAAACGCTCCCCCCCCCCACCTTCCCCCCCTCCCCCTCCCCACCGGTCCCGGATCCTCCCTGCTGCTGTGTAATAATATATTTGACTTTACTGGACGTCCCCGTGAGGAATTCCTGGTGTTTGGTGAACCGGAGTCTCTCCAGTGTGATTTCAGACACAGTGGACAGCGCTCATTAATCACCTCGCTGTGACTCTGTGTGTGTGTGTGTTCATGAGTTTGCTGGTGTGTGTGTGTGTGTGTGTTGGAGAGGGCTCATGTTTTCCTTTTCATACGTGTTCATCAGCAAACACATCCTATCTATTTGCGGGGAGGTGATATTGGCTGTTGTGTTGTTCTTCCTCTCTCTGGTACTTATTTCCCGCTGCCGGGTTATGACTTGTGGCATGTCGCCCCTCCTCCACTTCAGGGATACGTAACACATGAAAAAAAAAAAATGGGGCACCTATTTTTTTTTTTCTTTTTACTCGGCAGACTATGCAAGCAACATCCTGTCCGACTTCACTCGGGGGCTCCGACGTGCTCCATCTGTCCAGGGTTTACTTCTCCCAACTTCCCGGAGCTGCAGATCACTGCCTGAGTGAGGAAGGTGTTTACAGTGAGCGCCGGAGACGTCCAGGCCCCAAAGTGATACTAAACAAACTCGCGAGCCTCGGATAATTAAAAAGAGAGAGGGAAAAAAAAAAAAAAGACCATATGTATAAAACTCGGCCACGTCGGGAGCAAAAAAACGTGGGCGCCGTGTGACGACTCGCGCCGCAAAACAATCAAACTGCGGCTTCGAATTCGCCGTTGGGACGTCTGATTCAGGGTTGTTGGCTTGATCTCGGCCGACGGCGCCGAGGAAGTGCAGTTTCTGCTGTGTTCTTTTCTACATACCTGTTAGGTCATATAGGCTCAATGAATAATACAGTAAATTAACGACGGAGCCTCGTTTGCTTTTTACTTCGGGATTGTCGAAAGGCGTTTTCGCTCTTGAGGACAATCGCAGCAATAAAGTTGAATAAGAGCCATTTTCAAAAAGTTGTGTTTTCAGTGCCTCCGTGCACCATCGTCGCGTCAACGGACACATTTGTACTTGAAAACCTCGTCGCGTGAACAAGACAGGTCTTCGCCTTCAGCTCAAAAACTGCTGCACCGCAAAATTCAACCACGTGTGTGTGTGTGTGTGTGTGTGTGTGTGTGTGTGTGTGTGTGTGTGTGTGTGTGTGTGTGTGTGTGTGTGTGTGTGTGTGTGTGTGTGTGTGTGTGTGTGTGTGTGTGTGTGTGTGTCATCATAACAACCCTCTCCTACCTGCCTCGTTCGCTTTTTACTTTGGGATTGTCGAAATGCATTTTCGCTCTTGAGGACAATCGCAGCTATAAAGTTGCAAAAAAAAAAAATTCCACCTTCGGAGCCATTTTCAAAAAGTTGTGTTTTCAGGGCCTCCGTGCACCATCGTCGCGTCAACGGACACATTTGTACTTGAAAACCTCGTTGCGTGAACAAGACAGGTCAAAAACTGCTGCACCGCAAGATTCAACCACAAATGTTTAAAACTGTAAGGGTGTGTGTGTGTTATCATAACAACCCTCTCCTACCTGGGGATCTGCACCAAATGTCAGGAAGAGACGAGTCCGACCTCGTTTGATATTTCAGCGTAGAGATCCAGAGGTGAACACCCCCCCCCCCCCCCCCCCCCCCCCCACCCCCCTCCTCCTGACAGAGGTCGTCACTGTAAACGCCTCTGGGCCACATCAGCGCTCTAAAGCCAAAGAGCAACATCTGTTTGGATCAAAACCCTCTTGTTGAGCCTCCTCGTCTTTTATTAATCTTATCACATGTAAAGAGCTTCAGTACATCGTGGTACACATGGATTGAGGTAGATGACCCCCCCATCCCCCCCCCCCCCCAATGTGTTCAGACTCTCTGGTAATGGATGGACTGCAGTGCGTCACCTGCTCCCGTTTAACGCTCCGCTTCCCGTCTTCCACAGATTCCCTTTGTACCCCCGGGGAGAGCGCTTTCATTTTGAATACGGCGTCTACCTCCTCAACAAGAACATCGCCCAGGTAAGATGTGAACGTTTGTCACACGTGTGGACGTTTTCTCCGAGAGAGAGAGAGAGGATGAATCGGTCTGAAAGGCCTTCAGCCTGTGAGAGTGGGGAGAATTGAGTGTTTTTAGAGACGGCTTAATGTCGGAGTGATATTCGTCAAATCGGAGGGGCCGTTTTCCAGATCTGGACGACGTGTTCGGTGGCCGTTAAAACCTCTAACCCAGTGCAGAGGAGACGCCAAAGAAACTCCACATGCAACTCTATTGGAGGCAGATTTTGAAGAAAATCAATAAATAAAATGCACGCGTCATCTGGGATTTGACAGTTTTAGAGGAAGAAATCAAGAGAGACTTTAATGTTTGGATCTTCCCATTATGACTTTCAGAATTATACGTCACAGCTCAAGAGTTGATAAACAAAAAACTTCACAGATACCAGAATTAATGCATACAGTTTTTTCCAAAATCTAGGGAACCTTATATATGATATAATCATGCAGTGTTGCTGTACTTCCCCTCAGCTGATGGTAAGACTCCTCATTCCAGTCCAGATGTGTGGGGAAAAAAAAGAAACCTCCTCTTTGTCTTTCATTACCTCCCGTCGCTGCTGTTTAATGTGTTTGGCTTCCTCGAGGTTTCACATCCAGTCACTTTGATACCTGCACAAACTTGTGGAGTCGCTTAAGAGGGTGGCGGCGTTCTTCATTTCTCTTCACACAAACCCTCCGCTGCCGCGTCAATCCACACGTCGGTCCGGCTTGTTTGTGTTTCCTCAGTGCAGCTTCTAGTGATACTTGTTCCTTTAACTGTGAGCAGTAACCTGCACAAATAGCAACGTAGCAGGACTCTGTGTTTAGTGCAACTGACCTGCTGCTGTAATCCGTCTGAAATCTCATTAATCTGAAGCCGTGTACAACACGTGTAAATGAAATTTTATTTCTTTAACGCCAAATACAAGATTGTAAAAAAAAATACCTTAAAAATGACTGAGAAAAACCAACAATTCTACATGAGCAAGTGGAGAAGACGGTGGAAGGGAAAATTCCCTTTTAACAGCAAGAAAGAAAGAGTAAAGATTCTATATTCAATTCAATACATATAAATCCAATCGCTGCAGAATGAAGGAGTTTTTTTTTTTTACATTTCACTCTATTTTACACCATAAAGTATGGCTAATGTCTTTATGCTGAAATTGGCGCAAATATCACTTCTGATCGTTTGCTTTTGCAAAAACTTTTGACTTTTCCAAGCTTATTCTTTGCACAACAACAAAGAAAAGCTTCAGAGTTTAACAGCTGAAGGTTATTCTAGCACTATTTTAGCAGTCTGGAACGCTCCCCTCAAGATGAAACTGAGACGTTTGACGCCCCTGCTTAGTTCAGAGGACATTACTTGTCACTGCTCATCGTGCTTTTCTTGAATTTTCATCTGTACTTGTACACGTAACGATGTCGACCCTGGAAAACTCCCTCCGCTTCCCCTCGTCGTCTGAGCAGGAACGAATAAGACGGGACAATTAGCACGGGCAGGTGGCCGACTTGAAACCGCTGCAACGTTAAGGAGGTTAAAAAGCCCCCTAATAGCAGACCGCAAGCTGCGAACCAATATCCCGGTCTGCCATCTTCCAACCGCCGCCCAGGGGGAGGAGGAGACGGACGGGGAGGTAAACGTTCATGGCAGCGAGTGGAAAGTAGTGCTGTGTGGAGCCACCAACGGTAAAGCCTCCCTGTGATTGGATGTCAAGTGTCTGACAAAATAATGTGTGCTCAGAAATGGAGGCCTGCTAGTGTGTATATATGTCATTTTCTTTTTTTTCTTTTTTGATGGGGGTGTTGTAGTCCAATCTAGTCACTGCTTGTTAATCCATCGCTCAAAAGTCAAAGCTGAAATACGATCAATACCATGAAGTTGGTAGTATTCAGTACTCAAATAACTGTTTTGACTTTGCACACACACACGTGCACTGACCAAAATCTGGCAAACGTTTTGCAGTAAAAGCTCAAAGAACGCTCGTTTGTGCTTTATACTGCTCGTATATCTCGAACGTGGAGCGTCTTGTACTTTCTCATGCTCCGCAGGTTGGAGCGTTCGTCTTCCAGCAAACAAACAAAAACAAAAAACCCCTCATCGGGACGGGCGTAGCTCAAAATCGAGGCTTCGGGAAGTTTCACGTTTGGGCCAAAGAACATTCACACCGCTGTATTTATGCGCAGGAGAAAAAGACGGAGGCAACATGTGAACGTATTTGGCACGTATGTAATTTTTTGCACATGCCAAACATTTGGTGTGCAGCGGTTATACCTACTTTTCAACGGGTGTAGATCCCCTCCACCCATCATCCGTCTTATCAGACCCACACATCATGATCCGGGCTCTCTGAGATTTCTATTTCACGTATCTTCACCATGTGGTGCCATAAGATGTAGTGCCTCGGGCCCCGTGCTGCTGAAAGTTTGAGTTCTCTACTGACAGGAGGCACATGGAAGCGACTTGAGAAAAATCAGCAAACATCTCTTCTTCTTCTTCTTCTTCTTCTTCTTCGACACCGATTCCGAGTCGTGGGGGGTTGGAGCCAAACGCAGTTAACACGAGATGAAGGCTGAGTGAAATTGGACATTTTGCTGGTTTGCCATCATGAAGCAAACACAGAAATACAGTCGCTTACATTCTACGAGGGGTTTCAACCTTTTATGACCAAAAGAGCCGTTTTTCCGACTTTCCACCAAAACAAATTCAGCCGCAAAACTCATTTAACTTTCAAAATGAAGCTCGTGCAGCTCCTAAAGTTTCATATATGGTTTTGATATATGAACATAAAATGTGTCTCTCGTTGCATTTTTGAAATTACAATTCAGGAATCGGGACTTTTTTGAAACACAAAGGATGCATTCTCACTTGAATCTCTAAACGTGCCGCTATGCAAAGCAGATCTCGGAAACTGCCTATTTGATTTGATATTTTATATGTAAACATTTTTCGGCTCTTGCTTTATAGTGGGAAAGTCCGTTTGTCTTCATTAGGGAGGACATAAGAAGCAGCCTTTCCCAATACTAGTAATACTAGTATTAAACTAGTGATACTAGTTTGATAAATAATGCAGTTTTCTCTTTGTATTTTAAATTAAAGGCCCTAACGTCAGATTAAAGGCCCCATGTTACATCTTTCTCAGCCTGGCACTTGGTTCTGGCCTCGTCTTATTTAGCCATCATGAAATTAGCCGTGTGACAAAGCCCCAGTGTGCGAGGCGTTTCAAAGCCCCACCGTGGATGAAAGATGAGATTCCGGACAGCTGGACGTCTTCACCTGCGTCCGCCGAGCGAGAAAAGATTCAAACGAGAGCTTTTTTTCACACAGATGGAGGCCGTCAGCTGGAGGGCAGGTGGGCACACGCGAAGAGCGTGGAATCTGCGGAATAACGTTTTAATAAAAAAAAAAAAACGAAGCAGAAGCTGCATGTGAGCTGGCAGTTCTGCCCGGAGACGGGCTTCCATCGGGCGCAAAGACGAGAACTGAAAACTAAATGTCACTCTGGCAGACGCGGGGTCTGGGCTGGAACCGAGGTCTTCCAGCTCTGCGCCGGAGAAAAACACATTATCTTTGTTTCTCTGCTCTGCTTTGATCTGCACAGGAGAGCGTCTGTATGAAAGCTGAAATTTCACCCTGTAAAAATACTAAGTGCTGTCTTATACGTTCCATGTGTGCCCGGCTCCGTCGACATTAAGGATGAGTTATCGGGTTGACCCGGAAAGAAAAAAAGAAAAAAAAAAACAATCCGATTTTGCCGCATCCAGCAGCATATGATAGTGATAACCGGAGCATTGTTCCAGAGCAGGAAAAGTGGTAAACATGTCCGTGTTGATCAAAACCGAACGGGCCACCCTCCGGTGGATTCCACCCTTGGATCTCGCGTTGCAGCGTTAATGTTGTTGAGTTCCGTCTGGGGAATGCATTAAGCGGAGCCTCTGTCGATTTCTCCTTATAAACCTAATTAGGATTCTTTAACCTCGTCTGGCTTTCTCGTTCTTTTTTTCTTCTTCTCCCCATTAATTAATTGCGTCTTGTGTGAGGAAACGTGACCCTTTGACCCTGAACGTTCCCGGGGATCTGATACGAGCTGCCAAACATGCAACGTTTAACCCTTAGATGCACACGTGGGGTCACAAATGACCCCACGGGTTGTTATTCTTCAACATCTTTAAAATGAATTGTTGTAATATATATTCATATTCCAGGTGTTCCTCATAAAACGTGTTTGTGACATGAGGCCATTTGCATTTTTTATGTATTTTTTTCATAATTATTAAGAAATTGCAGTTTTTGTATCACATTTGATCACTAATTCCATCACACGTCATAATCTGTCAATGAAAAATTAGTTCATAAATGTAGGATAATACTTACATGTACGTTACTGGGTAGAACTGACCTCCAGGGCGGTGAGACTGCTGACATCACATGTTTAAGTGGGACAGTCAGAGTTGCGAAGAATGAAGTTTCATATAAGACAAAGACTGCAATTCCTTCAAATTAATGAAAAAATAAAAATAAAAAGTGCAAATGGCCTCATGTCACAAACACGTTTTCCAACCCAGTATATTGCCAAAACGCATTGATTTGAATTGGAACGTGTGGAAGAGTGTAGGTATCGGTAGGTTGTGCATCCAAGGGTTAAGTCGCGGCAGACGGTTGTTATTTAGATTGCGGTTATTAGAACTTCTCCTCCGTTCGGGCCTCTTTCGGCCGTCGCACGGCTTGTCCGGCGTCTGGCTTGGTGATGCAAAGCAGAGGTCTGGTTTCACAGCGGCGGCCGCGATTGGCCGCCGGTCTGACGGACGGACTGGCTGGGTGGGAGACATTAGCTGTCCATCTCTTATTGAATTGCCCGACGTGGCTGCGTTTGAAAGTGATACAGGGAAGCTGGCGGAGGATCAGGGCCGCAGCAGGGCGACCCTCGGCTTTGATGTGGCCGTGGGGGGGGGGGGGGGGTTGCTTTCATTAGGCCTCGTGTCGCGGGGGGGGGGGGGGGTCAGGTGGTAGCACGCTCCCTCGTCGGCGCTTCAGGTTAATTTGTTTGACAAAGAGAAGTTGGGGGCGAAAAGCTCGGAGGAATGTTTGGGCCCGAGCCCAGCCGTCCTCTCCAGCTCCTTATTCCTTGAGCAAACAGAAAATATTTCAACTTTTTGACGACGCCTCGCCGAGTCCCTCATGTTTCGTGTGCAGATATTGCCGTTCCCGTTAACGCGAGTATTTCTCTGCGCTCCCAACTGAGAACCGACACCGGGACTTTTTTTAATGGAACTCAAAGCGAATCGGATTCTCTCTCTCTCCGACTTGGCCGTTACATAAACGCCATCTGCTCTCTGCTTTTTATATTGTTCTTGACCGCTGGTATGCGGCGGGGTCTGGAGGACCCGTCCACAGGGTGGGGTGGGGTGGGTGAGGGGGGTGGGGGGGGGACAAATGTTAAACCTGCCACTCCTCCTTGCAATGAGACAAATTAGCCACGTTAGTGTGGCTGACTCCAAAGGAAACCAGCAGCCTTTTGTCTGGAGGACGGCCATGCATTCACTCGCTCCCCGTGTTATCCACTTTGCTGTGTTGTGAAACAGGCATGTGGGCCTCATTAGACGGCAATTGATGCGACACACACACACACACACACTTTTCCAAAAAAAATGGAAAAACTCCAGGTTTTTCAGGAGGAGGAGGAGGAGGTCGGCACAATTAGTTCTCAGTCACTACGCCCGGCGTATCGTATTTTGTGGGCCTCAGGCACAGGAAACCAAGTATTGGGAATTAAAACGCAGTAAATCTGCTGCGGCCTCGACTCCGGGTCGACTCCGGGTTCACCTTTTATTTCTGTCTGCCGGCGGAGCGCTGCCTGCAGCCTGACCCCTCCGAGCGCCACAGCGGTGGTCTGGCGCGTACGTCACAGCGCCTGCTGCCGTTAAGAGTGGCAACTGTGGCTCCATAAAACACGGCTCCGACTCGCGGGGGGGGGGAAGCCTACTGTATTTAGTGGTTTAGAGGACGGTGGGGGGCAGCAAGGGGGGGGGGGGGTGGGGGTAAGTAACGGGAAGCCCCGGCGACAAAGTCGCGGGTGTAACGGTTGCTAAAATATTACAGCAATGAAACAGGACTTAAGAGTTTCCCACCGGGCGAGAGAGGAAGTGGTGTAGTGCAGCGTGCAGGAGGAAGTGCACCCTGAAGGAAAGGGTTTGTGTATGGTTTTGTATTTTATATATATATATATAATATATATATATATATATATATTCAAACATGCTTTTTACATAAATCTGTTTCAGGAGAGCAGGTTGTGTTTCAGTCCCAAGGTTTGTAATTCAATCCCCCCTGTCGTTGCCCATATTGGTGCCACGGGGCTCTTTGGGCAAACTGTCAAACTGCTGGGAGGGTTTTAACCTCCTCCTCTTGTGCAAACGGAGAACTGATAAGAACGGAGCATCACAAGGTCAAGGCAAGGGCAAGACTCCCATTGTGCAAAAATGTGGTCTCAAGTCCGGTCCTGAGCACGACACAAGTACAAAATACAAATTATTCAAATGCCAAAACTTTATGGATCAAATGTCTCCCAGCTTTCAAAACGTTTCATCTGCTTGTTGGTCTCCTGGAAATAAAATGGTCTTTAAAAGGTTAAATTCTTATTGAAACTCCCAACAATGACATTTATATTGCGTAATTTTTTTCTTTTCTTCCTTTCAGTAACAACTAACATGAGACATGAAGAGTTTGATGAACTATATAATTTTGCATGTACACTGAGCACAAGTTGTAGAAACTAAATGTTTACCAATCTTAACTTTTCAAAGAAGCTTTATTGATACAATACAACAGAAACAAATTATTTTTGTACACGGACGCCACCTAAACCGCGGCTGAGTGATTTGTAAATATAAAAAAAAAAAAACCCCAACAAAACAAGCTCTGGCTGGGAATCAGCCTCTGTTTTAACATCTACACATAAAACGATATGGAAATCCACAGCGTGTGTCATCGACGTCGGCGAGGCGATCGCAAACACACCCACTCGCCCTCCTCATCTCCGCTGAATTCCCCCCGCTGTCTGCACACTGGAGGCCCTTCCGTCATCTCTGCACCTCTGTGACAAAGCTCATGACCTCAGCGGGAAGAGACGTGACAAAGTCTTGCCCCCCCCACCTCCTCCTCCACCTCCTCCTCCACCATTAGCTCATGTGAACGGGGCCGGGACATAAACCATACGAGGAGTGAACGTTATGCCGCGTTTCCTCCACCTCGGGCTCCGACTTGATCAGGCCGTTCAAATTCCCCAACAGAAAGCCGTCTCCTGCCAGTATTAGCATTAGTATTAGTATTAGTAGTATTATTAGCATTCGTATTTCCTTCCCTCGGTGAACGCAGCTTCCACTGGAGGCGGTGCAGAGCGTGGCACAACTGGCTTCTGTGAATGCAGCTGCAGTGAAACCACCGCTGGACCGAGCCGCCTGCTGCGCTCACATTTTCCACAGTTGGCATTCCTGTAAGTGTGTGTGTGTGTGTGTGTGTGTGTGTGTGTGTGTGTGTGTGTGTGTGTGTGTGTGTGTGTGTGTGTGTGTGTGTGTGTGTGTGTGTGTGTGTGTGTGTGTGTGTGTGTGTGTGTGTGTGTGTGTGTGTGTGTGTGTGTGTGTGTGTGTGTGTGTGTGTGTGTGTGTGTGTGTGTGTGTACTCCCTGTGAGGCCCGTGAATCCGACGCGACTGGCTGATTGTTTAGCAGTCGAATGAAACTGATCATAACATGTCCATCTGGCTTCACAGTGGAGCTGCCGTGTTGCGTTACTCACAACAAGACCCATACTTTTTTTTTTTTTTTATAATTAAAAAAACTTTGTATAAGTACAATGTATACATGCCAAATCTGTTGACGCTATGACTGCCATCGCGGAGTGTTGGATACACGCAACGGCATCAGTGAGGTCTGAAAGCGGCTGCTCAGCGTCCTCAAAGTTCCTTTTTCCTTTAATCGTTTGTATAAAATTGTCTGTTGCGTTTAAAGCATCGGCAGCCTGAGACTGTTCTGTCCCAGTGGTTTGAGGCGTAGCGCAGATTAATATATTTGGAGATTTTGTCACGGAGGGAAAATTTTAAGTCTTTTTTTTTTCTTCTGTTTGAGTCTCTGTGCAAGATTTTCATTTTCTAAACTTGTGTGAGTTTGAGCAGAGCAATAAACTAGTGCTCCTGAATAAAATTTTATGACGATATAACTAATATCGCGTTTTTTTCAGAGAAGTTTCGCGTTGACAAGTAAACAGAAGAACCACTGACAACAACGCAGTTTGCATGTGAGGCCACAGGTGGGCGCTATAAACATCAGCAATGTGTGTCTGGACGATGGATTGCTTTTCTAGGCGACTGCCATGCTTACAACTCGGTACTACGGTTGTGGTGCACAGGAGCCGTGTGTTTTCCCCCCGTTTCCGTGGAGACGGAGGCAGAGCTTTTTCAAAAAGTTGCGTTTTCAATGACTCCTGGCACCGTCGTCATCAAAGCACTGCTCAAAAACATGACATCACATATCATGTTTTTAAGAAATGGAGATAGGAAACAGCCTGTTTTAAATACATTTTTCGATTGAAACTCTTTTGAATTACATGTTGACAGCGTTCAGTAGAGTTGAACGAGAGCTTGGTGAAAGCCTTTTATTTACCGGCCCTTTTTTAAAAGCCCACTCACGGCCTCTGGAAAGAAAGATCCTGTCTGTCAAGGAGTCATCAAAGCATTTCTCCCCAAAGATAAATATCCTGTATCTGCTCATATCTGCAGTATTTATGCCCCGTTTCCATCGTTCCAATTCCCTTGAAAGCCGGCCGAAACCGGATCGTTTGGCCTGTTTCTTCGCACAACCTTCCTGAGAACTGACAACTATTCCAGGTTCCCCCTTTTTTTTTTTTTTAAAAAAAGCCTGTTGGTTTGAATCTCCTTGTCCAGCTGAGGCTTTGTGGTGTTGTGTGGGTTACAGGAAACTGTTTTTGGGGGAAAGGAAAAGAAAAGAAAGGCAGAGATTCAATAGATTACGTCTCCTCCTTCAACAACAACAAGCTCTCTTCTGTCCGGCCGCCTCTGAGCAAAGCTCATCGCAACAAAACCAGAATCCCTCAAGGTTCAGAGATGATAATGCGTCCTACTGGAACACTGTTTGTTTCCCTGAGGCTTTGCTCTCGCGGTTCCGACACCGTAACCCCCCCCCCCCCCCCCCTCCCCCCCCGAGACGGACCGAGCCTGGAAGCAATCAGGCGTTTCAGTTTTCCCTGGATGGATGTGGCAAAAACTCCCAACAGGCGGGAGGACGAGGCGGCTCGATGATTCCGGGCGAAAACGGAAAACTTTCATTGCGTTTTGTCGCCCGTCTACACGGCGACGGCCTGAGAAATGAGGACTCGGGTGAACTTTCCGTGAAGCACGTCTGGATTCTGAAGGCTGCCAAGCGTCACTTCAAATGCTACAAATGCTGGGTAATCATCTCCTCCCATCTAATGGAGAAGCTCTGGAACCAATGTGCTTTGGATTTAAACGCCATTAAGGTGCCACTTTTAACAGGATCCCGTCACTCCGGTGACGGGAGCGGAAGGAAAGCTTCATTAGCGTCACTTTTCGAGACGGGAAATCATTTTTGGCACGCAATCATGGGGTAAACACAGAGCAGGAGAGTTGTTTTGGGAGATTGTTAACATCTTGAGACGAACAAAGACAACAGGCTGACGGCTGCCGCCCCCCCCCACCCCACCCCCGTTTCCCCAAAAGATTAATGGAAGGAGAGCGAAGGGAAGCCACAACTCTCGTATTGTTGGACCCTCAGATCACATCTGTCAAAATATTATAATAGCATTGCCTGCAGCGCTTGGTTATCTAATTTGGATTATAAACTGTGTGTATTGGACAGACACTGTCTGGGCTATTATGATAGGAGGAGTGTATTTTTGTTATTAATGCAGTTATACAGTTATCCCTGCATAAGATAGTGACTCTGTCCTCCCAGTCGAATGCATTTTCTTTTTCTTTTTTTTTCTTTTTTTTATTAAATACAGAAGGTTGGATCAGAAAGTTTTGGAACTTCATTGAACTTTTTATGCTTTTTTTTTTTGTCAACATCCATCCATCCAAAGCCTTTCAAGAGAGCGGTGGATGTGTGTAAACTTCCATTTCAAAGCGAAACTTTTTGAAAATGACCCCCCCAAGGTGGCGTTTTTCAAAAACGCTCCCGACTCCATGTACTTGGCGAAAATAGCAACTTTTCTGAAAATTCTGCCACGCGTGTAAGTTGATGGACAATAACAACGTTTGGCCTCCTTAAGTGTCACAACTCCCAGTCCATATTCTACTTTTTTTATTTTTTATTTTTTACAGTGTCCCCCTGAAACTCTCGAACTTCCCCTGTCCAATCACAGGGGAAGTTCATAGGCGTGTCACACATTTGTAAAACATGAAAATAAACGCACAGTAATGCTGAAGAACTGCAGGATTAGCGCAGCACAATATATTACATATTTCATATCTCATAATGTTAAAATATGCACAATTAAAAGACAAGACTGCAATAAGTGATGTTTCATGCTCAGCAATTTAAAAAAAGTTATCTTAAGAGTGTTTAACTCTCTAAAGCTCATTTCTAAAGAGGAAATTGACAATTTTAATGAACAATTTAGATCTCAATAATAGTCAATGGGCTATTTTCTAAGTAAAAACTGAATGATTTTCAAAATATATTGTTAGTTCGCAGCCTTGTGTTGTAACTTTGCACACAACCAGTGTCGAGTCACAACTTTTTATTACCTCGTATATCCTCAGTTTGTAAATAGTAATAAAACCTAAGCGGCACTAATTCCTGCCGATACTCTGGATATCAAGCTGATGTGGTCAATGTTTCTGGGTGATTCGGTGCAAGTGTGAGGGGGGAAATAAAAACTGCGCTGCTCCATCACAGGACTGAACACTACAGACCAACTGCATTCAGATAATAGCAGTTTTTTACTGTCCATAGTGGGGAAACCTCTCTCTCTCTCTCTCTCTCTCTCTCTTCTCTCTCTCTCTCTCTGTCTCTGTCTCTCTCTGTCTCTGTCTCTTTCTCTCGCTTTGTCTCTCGCTCTCTCGCTCTCTCTGTCGCTCTGACTATCTCTCACCTGTCTCTCGCTCTCTCTGTCTCTGTCTCTCTCTCTCTCCCTCTCTCTCTCCCTCTTGTCTCTGTCTCTGTCTCTGTCTCTGTCTCTGTCTCTCTCTCCCTCTCTCGCTCTGTCTCTCTCTCCATCTCTCGCTCTGTCTCTCTCCGTCTCTCGCTCTGTCTCTCTCTCTCTCTCTCTCTCGCTCGCTCGCTCTCTCTGTCTCTGTCTCTGTCTCTCTCTCTGTCTCTGTCTCTGTCTCTCGCTCTGTCTCTCGCTCTGTCTCTCGCTCTGTCTCTCGCTCTGTCTCTCGCTCCGTCTCTCTCTCTCTGTCTGTCTCTCTCTCCCTCTCTCTCTCTTCCCGCTCCCTCTCTCTCTCTGTCTCTCTCTCTGCCTCTCTCCGTCTCTCGCTCTGTCTCTCGCTCTCTCTCTCGCTCTGTCTCTGGCTCTCGCTCTCTGTGTCTCTGTATCTCTCGGTCTCTCTCTCTCTCCCTCGCTCTCTCTCTCTCTCTCTGCTGTGTGGTCTCTCCGTTTTCCATCACAAACTTGTGTTGTTGGCTGCAGCTCGCATCCAGTTCCACTTATTGGCCACACGTTGCTGTTGTTGGGACCGTCTGCAGCCCGATGCAGCAGTGCCCCACTTCCTTAAAGACATATTTAGCATGTTGGGGGGGGGGGGGGTGGGGGGGGGATGATGGATGCTTCAGATCTGAGCGGCACGATGGAGACGGGTCGCAGCTCCCCGCAGCCTTCGGCCAGGAGCTGCGATTTACAAGCGGGTCTCAGACCACATTTCTAAGTGTGTGTCGCTGCTCTGTGGTTTCCACTTCTGGGTGTGTGTGTGTGTGTGTGTGTGTGTGTGTGTGTGTGTGTGTGTGTGTGTGTGTGTGTGTGTGTGTGTGTGTGTGTGTGTGTGTGTGTGTGTGTGTGTGTGTGTGTGTGTGTGTGTGTGTGTGTGTGTGTGTGTGTGTGTGTGTGTGTGTGTGTGTGTGTGTGTGTGTGTGTGTGTGTGTGTGTGTGTGTGTGCGCGTACGTACGTAGGAGCGGGCCGTCCGTGCGCTGCGATTTTTTTATGGGAATTCCTCTGGACAGCCACCTATGACTTTATGAAACACTTAAATTCGTCTAATTGAATTTCCACATTTGGTGGTTGGTAGCTCGGGGTCTGTCCATCGCCGCAGAGCGGCACCAGAGGAGCGAGCCCCGCTGAACGTGAGGGGGGGGGGTGAAAGTTAACGTGAACCCCGCAGCACGTGAAAGCGAGCGACTGGAAGGAATTTTCGTACGAGCAGAGGTGTTGAGTTGTTGCGGGTTATTTTAGCCTCGGTCTTTATAGAGCGCCGAGGTAGCCGGGGCGTGAGAAAATGCATTAGCAGAGAATCATGAAGCCCGTGACATCATCGTGACATCATCGGGACACAGTCCACCATGCAGGCTGACCATTAATAGTCTCTGATCGATCGGATAAAACGGTAAGCGGTGCGTTTATGTCGTCTGTTCTGGTGCATTCTTCCCACAGGTCAGGCCGGGGGGGGGGGGGGGGGGTTTCTGGCAGGGGCTTTTCAAAAGGAGGTTGTTTTTTTCTCTCGCTGGGATTCGGGG
This sequence comes from Blennius ocellaris, assembly GCF_963422515.1. Classification (NCBI taxonomy): domain Eukaryota; kingdom Metazoa; phylum Chordata; class Actinopteri; order Blenniiformes; family Blenniidae; genus Blennius; species Blennius ocellaris. Next base: position 25,222,205 of record NC_137663.1, read on the forward strand.
GTGTTTAGAGAGTGTTGCCGCCCTGCTCCGTCATTTACTTAATAGTGCGTCTGCAGTTTCCAGCTGTTTGGAATTTGTAGCCGAGGCCTATTTGTTTGGAGCGCCGCTCTGCAGCACCGAGGACGTCCTCCTGCCAGACTCCTGCAAGAATGTGAGGTGGAAGATAAAACACAGCCCACTGGAAGTCAAACACTGGGTTTTTTTCCTCTTTTTTTTTTTTAATGCGGGTTTATCACTTCCTTTGATCACGGTTATGTCACTGTCCATACGCGATCTTCTAGGTTCGGTTTGTTCTCTGCTTTCTGTCCACTGGACCAAAGCACATATACTTTCTTTTTTTTTTTTTTTTTTAATGTCTTCAGCTCCAGGGGTCGTCACCAGATGAACCGAGGGCAGAGAGAGTGCATTTCTTTTTTCTTAGTCAGCATGTTTCGAAGAAGCTGTCTTCTTCTTCTTCTTCTTCTTCTTTTTCTTTTTCTTTTTCTTCTTCTTCTTCTTCTTCTTCGTCTTCTTCTTCTTCTTCTTCGTCTCCTTCGTCTCCTTCTTCTCCTTCGTCTCCTTCGTCTCCTTCTTTTTCTTCTTCTTCTTCTTCTTCTTCTTCTTCTCCTTCGTCTCCTCATCTCCTTCATCTTCTTCTTCTCCTTCGTCTCCTTCATCTCCTTCATCTTCTTCTTCTCCTTCGTCTTTCTTCTTCTTCTTCTTCTTTTTTCTTCCTCTTCTTCTTCTTCTTTCTTCCTCTTCTTTCTTCTTCTTCCTCCTCTTCTTCTTCCTCTTCTTCCTCTTCCTGAACCCGTGTGAGCCGCCATGTGGGTGTTTGATTTGAGGCATTCTGCAGTGAGTTGCAGGCCTTATTGCGCCTCAGTGACAATAAACAGCTCTTAGAATAAAACAATGCTGGCCCAGCTGGTCAGTATATGAAAAAAAAAATAATAATAATTATTGCGGCTCTGTGTCGGGCCTGCGATCCAGCGCCGCTTCTTCTCTCCCATGTGGAATCCATTACAACCCCCCCCCCCCCCTTTAAATCCCGCCGAGCCACAAACGCTTCGTCCACATTCGTACCTTCAGTGACACTCGGCGGCGGCGGGACAGTTTCTTGTCGAGCTCATCTCACAATTAGCCAGTCCCCCCCCCCCCCCCCCCCCCCCCCCCCCCCGAGCGACACTCCTGTCTGTCAGGCGGAGGCTCACCTCATTAGGGCAGCACGTCTCTATCAACCCCTCATGTCAGCTTCCATTACGGGGTCGTGGGGAGGAGGAGGAGGAGAAGGAGGAGGAGGAGGGGGGAGGAGGGGGAGGGCGGGGCGTCCTCGCCTCATCATCATCATCTCTGCCATCCAGCGTGGGTTTTCTGGTTATTAATGACGCGTCTGTGATGAGCCCGGGCCCGCCGCCCCGGAGGTCACATAACCGTTTTACCAGTTATTGGAGAAAAGGGGCTAAGTGGCTCATGAAAGCGGCTGTTAAATAAACACCCGCTCCACTTTAGGAAGGAGGCTGTGAAAAGTTCCTCTCTCTCTTTCTCTTTCTCTCTCTTTCTCTCTCTCTCTCTCTCTCTCTCCACCTTCTCTTTGAAAATAATTAGCGTGAGCTGTTTTCTCTGAATCAATTTATTAGCAGGATGTGGAACGTTACCAGGCTCTGGAGACGAATTATGAAGGTAAACCCCAAAACATACGAGATTAAATTATTTTATTCAGGAAAAAGGGACGGACTTTGATGATAATAGACGCAAGATAACGTTGGTGATCTTGTAACCATCTGGGATGAATTCATTATTATTGGTATATGTTGGTGAGTAAGTAGCAGAGGGTAGAACTGTTGGTTCTGTTGGCGAATTCCCTATATAAAAGAACAATCTTCACTGCTATGGAACAGTTTTAATCCAATGGAACTTGTTGAGGACAGACATACTGATAAAAACTACTTCTTTCCAAACCAGTAATCAGATTAAAGTTACTTCTCCAAGTCACTGAGCGTTACTATTGTAGGTCGAGTTTCTTGTCTGCAAAGCCGCTTTATTGTTGAACAGAACCAGCCGCTCCTCCAAACGGACACGCAGTCTGCACGCTCACCTGACCCCGCCCCCTTCTCCACGCTCAGCCAATCGCAGGCCAGCCCGCTCTCAAGGTGCGTTCAGGTGACGCAAAAGAATGGGAACAAACTAATATCATCAATATATCTTAACATCGCGATCAGGCCCCCCTTTTTTCAATCAGGCAATGAAAGACTTTAAAATGTGATAATAAAACAAACGGGGGTCTTTTCAAACAGCTGCTCGATATTTAAAATTTCTGTGGTTTTATCAGTCCGTAGGTATATTAGTACATCCCTGAACGTCAACATTTAAATGTGTTGCTAATAAGCATATTAGCCGTTGAGTCTCCAGCCAGCGTCGCCTCGTGTCTTATCTGTTGGTCTCGTCCTTGTTGACATGTTATCTCCAGAATGTCTTCAGATCTATTGCACATGTCTCTTCTCACTCGCCAAGACAGTAATTCTCCGTTCTCACCGGTCAAACTTCAAAGTTACTGAGACTTCTCATGTTGTCGATAATGGTGGCCTCTGGAATACCGTAGAGAATTTAGCGGGTGCCGGCTCCTTGTTTAAAGAGAAAGTCGGGTTCATTATTCAAAAACTACGTGGCGGTTTAAAAGTTCATAGCAGATCTCAAAAAGACCCGTTTACACAATGTTTGGAGAGAAAACGGATCATTTTTTTACATTTCCACTTCAGAAAAGCTCCTCACTTGAAAATGGCCCTCGTCACCATACGGAAGAGGATTAGGGCCACTGTGGGGAAAAATAACCTCTGAGTTCTGACTTTTTTTTCTCAGAATTCTGACTTTAAAGTCGATAATGGTGCGAGTTTAAAAGTCCGAATTCTGAGTTTAAAAGTCCGAATTCCCGAATTCTGAGTTTAAAAGTCAAAATTCTGAAAAAAAGTCAGAATTCTGAGTTTAAAAGTCCGAACTCTTAGAGAAAAGTCAGAATTCTGAGTTTAAAAGTCAGAATTCTGAGAAAAAAGTCAAAATTCTGAGAAAAAAGTCAGAATTCTGAGTTTAAAAGTCAGAACTCTTAGAGAAATGTCAGAATTCTGAGTTTAAAGTCAGAATTCTGAGTTTAAAAGTCAGAATTCTTAGAGAAAAGTCTGAATTCTGTTTAAAAGTCAGAATTCTGAGAAAAAAAGTCAGAACTCAGTGGTTTTTTTTCCACAGTGGCCTTAATCCTCTTCCATATCACCATGACGTGCAGTTTCTGTCATTTTTGCGATTGTTGCCCATTTTCCAGGCTTGGATGCGCAGTAGCGGCGCTTCCAAAAAAACCTCACCCGTTAGCGGGGAAATGGAGTCGCGGCGTATGCACCTCGAAAGTTCCGTTTTCAAAAATTTCAGTTTTCAGTGACAGCGCTGTGTAAACAGTTTTCCCCAAAAAGTTTAGAAAGCCTTGTTCATGTGATAGAATCTGCTTTGTTCCAGCAGCAGCAGCCGAGATAAGACACCAGCCTCGGGTTTATGAGTCGACAACGGAGGGCCGGAGAGTTTTTAACACGCGACTCCCCGAGCAGATTTAGCGTCACTGCATATCAACTGCACTGTTTGTTGCTGCGCCGCACGTCGTTAGCCGTTCATTGTGGCGCCAAGCGACCATTTCTTTTCCATTTTAAGAGGACAAAATATTGCCAATGCCGCCGTCGTCCCCTTGGCGACTTCTTCCCGCCTCGACTCGCCGCGCGTCCAACTGCAGATATAAAACACACAGAGCTGTAATTACATATGTCATCGCACTTTTTATGGCTCCTGGAGCTGCAGCTCCTCCATCAGGAGGGTGGAGGTTGGAGGGTGGAGGGCAGGAAGCCCACCTGTCTGTCGCCTCCTCACTCGCACATCACATCGACCCGAAAAACCTCCATCACCACCGTTGTGATCAATGGCTCCTGCCAGAAGAATCGTTCTTATCGTCTTATTGGCTGTGACTCGTTTCACCTGTCTTTAGTTTCACTTCGTCAAAATTCATTTCTACTTCAAGAGAATGTTTTTTTTCTCCCATTCTCAGTTTAAATATGTGAGAATTGATGGGTTTTTTGGGGTTGTTTTTTTTTTTTTTTTTGGTGAATTGGCAGCATTTCATTCTGACTTTCGATTCCGAGCGGCGGTGGCCTTCATCCAGCTCATTAGCCAGTTCGAAACCACACGTTGAAGCTCGCACTCTTTCCCTCGCGCGGAATTAATGGAGCAATTTACATAGTTGGCTTCCAGAAGTGTGAGGAGAGGGGGAAAAAAAACTTGACCGTACAATAGCTTATTTGTCTCTTGTTCATTGTTCTGCTGCATCGCATTTATTTGATGAGGAAAATTAGGTCCCATTTTTTGAAGGAGGGGAAAAAAAAAAAAAAAACCACCCAGCTGTTTACGTCGGTGTTTATTATGAAAGCTTTTGGCGCGGAGGTGCGAGGTCGGCCGCCTTGCGCCACGCCGCCGTTCGGCCGAGGGCCTTTTCAGAGGGAGGGGGCGTGTCGGTGCGAAGTTTCGGGAAGGCTGGCGGCAGCTGGGGAGGAAGCGGAGCGAGGGAATCTAATCACAGCATCGTGGGCAAACAAATAAGGAGCGGCGAGCCGTTGTTATTGGGCACACAAGCTGAGGAGGTCCACCTTTATCAGATTTAAAAACAACTTGTGCAACAAGCGCTCGGCGTGGGACGCTGGCTGCGAGCGCGCCGTTGCTTCCTACTTATAGTCAAACATGTATTCAGGAGATTTCCTGATTCCAATCAGCTGCGCACTGTAAGGAAATCTTTCTGTATTGGACTATGACGGTCTCAGTTCCGAATGGAAAAAAACAAAACAAAACAGTTTTATCATGGCTAACACTATGCAGGGTCACAGTTGAACAAACCCAGATGACCAGGGAATGCTCCGGGCGCTCCAAAGTAAACCGGACACAGCCTCTGCTCGTCCCATAGCGTGGCGGCTTTTCATCCGATACTCGGAACCAAAGAAGAAGAAAAAAAAGTTTTGTTTTTTTTTAAACTTTTTTTTTGTTTATAATCCCGTCACACTGCTTTAAATTTTCCGCCCCCTCTCAAAAAGTCCTTTTCAAGCACTACTGTATTCCAAACACATGCACCACATTTTACTGTATGATTTGTTTACAGTCAAATTTGTGAGCGGGGCTCTGCAACAGTTGGCTTCTCTTTGTGTCTGTGGGTTTATTATATATATATATATATATATATATATATATCAGCAGATCCACTGGCCAGAATTAGTGCTAATCTCTTCAAACTGTGGAAGTCACCAAATTCAGCCGTTTTCTTTTCACAGTACAAAAAGAAACACGTTCAGTAAAGTCTAGTTTGGTCTTAAATTTATATTTTCCACAAAAACTGAGAGCAGGAAATGACTACACTCAACATAAAGCCAGTTATAATGACCATACAGTGAAATGCCAGAAAAACTTTTCATATCTGTGCATCTGACATGTCAAATCAACACACATTTAAAGTACAGAAGTTCCAATTTTGTGTGTGAAGAAGAAAACGTATTTAATCCCACCACCACTTTCAGTTAATATTCTATGTAATGAGCTTCACTGTTGCAGCTTCCATTTTTTGTAAACTATGGATTCAATAATCATTTATACAACAATATTAATAAATCATACAGCAAAAAAGTAAATAAAACATACCAGCAATGGTAATAAACTATATGCCAGCAGCGGTAGGAAAGCAAAAGCAGATATTAACATTCGTAGACAGAGTAGTGTATAAAATTAAGACTCTCTCTATATTGTGGTTGGTAGTGTCGGTAATAATTGTGTTTTGGTTGCTTAGTTCATGTAGTTTAGTTTATTAGTTGTAAGTTGTCAACCAGCAGTGAAGAAGGTTTTGTGTGTCGTGTCCTTCTGGCATGGTCTGCCTGGGAGACTGTCAAAATAAAATGTGTGCAGCTCTATGGGTGTTGTGTTCAGTGGGAAACGGGACCAAATGGCTCTTTGAGCATTAAAGGTTGCCGACCCCTGGTCTAGAGGAAAACCTGAACCAGTTCTCTACAAGTCAGCGTTGATTATGAAACAAGCTCATGATGGAAATGAAGAAAAATCCCCGAATACGACCTGCTGCAGTAATCCTAGCAGTCGATATCAATATTTTAAAAAGCGCAGCCGTCTGTGGAAGCAATTCCACCTGATTAGCCTCTCGGGGACGACGCCCTGATAGATTGAAGCCAAAAAAAAAAAAAAATCAGCTTCACGGTCCAACAGAAAGTCTCGCGTCCCTGGTGTCACGCTGACCTGTCCTTCACAGTCCCAAAACTGTCCGCCGTTTAATGCAAATCTCCGAGAAGGACGGACGCGGCGGCGGCGGGCGTTTGTGCGTGGATACCTCCGCGCCCGTGACTCACCGGGCTTCGCTTTCTCACGCCGGCCGTGGCGGACGAGGGAAACGGAGCCCTGCAGGTCAGCGAGCCACGGCGACGGTCCGATGGGACGCTCGTCTGGATGTGGACGGGCGATCGTCCAAAGTACACAGGACCCCCCGACCTCGTGCATATTCACTAGACCAGTGTTCTCTTTTGTTTGGAAAAATCTGGAGGCACACCACCACCCGGAAATGTTAAAATGTGAAACTCTGTAGCCTCTATTAACAATATAAAGTCATTCTCCTCAAAGTTTTATCAACAGGAATCAAATAAATACAGAAAAAAAGTACTTCCCAATTTTTTTTTTTTTTAATAGTGACTCCGTCAGTGTGAAACCTGGACCTGATGGATGAAGAGCTGAGATCCTGGTTCACATTCTTCCTTTTCAAAAACTTCTCCATCACTGTCACTGACACAGTACTTTGATACAAGATGGTAGCAGGAGGTGGAGATGAACCACACTGACGTCTGTCACTTTACATTTCACCGGCAAAGTTCTGTGCTGCCCTCTAGTGGCGAAGAGTATTTATACATGATTACTCTGCTCTCACAGCTGACAGCGGCTGTGAGCGCAAATGATTTTTAGAAAAAAAAATGTGAAATTGGATAATTTCCCACGGCACACCTGGCTAGATCTCGCGGAAACACCAGTGTGCCGCGACACGGTGGTTGAAAAACACTGCACTAGACGACTGCTCTGGACACGGTGCGGCTTCAAGTCTGAACATTTGCAAATGTTTGCAAATGCGCCGGCTCCTAGAGGCCCCGGCACGTCGCTTGTTGATCCAAGACTCGCATACTTTAGTCCTTTAGTAACTTATAGATAAAGTCGCGATCCTTCGAAGGATGATGCATTTAAACCTCAACACACAGGGCATGTGCTTTTGTCTTTTTAATATGTCTTCATAAACGCTTGACGCGGAACCGTTGATCCGCCGGGAGATCTCCGGAGGTCGTCCCAGCAAACGTGGAACCGTCTGATCTCACGCAAGTCAATCTGAGGGGCTTTTGGACCGAGACGGCGTCTAATACTCAATATGTTCATAACCTCAACGCCGGTACTTTACCTGGCGCCCGTACAAGCGCGCCAATGTGGAAACGCTTATATTGCACAGCGTAATCCGCCCCCGTGTAGACACGTGAGGAAGCGCGTCTCGTCGTGGCGTCCTCGCCGAGCGGCTCGGTGGGTTTCATCGCGTCGGAGGAGCAGCGGGATCTGAGAGAAAATCCCTTTGAACTCCCGGGGAATATTGGAGTTTTCGGCCCCTGGTTACACTACGGTGTGTTCAAGTAAAAATGCAAAAACGGTTGCTTTTTTTTGGAGGGTAGTTTTGGCAGTTTTATAGTTAAGAATCACCTGTAAGTCCACCAGTAAGTGGACATCGTTTTCAAAACTTTGTTGCTGCATTGAGCTGGATTTTGTGACAAATAAGCAAACTTAATGTCCAGACCAGTTCCCAGTTGTGGTTCAGTCACACTCTCGGTTAAAATAAAGCAGAAGCTCCGGGCAGCAGTACGTCTCGGATCCTCCTCTCCAATAGAAAATCTCAGTCGTAAAGACGTCCGCAGGATGAAGAGGAAAAGAAAATAACGTGTCCATTAGAGTCCGAACGTGAAGCCGGGATGTTCACCTGTTTATCCTCCTCCTCCTCCTCTGGCATCTGCTCTTTTCCAAGGAGCCTCGTGGAAACGAGTGCATTAAAAAAAAAAAAAAAGTTCCCTTGTAAAATACCACAACACTTTTAATTCCAAACAATAAAAGCAGTGTGATCAGACTCCGGTTAGAGAGAGAGGAGGGGAAAAAAAGTAGGTTTTCATGACTATATTTGGCTGCGTTATTTAAAGAGCAGGTTGCAAAGTTTTGGTTGCGTTTAAAGAAAATAACTTTTCCCCCATTAAGGCTGCTTCGAGGTGTGTGCTGAACTCAGGCTGTCCTCTGTTTCTCTCCACCAACCCCGTCACTCCGCCGGCTCTCCACTTCGGTTTTTTCCAGCTTGATATCTGACAAATTATTACTTTTACTTATAAAAAACGTGACTCGTTGCTTGTTTTTGTCGTCCACTGATGGTGACGTGAAGAAAGAGATGTCACAACAGAAAAAGCATGAACAGTGGCTCATTTGCACAATTTCATCACAACAGAGTCAAATGCAGGTCTGGCTTTTACTTTGAAAGGTTTACGTGGGAAAAGTCCCACCGGCTGACGATAACAAGCTGATTGAGTGAACCTTCGGGGGACAAACGGTGCCTTCATCATTTCTTCTGTTTCTTACAAACTAACAATGATTTAATAACCACAGAAGACGTATGGAAACGATATTTGTGTGATGTATTGTCGGCGTCACACGCCTGCTCCAGACTAACTGCAGAAAGTTACTGGATGGATGTTTTTTCATGAAACGTTCAGCAAACTTTTTAAAATACTTTTCCATCACGTCCGACTCGATCAATGTAAAAGTCTCATTTCTAATTTCGAGCTTTATGATTCAACCCGAATGATTTAGACCCCGGTTAAAAATGTTTTGCATTTGCAACATTTTGAAAACAAATGCAAATGTTAACATACAAAACTTCTGTCTTCACTTGAAAATGTTACAAATGTGTTCAAACAACCCCCTTTCAAATATTAACTTTTTTTTGTTTTGTTTTTTAAACTTGTAAGTACAATTTTAATATGTACCTTGTAGTTTGAACATGTGTAATTAGTTATATTCCAATAATGAGTATGATGACGTCGGGCACTGCTTGATGGCGGCAATATGCTGTAACTGTCACACAGCAGAACAACAAGCCGGCTGATAGCAGCTCATCAAAGTGTTTCTGAATTATAACAATTGCGAATAAAATCAAGGTTTGTATTTATCAGAGTACTTTATGGATGACAAACTCCTTACTGTGAGTTTCTACCTTCGTATGACCTTATAAACTGCACATTTTAGCAGCTAGTTTTACTGCTGTGTTACCTGAGAGGCGTCTGTTGCAGTTTTGTTTTAATCTTCTGCCGCTCGTTTCAGAAAAGCTCAGTCCAGTTTTCCCTGACTGGAATTAAGTGGGGGGGAAAAAGTGCGAAATTGCCTGGACTAACCTCTTCATATTCCCATATTGAACAGTTGAAATCTATTCCTTTCACTCCAGGATCCAATATTCAGCTTCACAGTCTGACTCTAATGTGCCGCAGACCCAATCGGACTTCAGAGCAATATTCAGTATTAAGTCCACCGCTAGGTCTCCTCGTCGGCGTCCTTTTCGGGACAAATGGACTGAGAATCCGAGACTCCGCCGATGATAAAATGTGCCCCGGAGTCCTTGTGAGAGCTGCCAGGGAGGATTGATGATGGTCCCACATGCCAATTGGGCTAACAGGATGTTGACCTCAGTGTTGTGACTTCACAAACAGGGTCGGCTCGTGCGGGTGTCTGGTTACTCAGCTGGGCTCCGGGGGTCACGGGCCTCCAGGAGGAAGAAGGGGGGGTGAGAGGGGGGGGGGCTCCTTCCAATAGGTGTCACTGTGGCACACCGGACTCGTAGTGATTGGGGTCAGAGGAGACCAGCACCGGACCCTTGTCCCCGGTGGTCTCCCCTAACCGAATTTCCCTTTCATCTCTCGCAGCCCCTCTTTCCCGCAATTATGTAAATCTGCCGACTGAGTTTGGCGGCAACGCGATACTCCGCAAAGTGTAACGGCGAGCAGTGCGACGGAAGGGCCTGCTTCGAATTAGGCCTCGCATCCGAAAGGCCCCGGCGAGTCGGGCCACACCTGCGTCGCATTACGGCGAGCGTGAAGGGGGGAGGGCGAGGGGACGGCGCGCGGCGAGTCGAGGCACCGGGCCGGCGGAGCGAAAGGACGTTAAATGAAGTGGAAGAACGTTTGAGGATTGCAATATTCAGAACTGCTTTTATTACACGCTTGTATGAAACGCCCGAAGAGACAGGATGTACCAAAATATTACATTTCACGTCATGCTTAAAACGAAAACACCATCTTCCGCAGTTTCACATGACTCGCCAGTGTTTTTTTGAAACATCTTGAGGAGATAACGCACCGGCCAGAGACGATCATTTTAGTCTAACACCTTAATTTTAAACATACGGCCACAACATGTAACGACCCGACCTTCGCGAGGTGAGGCTGTGATTACTGGAGAGGATGTTTAGACTTTCCGTCTCGCATCTTTGCAACGATGGAAAGTTCCAAATCAATGCCGAGGATCTCAAAATGCCATTTTGGGGTTTTTTTTTAGAAACCAAACGTCTCCATTACCCACAATCCAACCTGACCTCCAGAGGCTTGATTCTACATGTCGGTTTATTAAATGTTTCTGCTGCGTTGAGGATTTGGCTCAAGAGGTTGGATCATGACGCTGATCTCAAACACACACGTGCTTTTTGAAATTGAAAACCACACAACTGTCTGCGTAGATTATATTGCGTATATCTCAAATTCATTGTTATGCATTTTTCATTTGTATTTATTATCATTATTATGGTATAAATGCTTCAAGAGGCAGTTTTGGTGTCACACAAAACAGTTTTTAACATAGTTTTCTTTCGAATTGCGGACGTAACGCAACACTGAGGCTGTTGGTCTTAAAGCCTTGTTGTCAGTGTGAGTTTGTTGCAAACATGCATGTAAATTTGACTTTATATTGAAATAAGACCCTCAATCCCGCCCTCCGGCTCAGAATTACGCCGGGAAGCATCCGGAATACAAAGCGATGTCAAATCAAACGTGCAGAACGTGATCCAAGAAGATTTTTGTTCATATTTTTTGTGCACCTCTCAAGTAGGAATACCCTTCACTATTGAGAACAGTCGATCTTAGTTGATCTAAATCACACAGTTTGAAGCAAGAACTATTAATATATTTACACGAAGCTGAAGATTTCCTCCAAACCAAACAGATATATGAAAAATAGGTGGCTTTTATTCTGAATACAGGACGTTGGAAGGTAAAGGTCGTACATTTATTGGAAGCAAAAAGTAAAAACTGTAACTCTATTTCAGAAAAATAAAGAAAATGCAGCGACGTTCCATGTTTTTAACAACCAGGATGACCGACTCTCCTTCCTCCTCTCCTTCCTCCTCTCCTTCCTCCTCGCCTTCCTCCTCGCCTTCCTCCTCTCCTTCCTCCTCGCCTTCCTCCTCTCCTTCCTCCTCTCCTTCCTCCTCGCCTTCCTCCTCACCTTCCTCCTCTCCTTCCTCCTCTCCTCTCGCCTCTCCTTCCTCCTCTCGCCTCTCCTTCCTCCTCTCGCCTCTCCTTCCTCCTCTCCTCCTCCTCGCCTCTCCTTCCTCCTCTCTCGCCCTCTTCCTCCACAGCTGCTAATTTCACCCGAGCCTTGATCGGCGCTGCAGGTCAGTCCCGGCCGCTGAAAGCCGAGCGCCGCTGCGCTACGATGGCAGACTCAGATAACGTCGCCAATGATTTCCCCGGCGCGGCAGACGGCGCGCGGTCGCTTCTCGTTCACGTTCGTCGCCACATTTGAAATTTCTCGCCGCGTTTTTTTCCCCGCCGCTGTTCTGATCTCGGCTAAAGAGTGAGATTTTATTACAAAAGACTGAGCGGGTTCTGTGTCTGTTAATCATCAGCATGTCTAAGAATGACTTGAATGAATTCTTTCAGTTGTTTTAGGTTTAAAGTCCTAGTGAAATGAAAATTCGACCTCCAAAACACTCTGGCTGTCGCTTCTCGGATCCTTTTTATGCTAACTGGCCGAAGGGTAAAATGTTAAAACACGGCAATCTGCGAGAAAATAGCCGATAAACGGCGCTATTTCCACTGCTGGGCGGAGCTTCTGACAATAATAGAGTGACATCACGAGTTGTGCACACGCCCAAGTTGTTTACATTATGGAGGATCAGAGTTTTGACCACGAAGAGGCTGAATTTAACCATATTTCATCATCATCATCATTTCAAACCCAGTGATTGATGAAGAAGACACAGAAGGTCGTTCTGCCATCGGTGACCCCGTCTGGAACATGTTTGAGGAAGCAGAAGACGCTTCGTCCTCCATTCGTCCTCGTCTCCTCGCCTCAGCAGCCGCCAGTTTTCACCTTTGAGGCTTTGAGGCGTCTTGACTTTTGGCAAAACGACTTGGCTTCCTGGATCCAACATGTCGAAGCGCTTTTCCGACTGCGCGGAATCACCGATGAGTCCAGGTATTACTTGATCGTCTACTAGCCGCCCAAGCTCGCGGCTCCCGCTAGCCGCCCGAGCTAGCCGCTCCCGCCGCCTGTGCTCCTTTTCTCCTCTCTGGTCTCTTCCAGGCTCAATCTTTCATCAAGGCTCATAAAACGCCGACTATAACTTCAAAACACTGTAAAAACTTGGATATTTAAGAGGGAAACAAGCCGATATAAACACAACAGATGGAGATCTGCACAACTCTTCACGTCACGCCCACGAAGAAGGATTCCCCCGACTTCCTCCGCTGGAGATTCAAAATTCAAATAACTTTGTTATGCGACAACAGTGGTGGGGCAGAGTCGGAGGAACCTTAGAAGTAGAACCCCAACTATCGGTTTTTGCAAAGTAGTGTTTTACATTTCACTAGGACTTTAAGTGTAAAATATTCCATTCATATTTATGCACTAACTACAATATATTGACTTGAACTCTGACATAAATACTCGACTTCTGTCGGTTAGTCCTGAATTCATATATTTGTCGACAAAACGCAGGTCTAAACACTCTAAAAACGGTTTATCTTACTTTTCTTGAACCCGTCCATCCCTTCTTCTATCCACATATCAATCTACCCATCCATCATCTATCTGTCCATTTTTCCACCCATCAATCAGTTTTTTTCATCCCATCTACTCGTTCTGGCCATCCATCAAAATAACTTTTTTTTTTTTCCCCCACAACCATTCTTTCACTTTTCTCCAGATATGAATCCATCCATCCCACCGTCTCTCCATCAATACCTGGCGTACGGCATGTTTTCCCACTGAACGGGGGATTTGGTCCCTTTACACCACGTTTCAGCTTAAAATGTCGTTTTTGCGTTGACGCGTCAACGTTTTGAGCATTTTTAAGAAAATGCTGTTTTTCCCCCCACTTTGCACGGGAAAAGATTTGGAGCATTGTTTTTCGAAAAGTTTTCACTTGCCAAGCATATTGTAAATGTTTTGGAAAGCACAGGAGGAGCGTGCCAACGACACCATGTAAAGCTCACACGGGTCTTTGTCTGTCCGTTCGGCACCAGCGTTACACAACCCTCCCTCCCCTTCCGCTCAACTTCTTTTTTTAATTTTTTTTTATTGAAATTAACACCACATGTACAAGAAATAATAACCTGATACCTCGTTGGGGTTTGTTTTTTTTCCTTTCTTTTTTGTTTGTCCACTGGATATTTTGAAGCCAAACAGTAATTTTCTCCAACCACCAGACCGCTGCTCTGCCCGGTGTCGAGGTGTGACGCAGCGAAATGCTGAACGAGAATTGTAATCTCACTTCTAATATATCACAGCAAGAGGGGGGGAAAAAAAAAAAAAACCCCGCTCACACTGAAGTGCCTTTTACTGCAGCAATTCTTCAAGCTGTAAATATGTGGGAGGCTGTTTTCTGTGGTAAGCAAACGCTTTGCGGTGTTTATGAATTCTGATTCCCAGTTTGGCTTCGGAGGCTGCCTGATGATGATGATGATGATGATGATGATGATGATGATGATGATGATGATGATGATGATGGCCGTGGCGAGGATTCAAGGCCGCGGCGTTCGAGCTCTAAGTGAAGCGAGTTTCTCCCGTGAATGAATTACACGACTCGAGCCAGACTCGAACAGCTTCTCAGGCCCGCTCTGTATATTTACCGAGACACATGAAAGGCCGCGGTGATTAATCAAGTTGGATTCTGCTGCTCTTGCCGCGCCGCACGATCGCCGAGGTTTACCCGGGGCCTGGATTTCGCCATGTGAGGTTTTCACCGCCGGCCGACACGGAGCTGCGAATGCAGAACCCAGAAACACAGGTCTGAGAGTAAATACACATCAAATGGTGGAGAGAAAGAAGCATTTAAACTTGACATATTATTCCCACATTGTTGTCCTTGGGTTTGTTTTGTCCCCCCCCCAAATGCCTCAAACCCACATCTGCAGCCATTTTGTTTCGGCCATTTTGCGTGCATCCTGGTCAGAGTTTCAGGATAATTCATTTAGTGGATGAGTGAAGGCTGTACAAAGCTGAGTTTCATTACGCGGCCGGGACGCGCCAGATGGGCGGAATCAGAGCTGCGCCGCACCGCAGCAAATATAATGAACCATCTCGAATCCGCCAGTGAGCTAGAAAGAGCTCCTCGGAGGGGAGGTTCCGTTTAATGTGGATCGAATGAGCTCGTTGGGCAAAGAAGACGAAGTTAAAATACTGTGACGAAAATTCCGATAACGCAAAATACGATCTTTCAACATGTCTCTCTGGAAGGTTTTAATGTATTTGATAATTAAAGATGACATTAATAGTTCCAGGAAGTTGGTTTTTTTTTAATGCTTGAACATTGGCCAGATCATCTATTTAGTGTAATTCTTAAATTTTGGGATTTCGAATTTCATGGAGCTGAACACTTCCACCGTCACGTCTCATAGTTGATTCCATCGTCCTTGGAATTGTTTTACACTCGACCAGGACAGACCCAGTTTGGTTCTGTGAGACTTTAAACTACAGCTGGACTCTTAGGAACAGACTTGGATTTATTTAAAGAGAAATAGACTTTCTGCTGTATGTAAACGGGGCCTTACTGTGTTTCATAGTTTTCTCATTTGTCGCCTCACAGTAGAGAACTCATCAGAATCTCCATATGGTCCCTTAGTAAGCGATTTTTTTTCTTTGATGTTGCTTTCTATCTTATTTACCTTTTAGAAACCAGCTCAGCATTTACTGCAGTTGATCTTCTAAAACTTAATATACCAAATGACAAGGATGCTGCTTATTCCCACGACAGTAATTTCCCTCGTCATTGACTTCAGACGCTATAAAGAAAAGCCCCAAAGAAGGAAAACCATGATTTTAATGTGCATTTGATTTATTGTTTTATTTTTTTGCATTGCGTTGTTCAATAATTTAATTCCCTTAGTTTACAATAAAAATGGCTGAATTGCAGCCTGTTTGTGGGAAGTTTTACAAGAGCCGAAGTGTGAAACTTGCGGGGGAAAATTGACTGCCAGCTTTTATTACTTTTCATTACAAGGAGAACGTGCAGGTTATTTGACACATTTTTAAAAGCTGTTCGCCGAGTTCTAATTTCATTATGGTTTCTGGTTCACTTGCGAGGCCCGAGATCAGAAATAATCACTTTTCCTCCTCCCGCGTTCAAAGAAGACGGTCAAACGGAGTTATGCTGCATTGTGTTGCAGGTTTGGATTGAAAATAAATAGCCAGTCAAACACAAAAGCGCAGAGAGATCTGGGCTCGGCCGCAAAAGATAGCGCGAACGCCGTAATTCTTTTGGACGAGTCAAACTGTGTACGGAAACGTCAAAACAACAGATCAGACGGAAATCTGCAGTGGTGTAAACAGAGCGTCCTGACGTTTGAGCTGCATGCTAACCCAACCCCCCCCCCCCCCCCCCCCCCCCCACCACCACCACCACCACTACCCCCCATCCGCCCCCATCGGAGAGAACACATTGTTTATTCGCTCACAGCTGCAACGATCGAACGTTTGGCAACAACAAATCTACTGGCAAAGGAAAAGACGGCGTCCACATTTCTGTGTGTGCGTGTGCGTGCGTGTGTGTGTGTGTGTGTCTCTCACGAGAAAAAGCGAACTGTAATTGGACGGACACGCCACTGTGCGAGCTTGGAGGATGGCGGGAATTCGAAAAAAAAGCGTCTTTAACGAGAACGTGAGAACCTTCACCTGCAGTTCTGATGAGAGCTCATAGCTTTGGGGTGGTGGCGGTGGTGGTGGTGGTGGTGGGTGGGGGGGGGGTGCTTCATCAGCGGGGGCGGGCGATTGGAAACAGAAGAGACACGCCGCTTGTGTGGCATGTGCGGTTTTTTTCGTCCACCAGCCAAACGCCTCATGACGACACTCTCGATGCTCTGAAGCCGCCCTAATGAGCCGGAAGACGGTCGGCTATTGACCATTTTTACTGCCCGTCTCGTTCCTAACGGCAGATATTAAAATGTGCGAGGCGCTGCCCGCGCGCCGTACCACCCGTATTTGTGCACGCGGCGGTGGGTAAATACAACGCGAGCCAAACGTCTCTTCGCTCCAGATTTAATAGTAATAAAAACCCGATTGTGCACTTGTTTGGCACGCAGGTCACTGTTTGCCTTGGCGTCGTGATCCGCAGCGCCGCATGCGGGCTTCATAGCGTTTCTTGGCACGGTCGGCAGAAACGACGTTGGAAGGAACTGTTCCATTACTCCGCAGCAAATTAGTCCACGCCCCACGTTTATAATTTGGTTTGGTTTCACGTGTCATTCAGCTCTCATAATCTTATTCCTCTTTACATGTTGTTTTTTTTTCTCTCTCTCTCTATACCTCTAGTGTACTGGCTGTTCACAAATCAGTCACTTTTAACAAGAAAAGACAACGGCCTGAAATATTGTCGGTGGCGGGTTATCTCCCAGAGCGCCACTTTTCCTCATGTGAGGTTGGTGTGCGTCGCCGCTGAAGTTCTCCGTCCACAGCCCGGCCAGCGGAGGGAGGAACCACCTGGCTAGCCCCGCTAGAACAAGCTGTCATAAGACCTAATGAGCTCCCTGATTACCTCCCCCTGGGACCACGCCAGACCCCCCTCCACTCCCGTTCTATTTTTAACCCCCAGCGGACGAAAAGCACGCTGATTACGCTTTGCGGGGGTAATTGTTCGCGATGCGGGTCGGACACGCGTGGATTTTATTCTGAGACTTTTGACCTCCCGGTGCTTCTCCAGACGGAACGTCCCATTGTCTCACGTTTCCTCCTCTTGCCCATCTCCAGTACGAAAACAAAGCCCTGTAATGTAATGAGCTTGGGGTTGATTTATTTTTTTTTTTTTAAATAAATAAAAAAGAAAGACATTTTTACATACATTGCAGTCATTCCAATTTTCTTTTATAGAGAAAATAGAGAAGCCCAACATATCTACATGAGCAAGCAGGTGTGTTTGCGACTGTGGAAAGGAAAAACTCCTCCAACAGGGAGAAACTTTGTAGAAACCAGAGTCAGAGGTGGAGAAATTCTGAGGAACGGTTGGGGTGAAAGGATGGAGGAGAGGAGAGGAAAGACAGAGAGATAGACTTGATGGGGAGATACATACAATACCCTTGTTAGTGCTACATACATTTTTTTTTCTTTTTAATAATACAGTAATCACAGTGATCTAAATATTTTCCAACTGCCATGAGATTAAGACCAGCCTGAGCAACAACAGAGCAAAAACCAAAATAGTCACAACAATTCTAACAAAAGCAAAGACAAAAGGACACAAAACAAAGAAAAAAGAAAAGAAAAGAGAAAAACAGAACGAAACACAAAAAAACTAAACAAAAACAGCGAGAGAGAGAAAAAAAACGAAAAAACAACAACAAAAAAAGCCAACAACAACTTGATTTTGATAATTAACAGAACAATCTCGTCAATGAGGAGTGGAAGTGTGTGTGTGTGTGTGTTTAGGGTTGATTACCTCATAGCGTGAAAGATGCGGGGGGGGGGGCTTTGTTACCTGGGCCACCCTACCGCTCCCCGTCACCAGCAATCAGCGTCAAGGCTCTCCGCAGCCCGCCCACTTTATTGGGCTTGATGTGAAGGTGATTACTCCTGACAAACCCGGGGAAACGGTAATGCGTGGCATAAGAGAGGTTGTGTTTGTTTAGCCTCTGTGCCGGAGCTCGGGGGGGGGCAAACAAGGAGGCTGTAAACCGACTCGTTCCCGTCTGCCCCGCTTTGGTGTGTTTGTGTGTGGCCACGGCTCCACCGGAGCGGCGGTGCGGGGGCTCGCTCTGCATTCTTCTTCACCGGGGCTGCAGCTTCACCCCGTGACGGGACGAGGACGAGGCCCCCGAAGCCCCGAAGTGGCTCTCGCTGCTCAGGTAAACAGGAAAAGGGCGTGTCCAGACACAAAGCTGCGGGGGGAGGCGCGAAGGAAACCTGGCCAGATCCATTTCACTATGTCATCGTGTGAAATGGCCCCGGTGGGTGTCCCCACTCTGCCCACCTCTCGTTCAGGCCCTCTCGCCTTTCAGCTGTCCTCAATGGGCCCTGGGAATTTCTCACCACGATCCTGTTTGCCCCTTCACAAAGAACCCTGTGGCCTGCTGGAAAACACACACACACACACAGCCACACACACACACACACACACAACCACACACACACACTCGTGCACAAGCCCGAAAAGGATCTCCGCCATTCATCACCGGGACGTATGAAAGGGAAACTGGAAATGACAGGCCGTCTCCAGTGGGCTGATTCTGAGCTATTTGCATGATCTGGTCCGAGCTGCTGCCACGGCAACCCTGGGATCCTTACTGGAGGCGCAAACGCTCGTTCCTGTAGTTGAGATCAAACCATCGCCCTTGTTTTTTTTTTTTGTGTGTGTGTGTTTAGCATCAGCTTGGGCTTGCAGACCAGAATCTAAACCTTCCCCTCTCAGCTGTTTGTTTTCCGTCCCACGGACAAAGCTTTCATGGCGCCGGCAGTCGGAAATCACACCCAGCGCTCTGCCGTCGGGCTGCCTCGTACTTTTCTTCCTCTTCTCTCTTTTCTTCCATTCGGATGTCGCGACCTGGTCACCGACGCGTTTCTATTTGTTTGAGGTGTTCAGGGAACAAGCGGGAACGCTGACGTTCACATATTTGCGTGTCTGCGTCGGGACGTGGGCCACGAAAAGAGACGGATATGCACACAAACAAGGCGCTCCGAGGAGAAACTTAATGCAACTTCAAAAAAGGTGAACAAGGCAAACAGTTGAGGTCAATTATATTGACTTTACTTCTGGTGAGATAGTTTTATTTGCACAGCTCTTTTTCAGAAGAGGATGAAGTCTGTTGGTTTTAATTGGTCGGTTTTTTGCAGAACCAAGAACAAACCTACAGACAAGGGGCAACTTTTTGACAGCGCTCTGACTCCATCTCCATGGAAACCGCACCGCTGTGGCCTTAGTGGTTAGTTCAATAACAACAGCGTTTGCCTCCCAGTGTGTCGTGACTCCTCGTCCGGATTCTCCTGGGACTTGGTAGTTTTATAGTTGAGTCACTGGAGCAGCAATCCAACTTGGTCCATACGATTTTCCGTGTTCCGTGTTTCATAAGAAAACAAACAAACAACAGCACCCACTAGTGGCCCAACAAGAAAACTCCATCGTTCTCAGCATTTCTGCTGTTTCTTTGTTTGTATACATGTAAATATTTTCAAAATGCAAACCTTTTCTGAAACAAAAACACAAAAACGATGTGTTTTCACTTAAAATTCTGTGCATACAGAGCCTTTCACTTCAGTTTTAGACACATCCGAATAGTTTAGGTTTTTCTCAAATGTGTTTTTCGCAGATTTCTTTTTTTTATATTAATCACCAAAAAAAACTGGCTCATCTTTAGATATCGACTTGGACGAGAATTTTCAGCAGCTCGAGTCGGACTCTAAATTTCACAATCGTCTTCCTGTTGAATTGCTTTGAACGTCAGGCTCGGCTGCCACAGGGAACCGTCACTCGCCATGTTTCACTGCTACAGCTGCTGAAAGTAACTATAAAACTAACTTGTAATCTCAATTATTTACCTTCAAAAACAAGTAATAAGTGAAGTAACTCCGTCACTTTTTAAAGGGTGACGAGGAATCAGTAATCGAATTACTTTTTCAAGGAAACTCTGGCAGCGCTGACCTTCATGCACCTGCTATGTGACGTCAGTCGTGATTTCAATCTGCCAAGCAGAATCCCTGATGCCTTGCACATGGGATTTTGATTCAAAGGCATTCCTCACAGGGATATAAAACCCTCCGACATGTGCTTCTTCACATCCTCCTGTACTTTTTAATCCCTCGCGTCGACCTCCATGGTAATGAAGAGCACCCGGGGCGAGTCTGTGATGTCACCCATCACCCTCTTGTCTTCACCCATATCCAGTTTCTGTGTGCTGCGCTCATGATCGGACCCCCCCCCCTCCCCACATAAGTGGAAACAATGGAACGCACACATACAGATGCACGCTCATGCGCTTTGTCTTTCCCACATGCGCTCAGACGTACAGCCGTGTAATGTGACATAGGGCTGCTGTCAGACATGCAGCGCGGCCATTACGCACACTTCAGAGCACGAAGCCAAGACGTGGGAGTTAAAGACGGTCTTTTGTTGCGGCTTCAGACCGAGGGGGGGGGGGGGGGGGGGGGGGAACGCACACGGCACGTCTGGCGAACACCTCCGCCACTTTCCCGACGCCGTAATATTTATCCTTCGCTCATATTTGATTCGCTCCTCCGAGACGGCGGCCTTGTGATTTCCGTGGGATGGGGAGTTTCCTTTTTTTAGTACTTGGTCGCAGAAACACAAGCCTGCCCCTTTCTCCGTGCCGCTTTGCTTCCCCCCCCCCCCCCCGTTTCTAAACTGGTGGTGTTATTGATCTTGGCCTTCTGTTTCAAACCCGGTCCCACCGTTCTCTGGTCAGACCTCTGAGGTTTTCTTATGAAAGGATCCCTCTGTTGTTTCTCTGAGGCTTTTAGGGCCAGTCCATCACCAGCCGGGTTTGGAGGCGACACCCTACGTGTCCGACTCCCTCAGTCTGAGCCGCTTTTGATAAAACGCCTCCCTTCCGATACCGTCGTTTCTGCGGCTCATCGAACAGACGGGGGGCCACGCCAGTCACACATTGGAGCGTCGATGCAGACGTGTGAAGGCTTTGCTGCACGTCACACCACATGCCGTTCAGTCTGCACATTATTCTGGAAGAACTGGGTTTAGTCGCTTTATTTTCACGAGGCGTGTGAGACACGTGGCCTCTATGGCCTCTTCTGGATTGACCTTCTGGAGACGCTTTCATGCCGCTTCCTTCACTGTTTTTCAAGCTTTACAGTCGCCTCAGTGCCACTGGTGACGAAGTACTTTGCAACAACAGCAGTGGGATGCATGTTTCAGTCGTGCTGCTTGATTGGGGGAAGAAAAAGAAAAAAACAACAGTCTATATACTTGTAATCTCAACTTTCTCTTCATCCATGTAGAATAAACGTATTTTTGAGCTCAAATTCTTTACTCGTCTGAGTGTAGTTGGTTTCAAGTAGGGAAGCACTAATACCACTTCTTAAAGTGCAAAAAGTACAATAATGTAGAGGACCTGGACGTTGGATTAGAACACGCAGTTTAAGAGATCAGTGGAACTCTGATGTCTTTGCTTCAGCGTGTTTGTCCATAAAGATGGAAATGCAGAGTGAGAATTGTCTAATTTATCCATTGAGGCGTCATTTACACAACAATGCCTCATTGGCTTAAAAAGCAAGCAAACCTCCCTGCAGTGTGATGCAAAAAATGCTAAATACACCACAGCCTCAAAGTCTTGAACACTAAAGAACCTAATAACCTGTAGCTTATTGTCATAGCAATTCATTTTTAACATTCATCATTCGCTGTTTATTTTCAATTCTAGTTGTATTCCAGCTGCATTTTGAACAAAATGTATTTATTTTTTAACCACAATAATCAATAACATGCAAGTTCAACCAGAATCTCAGTAAAATTATTGAACAGCTTGTCGTGCAATCGGGTTCCATGTTAGGTTTTGTTTCTGCACCGGTGGTATTTTTATCTGTTAATGTGCATTAGAAAGATCCTATAAGTTACTAGATATATACTTATTTTAAGTACTTTTTAAGTGCTCTGTCATATATAAATAAGCAGCGCGTTATCCTGAGTGAGCGGACTGTTAGTCATGTGCGCTTCTTATCTTCACCCAAAGTGTGTCTGTGTGTGTGTGTGTGTGTGTGTGTGTGTGTGTGTGTATTTATTATAAAAAAAAAAGAAAATAGAGTGGTTGCTGTAGCACCCAAGTGGAAACAAAACAGATGTCAGCTGGTGCAGGCAGCATGTGTGACAGAGGGGCCTCTGAGATATACGTTGGACGTGCGGCATGATGCTCCTCTGCTGCTCTGTGATATAGGTTAAATAAACTCTCCGGGACGAGAGCTGGCTTGCTGTGACATGGCTCATCTGTTGGAAGAGACATTTCTGGCATCAGAGCTGAAGTTTCAAGGTGGCCCTTCAATGGATTCACTTCTGTCCCGGTGAAATTAAGCGTCGTGCTGCAGCGGACCGACGTCTGAAGGCCATATTCACAAGTGGGGCGAGCAGAGACCGGGGGGGGAGATGGATCACGGGAGAACGTGGCGGCGTCTCCGATGCACTCCCCGCCCCATTTCTTCCAGATGTTTTCGCAGCTTGTTTGGTTTGCCTTGCCACCCGCATCTCATCTGCTGTCTCTCCACACACCTTCCACATTAGCGCACAGGCCTGTTATCAGGGAAAGGTGCCCATTGGGTGTCCAGATGAGTAATAGGCTGAAGGCAAGAATAGAAATGTGTCACGGCGAAGGAATGCCGACGCCGGCCTCTTTCGTAGGTGATACTTCTTTCTTCCCCTCCGAACATGTAGACGGCGCACACGTGTTAAGGTGATACGCAGACGTGCAAACCCCGACACACACTCACTCACAAGCGTGCGCCGGTGCAACGTGGTAGGTTTTTTTTCGAGGTTGATGACGCAGTGTGTGTGTGTGTGTTCTCTCTTCCCACAGCTGAGGTATCAACATGGCCTGACCACACCAGACCTGCAGCAGACGCTACCCAACCTGAAGAACTTCCTGGAGCACGGCCTGATGGTGCGATGGTAAGAACGAGGAGGACACTGCGCACCACATAAACATTCCTGCCTTCGCGGGATTTAGCGGCATTTTAAAGGCTTATGAATGATGGTGACCGGACAGACGGAGACGGCCTGCAGATCCAGACCAGCACTGATTTTTTTTTTTCTCAGATACAATGACTCTAAAGGGAAAATAGTCTTCTGTCCTTGAAATGTAAAAAAAAACAAAAAACCTTGTGGTCTGGAGTCTGGTCTAAACGTCTGGTTTACACGTTGGTATTTTTAACACCGAACCAAAACATGTAAACACAACACATGCTTGACAGCTGCTGAGGTATAATGCTGCAATATAACGCCCATAACGGTCCTGTAAGATGAGCTAATTATAATCCAGAGCATGTAGGGATTATTCCAATCAGTCTGTTTGCTGTTGATGTGAAAAGTTTATTCACAAGGATGAACCTCTTGAGTTGCATCATCTCTTTTTGTAGAAGATAACAAAGTACAAGCAAGGAATATGAGAGATTAAAATGACAGTAATCAGCACAGTGACAAATGAAAACAACTAATTGCAACCACATTGTATTCAAAAAAGAAATAAGTGAAAATATTCTTCAACATATAATGTTGGTAAAGAAAGCTAAATGGATAAGTTAACGGGTGCCAGATATTGTTAATGATTAAGAAGTATGTTTGAAAATGTTTTCGAAAAAAGAAGTTGAGGTCCATGAGTGTATCTTCATGTAAGGATGCCAATTTATCGACTGAGCACATTGCAGGGCAGCGTAG
Source organism: Blennius ocellaris (assembly GCF_963422515.1). Taxonomy (NCBI): domain Eukaryota; kingdom Metazoa; phylum Chordata; class Actinopteri; order Blenniiformes; family Blenniidae; genus Blennius; species Blennius ocellaris. The sequence goes on from NC_137663.1 coordinate 25,246,179, forward strand.
GGCAGTGTAAAGTGTTTTTGAGAACTTGCTAAATCATTTACAATGATATTTAATGATATTATATTCATTATGTACATGATCAAGTTTCTGGCTTTGAGCCCATTTGGATGGTGTCATCAGCATAGAGTTAGACATGACAGTAATTGAAAATTGACAGTAAATTATGTATGAAGTGTTCCCACTATAGCACCCTGTGGCACACCCTTCTGTTGGATGAAAAGATCTGCTTTGTTTCTGCCATGTTTTCACAGAGCAACCAATAACATGCAGTTTGTCTTGCAACATACTAATCAACTGAATCAAATGCTTCGGTGAATTCAACAAACTGCTCCTGCCCAATGACTCTCCTCTCAACAGCTTTTGAAACCTTGAAAATTGTCAAAACATGGCAAAATCTCCCCTTCACATGCACCGTTTATATTCTGCTGCACTGGACAGTGTTTCTTGAGCCGATTACGTCCTGTGTTTGGATGTGTTAAAGCTCTTTGGCTGTTGCATTTTGCAGATTTGAATCAAAATGATGTAGAATTTGTTTTGAAGTCTGTGTGGTGAGCACAAATTGAGGGCAGTGTTTCCATTGCTACAGACAGATCACACTGACACAGCAGTTCCATCAGGGTTCGTTTTGGCCGTAGGAAAGCTGGGAACACACTTTCCCAACGTGCCTATCATACAGAAGTTACTTCAGTTCTATTCAGTTTTATTTATGCGACGGCAGTTCCAACAACAGGTTGTTTATGTTGCCGTCACAGAATGCAATAGAACTCTGAGTCACGTACATTACTTCATAAATGTTTGTTACATTTGTGTTGAAAGAAGCAGGCAAGTCTTAAATAGGTCAGTAACCTTTTTTTTTTTTTCAGACCAGACATTGTGTTGTGCAGTTGTTTCAGTTAAAGTAAAACCAAAAAACATAAATCAAACGGTTTCTTTTAAAAGAACATCAGTTAGTTACACTCACATTTCTTTATGCCGCTTGGCAGGAAGGTCGTTCCTGCATCATGAAGGATTTCCTCTCAGAATCTAGTCCTCCCCTTCATCTTCTCTTTGTCTCTGTAAAAATCCCACACTGAATCCAGGATAGTGAGATCAGAACTTCTGTCTCCTATCACTTACACGACAATGCTTTCGTGTGAAAATAGAAAATATAGTTTTTTGGTTGTCTGTTTTTTTTGGAAATGGCTCCCAAGGTGGTGCTTTTTAGAGAGAAAAAAATATTTTTTCTAAAGAGCTACTTCTGCACATGCACACCGCCTCCATCTCCAGGCATGAAACAGCAGGTTAGTTGCAGCTGTAATTCTGTCAGGTTGTACCCATATTATGAATAATAGCACTTTTAAAAATTAGACATGCTCTGTTAAAATATTTGTGTGGCATAGTAGGGAAAAGTTCAACGTGCTCTATGTTGCCTTTTGATGGTGTCCCATCTCTGCACATCATCAGTCCCCCACGTTTTAAAACCGGGGTGCTTGATGAGATTTGCAGCCGTCACTTTGTCCCGCTGAAGGGGAACGGCTCAGATCTCGCTCTCCCCGCTGCCATGGCCTGTGAGTAACCTTCAGTAAAACCTGCGGGTTGGTCTGCGTCAGGCCTGAGCTCCACTGCCCTATAAAAGAGAAAGCGGCCTTTGATCTCCCCTCCTCCGCCAGGGTCAGCAAAGGGGAAAACGTGTATTACACACATTAATTGAATAATCTTTTGTTTTTGAAAGGAAAGAAGACATGAAACGGCCAAAAAAAAAAAATCAGCTCTCCACCGCCCCTCCTTCTTAATGGGAAGTGGAAGGGCCCTAAGATAGACGAGATGAAAGCATAGGCTGTGTGTGTGTGTGTGTGTGTGTGTGTGTGTGTGTGTGTGTGTGTGTGTGTGTGTGTGTGTGTGTGTGTGTGTGTGTGTGTGTGTGTGTGTGTGTGTGTGTGTGTGTGTGTGTGTGTGTGTGTGTGTGTGTGTGTGTGTGTGTGTGTGTGTGTGTGTGTGTGTGGGAGCTTTTTAAAGAAGTGAAGGTGGGAGTGTAACAGTCCTCCAGTGGTTTCCCACAGCCACACTCCTGCTCGGCTATGAGACCACAGGGACAAAAGCTGCTCTGTGCGGAGAGAACCAGACTGCCACAAACACACTGTGGGGCACCAGAAGATAAAGACCAAGAAAACTAATTGATGGTTGAATACAGTGGAAAAACTCTCGAGGTTGATCTTCTGTTTCCGTGGAAACGGGGAGAAAACCAACTTTCTGAAATCCCGCGACTGCAGAGTGACGATTATATACTTTATATACTCGTGTTGCAAAGACGGATCCATCCGTCCATCCATATAGTTAGCCATTCATCCATCTATCAAGCCATGCATCCAAATTGGATGGATGGCATTCTCTCTATCCTTTTGGAATGACATGGAAGCCTCAAACACATGTTTCTCAGACTGTATGACGTCACCGAGAAAACCCGAGCATGCACAGGGAGGTCATGCAACTCCACACAGAAAGGCCCGACCCGTGCCTTCTCGCTGTGAGGCCAAAGCTCTAAATCCATCCATCCACCAACAAATCCACCCGTGCGTTCATCCATTTATCCATTCATCAACTCATCAGACCTTTCGTCCATCCATTTATCATTCTACCACCACCGTGAAGCCGCCATCGACGCTGCTGCATGAGTCCCCAATGCGCCGTAACAGGATGGATGTGTGTTTTATGCACACTGCTGCACCATTTCCTTCCCATATCAGTTCCAGTCCTCCGCCCCCGGATTCAACAAGGATAAATTCAGATAAGGTGTCAAGCGCCGAGGCCCAGCTCAATGAAATATGGATCTATAAAATGGTCTCCGTGACAGCTGCAGGTAATTTTCTTTTCCTCTGCGAGAGACCAGCTGATGTTGCTTCTTCGGCCTATCTTTGCCACCTCTTTCTTCCTTTCACGCATTCGAACAGGGATGATGTGATGAAGGATATATGGGGAAACCGCTCCAGAGCCGAGTTGGAAAACTTTCCGCACGTAGAACTAAATCAGCGTGCGTCCAATCCTCGGGGAAGGACGCTTCTCTCTTCTGAAGTGCCAAGAGTGGGTTCGTCCTGGTTATTTTAGAAGCAAAGAGCGTGTAAGGGAATGAAAGCACGCACCACGTGTGTCATTTTCGTACAGCAGAGTGTATGATGCTCATCTGGCCAGCTGCTGATCGTATCTCTTTACATTTTCAAGCAGTCCGGTCTCAGACACACATCGTAACATGTCAGATCATATACAGTCCAGTCCTGGTGAAACATGGGAAGTTTACTTCTTTTTTTTGGTTGTTTTTTTTTTTTGTTTTTTCTTTCTCGTCTCTTTTATATCTCGCTGAAGGATAAGAACCAGCGGGAAAAAATGGTGAATCTATTACCGAGAGTCAGACGGAGACAGCACCAGAGACCGATTCTTTGTAAACTGCACAGCCTGCCAAGATCAAAGCAAACACATTCAACATGCTCGCAATTCGCCGCTCCACATCCGCCGGGGAACTGGCAGCGGTTCACAGGCTCCTAATCCCACTCCGGTGCCTGGAAGCTGGGCTGCGTATACCGTGCGGACGGGGTTGCGAGGTGTGGCGCTTGCAGCCGGAGAACGTGAATCTCCACTGAAAACCTTCAGCGAGCGAACGGACGTGTGTTGCACGATGTCCACAGAAGGTCCTGGGATCCAGACAGCTGCAGCCTTGCCTTTGAGGGAGGGGGAAAGGAAAGAAGAAGAAAAAAAAAAAAAAAAAAGGAAATAATTCCAAGATTTATTTGTTTAAAATAAGCATTTGCAAGGTACATTAAGCCTGACAGGTGCTCTGCGGATTTACTGTGTTTCTAATAATGGATGATGATTTGGAAGGAGAAATCAAGAATGTTTTGTTTCCAACTGTTCATATGATATCCTATAAGGGTGCATTCTTTCAGCAAACACCACCTTTTCCAATACTCGGGGAATATAATGCCATTTCCATTCTTTATTCCTCCCTCGCTCACGTCGGCCATTGTTTAAATCAACTGCGTGCTCGTGCCAAACCTTTTTAAAGGGGAATGTCTCGTACACATGATACCTTCATGTATAAATGGCCTCATAACGAGAACTCAGTTGAACTCTTTCTGTGTGGAAGCCACGCTTATGCCTGCTCAGTTAATTGGTGACTTTTTGTCTGGAATCCCTTCGCACCGAATGAAAATATCCAGCGAGTGTTGACGGAACGAACGTCTCAACGCAGCGGTGATAACTGATGCCGCCATTGACCAAGACTCTGCTTGTAATAAAGATAAGCTCCTCTGTTTGGCCACGATGGAGCTTTATTCTATGCACAAATCTCAACTTTACTTCCCTATAAAATGTAGGCCTTCTTTACACAACGTTTTCGTGTGAATGCGGAAAACTTTCGCTGCGTTTTGTTCGTCCGTCTGTGCGATAACGGTGCTCAGAGCCATGATGGTACTTCAGAATTTCATACAGGAAGTACCATGAATGAGTTTTATACCTGCTGCACGGACACAACTGAAGTAATGTTTAGTGCAAGTTCACTCCTTTCACTGCACATTATCCTTGTAGTATCAAGTAAATGAGGGAAATTGTTTCCCCGTTTTAGCCGCTAGGTACCATTGTGGTCAATTATCCTCGGCTTCTTCTTCAAAAGAAGAAGTCGCTGAGACACGAAGCCAAGATGCACTCTGTGTTGGCACAGCTGGCTAATATGGAACCAATTGGTAGACTATAGACACTTTGGTTAGCGAGAGAAATCCAGCTTTTAATTGAAAAACCTCAGTGAATTAAGACACTATTGCCAAACCTTAAAGGGTTTTGTGTTTTCCGTGTATTTACTTTATTCCCGTGATATTTTTAGATTAAAAGAAGTCAGAGCATGAGCTCATGCTCCGCTGAGTGCGAGGGTGTCGTCGGCTTGTTGACCGGCGGCGTTCACGCTGTGCTGCGGTCACTCAGTCTTCAAAGGCCGTTCATCCAACAAGACCTGCACTGTTGAAGCGAAGGGGAAAGGCTGCCACTATGGAGCATATCAGATTTTTGCTGGTGTTTGTTTTAGTAGTTTCATAGGGATTTCCCGCAGCCACATCAAACGACCAAATCTTATCTGCCATTGTTGGTTCTGGCTCCTGAATGCGGCTCTTTAGCAGGATTTGGAGACGAACAGGGGCTTGTTGTGAAGCCCGTCCGGGGATTGGACAGTGGAAAGGCTTGGCTTACCGAATTCCTGAGTCGGCTTGAAATATGCCAGGTTTGACATCAGCGGTGGAAAAGGGAGAGAGCAGGCGAAGCGCTGCAGAGCAGAGAAGGCTATTTCTGGCTTGGCAGGTCGACTTTTCTGCCTGATGATTCAGGTCTGAGGCCGAATAGCTTCATTTACAGAGAGCAGTCGGGTTACTGGAAGGGTTCTGCTGATCTGTCGGTAGACAGGCTAACAGAAGAGGACATCGGTTTATACACTGTTGTCTGTCATGTCGTTCTATTTTATTTTTGATTGTTTTAATGTGAGGCTACTCTATATTCACTTCTTGTTATGACTGAAGAAGATGAGTACAAAATCATAATTTGGACCTTCACTGTGACTACCAGTCCGCAGTGTCGAGATCCATCTGGAGCTCAGATACCAGATATGAATCAATGCTTTTTTTGTCTTTTGTCCATCCTAATGAATGAATCCTTGAAGTTTATATTCAGTTAGAGTAACGACAGAACATCGTTGCAGATCAGCGGAGTCGATGCTAATCCTTTTTTTAACCAAATGCTGATGTTATGGGGTTGATTCAGAGGCGATCACTGTCCACACTGGGACAAAGGTCGTCAGTTCATTACAATAATAAAACATAAAGATGCACAATCACACACTGAAAGGTCAAAAGTTCACTGAATGAAAAATCAATCCACTCTCGCCAACCCGTTCCACTTCCATGTTGAACTCTAAAAGTGGCTGAAAACTTTATCAAACTTAAAGGCTCACAGCTTAAAATTGGTACATTTTCAATGTTAAAGGTTTCTCGCTGAAAGTATGGAAACATCACCCGGTGTTGAAGACGGAGGACTTTTTGTGTGTTTTTCGATTCTGTTCCGCTTTGAATGGAACTTTTTTCAGGTTTTTTTTCAATAATTTTTTGGTGTTAGCCCTATCATTAACAAAAGTCTTTGCACACTTTTCCCAAATTTTATAAAGAGACGAATCCATTGGTTGATTTGGACCAACAGCTCGACTTGGCCTTCCTAGAAGAAGTACAGGGTCGGCTGCACACAGTGGAAGCTGTAATCTTCCTAAATCACCAAACCCAATACATTTCTGATTGACTCATCCGGTGTTTGGGTTCCGCCGCATTCATGCATCAGTCCAGCTCCAGCTGCGATCTGCATGCGATCGGCGGGCGGCATCGTTCTCGTTTCCACCGGCGAGCTGAAACTAACACAGTAATTGCACCTGAGTATTTTTTAATTGAATCAAACTTGCCAAGTGTGAGCGCAAAGCCTTAATGAACTCAAAATGTGAGCCGAATTAGAACGGCTGGATTTCTGTGCACCTTTTGTTGAGCAGTCGGGTTATGGGGGTTTTCTTACACATGATTAACAGCAGAACCAGGCAGCGAGAGAAAAGGGAACACAGGAAATGTTTATTAGCGCTGAAAAAATCTCACACGGTGGACCGAGGACGTCGGGAGACGGCTGTCTCGCGCTACGTAAGTATTTGACCCTATTATAAATTGTCAACGCTGTACGAGCGCCAGCTTTTCCAAAGAGTGTTGAGGAAGTGTTTTCTACAATTTCAGCCTTCCCAGCATGCCTCAGTGACACACACATGCTCACCGCGGCTCGCCATGTGGCGCTTAATTGCTCGCATTAAAAAGCATGTCATCGGGATAACAAAGTGTTTCGAGAGAAGCGTGTTATGGCCGCCAGGAGGTTTGCTTGGCCCGAGCTCCTCGCAGACACGCCCGGACTCCTCGGTTTTGAGCTCACGCCCCCGGCCTCGCAATTTGACACAAATAATGGAACAAATGCGAACCCAACTTTGAAACAGAGTGGAACGCCATAACACGGTCCGAATGCAAAATTCCTCATTTACACAGAAAGAGTCTGTGCGCCGACCATGTGGTTTGATGCCAGCGGCAATAATGCATTGGTCTGGGGCGTCAACGGGCCTGTTGGGACTCGGAGCGAACTGGTGATACGAGCGAGCCAGCTGGAGGAAGAGCTGGAAGAAAGTGGCTGGTCATAATTAAAATGGAGTTGTCTAATCAACAGCTGCCACATGACCTTCACTCAGTCCAGACTTTAAAAAAAAACAACCATAGAAATGATGAGCATCTTCCAAATGCCGCACGGAAACTTCCAAGTTTTCGCCGCGGACCAGTTGTTCCGAGCTCCACAGACCTGTCTTATGTTTCAAAGAGCCTGAACCACGTTTTCCACTTACTGAAATGATAATTGACTTCTCATGACATCTGTCTTTGTTCCACTCCACCAAATCGGCTTCAGAATTCTTTCCCGACCGGCTTCCAGGGAGCGCACGATGGTTTCATTTGGAAAGATAAGTGTTTGACGTTGTAAATCATTCAGCTCCTCTCCGTGCATTATTCTTTTTTTTTTTTCATTATTTATCTCCCCTAGAAAATTAGGTGGCAAAAACCAGTCCGTCGCCATTTTGCTTAAATCGGCCTTCCCGCAAAACTAACCATTGGATGGCGTCGGCCGAGTTAGACGACGTGTTTCGATGGACGGCGGCTGCCAAGTAAAACACAATCCAGCCCCTGTTCCGACCCACCGGCAGGAAACGCTCTCACCAGACCGGGTCTTTGTTTTCCTTAACCCCCGACCCCGGGTGAGCGTCCCAACATTCGCGTCGCCGCGCCTCCAATTAGCCTTCGACGTCGGGCCGCGAGGCGGAGGATCTACGGGCTGTTGCCGTTCGCGTGACGCGCCGTATCTCCAGCCTGTGGATGGTTCCCATTTACTGTATCGCTGGCGCTTTGAAGTTTGACATGTTCCTCTTTAAAGCGAGACAGGCCGCTCGGCTCTGCCGGCCCTGTCCTGCCCGTGAACCCGGCGAGGACCACCTCCGCGGGGGTTCCTCCCAGGGGTCAAGCTTAGGGTCTTTTTTTTGTTTGTTTTTTTAACAAGCCATCATGTGTTTGGTGGTGAAGCCGTAGTTAGTTGATGCACAGGAAGGTCTGGAGTCTCCTGCATGTGAGGAGCTTTTCCTCCGGTAAGTGACTGGCGACAGGAGAAAATTTACTGGGACGTCTATTACAGCTGCACGTCTGACCGAACAAGCAGAGATTTGTCCTCAAGACTTTAACCAACACATGTGGATCTCTGAAGCCCCCACCCCTCCACCCCCCACCCCCACCTCACCTCTGACCCCAGCAGTACAGTGACTCAGCTCCTGAGATAGCGCTCACGGCTAAGTAGTCCAGTGAAATATACATGGCCTTGGCTATCGGAAGAGGCGGTCTGGGCCCCCCCCCCCTCCTCACCCCCCCCTCCATTTAAATAGATTTACGACCCCAGCACCGGAGCGGGGCGTGGCGTCCCACATCCTCGGGTCTGTTATCGGTTATGGCCTAAAAATTTCTGACATAGCTGCATGGACGCCTGCTGCGCTCCTCCAGTCGGCGGGACCTCGGCCCGAGTCTCCCAGGCTGCGCGAATGTTTTCTAGATGTTGTAAGGTGAAGTGATTTACAAAGAGCCGCAGCTGCCGGGTTTCTCCCGGACGTGTTTGTGCGGCGAGGCGCTGATGAGCTCAGTGGAGAAACCGGATCCAAAGAAAACCGTACGGCGTTCGCCCGACCTCCTCGGGACATCGCCGCCTAATCTGTTGGCCTCTGTCGGCTCGCTGCAATAATACACAACCCAAATCTTGAGTTTGGTACTGTACATTAGTTGTGTAATGGATCGCAGTTAATCCACAGTCCATGCAGGTCAAACCCCCCCCCCCCCCCCCCCTACACACACACACACACACACATGTGATCCGCAGAGAAGTCGCCAACCATAACAGTGATAAAAATAGTTTACTACAGCTGTTAGTAGTAAAACTTTCTTTAAATATGGTTGTAGAGTTGCAGTAAAAACACAATGGAGAAAAAGCAGCTGTGAGAGCAGAGCTCATTAAAGAGCACTTCGTAGTGACAGTCGTGGCTACCAAAGGTCAGTGGGTGAACTAGATGACCAAGTTAAAGGTTTAAAATCTATTAAAAAATTATCTTAATCGGTCTTTTTATGAAAGACGGACTAAGGTTTGACCTTTGCTATGTCCCAAATCAGAGCGAGAACGAGGGAGCTGCAGCTGTTGTGACACAAAACCCGTCAATACAGAGGTGACGTCGTCGTTTCTCGCCCCTGCACAACATTTTAAAGATGTTTTTAATTTGCAGGGTCACAGGTCATGGATTTTAATGGCTGTGTCTGGTTCGGGATTACAAACGCACTGGAAAAATGATTAAAAGTTTGTGATAATCTTTTGACCTTTACTATCTTGAGAGGAATTTGTTAAACGTTTCTGTTGGGGATGCAAATCTATTATCACATCAATGTGATATCATTAAGTTTGAACTGCTGAACTGCAATACATGTGTGTTTTTGACGATACACATTACATCACAACTGATAGCAACAGGCTCAAAGCCAGAAGCACAAAAGAGAAAATGTAAAAATCACTGAACACGATAATGTTGAATTGGTTGTAAAAAGAAAAATAACATTTTGATTCGACGACATTTTGAAGTGGAAACGGAAATCTTTCATTGCCTTTTTTTTTGGTCCAGCGTTTTTATGACGAAGATGGTTGGAGACATTAAATACCCACATTTTAGACAAAGCTCCAACTCCCGTCTCCATGGAAACGGTGAATACGTACCCATGTTGAAATGCTGCGACTGTGCATCCACATTGTGATTATATTATCATTTCTATCCGTCCTCATTTTGTCTTTTCTCCCCTCCACAGTGACCGGCACCACATCTCCAGCTCCATCCCGGTTCCTTCCAAATCCCAGCTGGGCGTGTCGGCCGCCTCGGAGGTCAGCTTCGCCTCTCACACCAGCTCTCCGGACCGAGGCCTGAGGAAGAGGGCGAGCTCGGAGGCCGAGGCGGAGCTCAAGTACAAGCCGCCGCCGCCTCCGCCCAGCTCCTCCGCCGCCGCGAGCGAAGCCCCTCCCCCCGCCGGCCCGGCGCCGCCGCCGCCGCTGCCGCCCTCGCCGTCACCCGAACGCCCGTCCTCCCCCCTCGACGCCAGCACGGCGTCGCTCGACGTCGCGGTGACGGCGGAGGCGAGCGAGGAGGAGCCACGGCGGGAGGAGGGCGAGGACGCGGGCGAGGAGGCGCAGGGATGCAAAGACACTGAGGGACGGACCGAAGAGGACAAGGAAGCGGAGACGGAGGAGACGGAGGAGCAGCCGCAGCACTCGGGCGCCATGAACGGCTCCGTGGTGCCGGGACCGGCGCCCGGCGGCTCGGCGCCGGAGCTCCGCTGCTCCGTGGAGCAGGCCGAGGAGATCATGGGCACGGAGGCCACGGGCCTGGGGGTGGGGGTGGATGTGGGGGTGGGGGTGGGGGTGGAGTCGGGGCTCCCGAGCGAGGCCCCGATAGAAGACTACAGCTGCATCCCGGTGGACCACGCCGTGGCCGTGGAGTCCGACGAACAGGTGCTGGGCGAGTTCGACGTGGCCGGATTAGAGGAGTTCTCCAGGCGCATCTACGCACTAAACGAGAACATGTCCAGCTTCCGCCGGCCGCGCAAGAACTCTGATAAATGAGGGGTGGAGGGATGGCACAGCAAGGGGACGAGGGGCTTGGACTGCTTTGAAGACAGGGACATGGACCGGGGGGGACGAGAGTCTCTTCACCTGCAGCACCAGAAGTCAACAGAACTATTCTGGAATAACTACCAATTTGCACTTATTGTAAACATTTCCATAGAAATATTTTAATTGAACAGTTAAAAGTGCGAGTACTGGGACAGTGAGCTTCTCCTTTAGTCTGTTTTTTTTTTTTATGATCTCCATGTTGTCTTAGGACAGACACATCGATACCGTCTGTTAAAAGTTTTGATTGATACCAAATAGACGACAAAGGAGGGATGAGGGGATCGGAGCTGAAGTAAGAATGCAGCAACCGACAAGTCCACCTCTGACAAATGACAATGTTGTCGTCGATATAAACCAACGTACGGATGAAATAGTGCCGGGGAAGAGAATTGTTTCCATATATGTTGAAGTCCCACTAGTTTTGTTCTTTACTGAGTTGCACTGGTTGATCTATTACAGTAATTTCACTTTAACACAGGGTTTCAGTTGTGAAAAACTCAGCTTTTCATATTCATTTGCTTCACGGAGTTCCCAGTTTGACGCGATGCGTTTTTACCGCTTTCTCGTAACGAAAGCGCCGAAACGTTACAATATTCAGCTGGTGGATTCGGACAAGATCGCTTTAGTTTTCTACTGGAGTAGGAGGGTTGGGAACTAAATGTCTATTTAAATCCATAATCGGACGTTATTGTTTCGCACTGAAGTTTTGGGGGAAGCTGAAGGTAAAACTTTCTTTGTGGATCCTCACACATCCTCAGGACAAGAGAGTCCAGCCTGAGCTGGACCGATCGGAGACGCCTGTCCCAGTAGTTCCACTGGCAACCCGACCAAGCTGCCCAGCTTTTCCTTCAGGGTGCATGAAAGTGTGTGTGTGTGTGTGCGTGTGTGTGTGTGTGTGTGTGTGTGTGTGTGTGCAGAGAAGGGTTTACCGGGCCACGGCAGTGTATGTGTGTGTCAGTGTGTGTGTGAATGTGTGTGTTAGTGCTTCACTCTTCGCATGCAGCAGCAGAGCGATCTGCCCATGACCTCGGGACGCGGCGGAGTCGTGAGGCGGGAGCTGGAACCAGCAACCCAGTCACTGGGCCCCCCCGACCACCGGCAGCTCCCGCTCCTCCTCCAGGCACTCGGTAGGGATTTGATGGCGCCGCTGTTCGTCCTCCGTTTGTGTCCTTTTGTTCCATCGCAACGTTCCCTCGTCGATGTTAACGCTCCGATCAGTCGACCAAAAAAAAAAAAAAAAAAAACACCCGGCGGCGTGTGTTTTTCAGTCCCGTGGCTCCCGGCGCTCTCTTGCACTGCTTTATTCTATTAATTTATGTCTCTCGTTTTGTTCCGTTTCGTTTCATTTCCCCCGCCTCACGCGGGACGTCACAGATGAATGTCGTCACACGTTCGGCCGACACGGTAAAAGCCCGTGTCTCACGACCCCGGTGAAGACGGACCCGCAGCCCACTTCCTGTCCTCAGATCTCGTGGTTGCTGGACGCCGGGGGGGGAGTTGTATTTAAAACTGAGCGATGAGCCGTGATGGAGGATTCCCATAAACGGCTACAGTTCAGTCAGTGACCATGTACATATACTTTTGTATGGAGATTTTTTTTGTTTTTTTTTGTTTATTAAAGACTTGCAGTCCAATGGCATGGATGTTATGTAGCCCCTTTAAAAAAAAAAAACAAGTGTCAGCCTGCATTTGTACTGGTGTGTGTGAAAGAAGTGTGTTTGAGTGAAGACAATGATGCCAGACAACCATAAAAAGCAGCTTTAAATTGTGAAACTTCAGATCTTTAGGTTCCTTCCAGGACAGGAAGGACCTGCAGCAGGCGGGGAGGGTGGTGCGTCTATAGATAACAACTCATGATGCAATAATTCCTTGTACATGATAAATACATATTGTACTCTTTTACATCACTGTGGGAAATCGGACCTGAGATTGAGTCAAGAAAAACGTATTTTTCAGAAAATTGCTTCTTCCAAAGAAAATGAAGGGTTCATTTAAAAAAAAAAAAAAAGAAAAATCAATGACGTGCAAAAATGTAAAATACGTAGCGAAGCATAAAATAAGAGGCAAATGTTAAAAAAACAGAAATAAACAGCTGGTTGACGACATCAAGCGCTTTATTTGGACAAAACTTTATCGGTAAAGTGGTCGAGAGGGATAAAAGTCCACAAAATCCTAAATGTGTTCCAATGGAGACATTGCAGAATAAAGATAATAGACACAACATGTTGAACATCTTGTGAGGCGGCCGGCTCGGAGCGCAGAGATTGAAAGGTGTGAAAGTAGGACGGATCCAGACGACCTGCGGAGCCGCTGCTTCACAACCAATCCATCAAAAGAGAGAAATATTTGAACTTTCAAGACCTTGGAGAGAAAAATCGAACTCTGAGAGGGAAGAGCTGCTTCACAACTTTAAAAAAAAACTGAAACAAACTTGAGATCAAATGTTGAATAACTTGAATTAAAACAGTTTAGAGGAAGAATTGTGGACCGGATGAAGGCGAAGAGGCTACGAGAAACCGCCATGACGGTTCTTCACACCGGAGGATCCAGATTTCCAGAAAAGCGATCGTGGAGGAAAACGGGCGGAAGTCTGGTGTGACGGTTCTACCAGGAAAGATCCAGGTGGATTCTTCCAGAGTCGCAGGTGAGAACGTCTGTAGAACTTTCAATGCATAGAAGATATTTGAGACGTGAAGTGCAGCAGAGTGGACTCATCCTCAACCTTTTTTCTTTTCCAGTTTTACTTTTATTACAGGTTTTTCATGAATGACGAGAACAATTATTTGTTTACAAACAAAACCTTTAAAAAAAACATGGTGTTTACATTCTCTTGGGAGGAGGAGTCAAATATAGAGTATGTTTCTTTACTTTATCATATATTCCGTCTTCATGGTTGTAATCTGAGTATATTGCACCACTGAATACTTGTCATTAGGACTAATATTCATGTAACGTATGTTAAATCATCCATTCATGCCAGTGTTTAGTGAACTGGTCTGTATGAAGGTTCCGTGAGAACGTTGTTCCAATCAACTCCTCCTTCGTCGGGGGTTCCTTAGTTCACCATCTCCGTGTTCTATTTTTTTTGTCTGCATTATAATGAGATATTTTCAGTGGTTTTAATCGTAGATGGGATATATTGTGCAGAAATCGTGTTTAATGTCAAAACCCTTCCAAACCTCAGTCCAGAAGGGTTGAATGACACATTTCTCTCCATCAGTGAACCTTGTCATTAAAGTAGGCAGTCGTCTTTCCATGTATGCTTGATAAATCAATGCACTTTCCCAAGAATTTAACATTGGGTTTAGTTTTCGTCTATTTTTCTTGGGACCTGCAGCAGAACTCGACGCGACACAATATTTTTAGCCTCTTTTCTTGACATTTCACGAGATTGGAAGCCGAGCGTTGTTGTGGTCTTGTGCATGTGCTCGGCGGTATGGAGGCAATCAGTCTGCAGGTCTGCTGAGGGTTTGAGGCGCCCGGGTCGACGTGAAAACAGCTCGTCTGGCTCAGACGTCTCCTCGTCTTCCTCTTGACACGGATCGTCTGCAGGGTTCAGGTCAGCCTGTCACGGCTGCAACCATCACAGCACCTCTGAGGGGTTTTGACGCGGTGGACAAGTGGGGAGGCCTGCCCGGGGGGGGGAGGCGGAGCGGCGTGTCCGTGCGAAGCTTGTCAGCAGACGGGAGATTAAGTTCTCCAACGTTTCACTTTTAGACTTTCTGCACCGACTTCAGGCTCGATAAAACAACGTCGAGCTGCTGGAATCCTCACACATCCTTTGTTCTGGTGGACTTTTCCTCCTGAATGCTTGTGGAGCTTCTTGAACACTTCCAGTCGACTTTCCATCGTTCTGCAGCTTTTTCACAAGTCATTTTCTGTAGTTTACCCTCCATATGGGAAACTGTAGAGTCAGCAGATGTCTATCTATGCAGTAGCGTAGGACAGAAACCCCATATTCTCCTGGGGCTTGGGAGTTATATAGTTGAGTCACCCCGAATGGTAATCCACCTCGGTCGTCTTGGTCCCATATTACATGATTTTTCTACCTTTTCACATACTGTAGGTGTCAGAAGTCTAACGACAAACCCAGCCTTAGTTCTGTCGTTCAGCCGGTCTAACAGTCATTCTAGTTTCTGTGCCTGTACCTTTAAATGCTAATGAGATTTCTGTTTTCTGGTAGCATTAGCAGGGAGGAAAATAAAAATGGTGCCGGTTTGTAATTTTAGGTGGCAGAGGGTCAAAGTGAGTGTCCACTCCTGGAGGGAGTACTTATTTCCCCAGGTGATGTCATGAAGGGAAAATCTCTGATTTTCCACAAGCAAATATTTGCTAAAAGGTAGAGCAACGAGTGAGGGAGACAACGGACTTTCTTCACTTCTGAGGCCTCGTACGCAGACGACACACCGTCCTATGGCTTGCGTTGTTTCGTGTTTCTTACTTGCTAACGTTTGAGCTTTGTTGCGAATCTCTACGAAGCTGTTTGTTTTCTCATGACTTCACTGAAAGGGGGACGAGCCTTTCGGGGAAATCTGAGATTATCACAACACTTTTGTTTGTAACGGAGACGTTTCGGTCGGTCGGTCGGCGGTTGGAGGTGATTCATCCAGACACGTTGTGGTACATGTGACCTCACCACTGGAGGAATAATAAACCCCAGAGCGGATTCTCTCGGACAGGACGGGATAAAAACAAAAAAAGCCTGGATTGTCCTTCAATCTGTGGCCGCAAACAGAGAGCAGAGGACTGGTGTGGATTTGTCATGAATTCCCTCGTCTATTTAGGTGACTTCTCCTTCGTCACGTGGGAAAACGGAATAAAAGAAAACATATTGTTTTACCACTGTTAAATGTTGGAAGTCAGTTTGACTTTGTGTGTGTAGTTATGTGACTTCTTAATTTGTTATTATTTGCATAACATAAAATGAGAAATACATCATAAAATCAGAACATGGGCTTTTTTATACAAAATCCTCACCGTCAATGAACACTTTTATATTTCTATGATGGACATAAAAATATCAAAGGATAAAGGAAGAACGAGCAGGAAAACAAACAAGTTAATAAAAACAGTCACTTAAACATAAACATCATAGAACCAGTGAGATTGTTTTTTTGTTTTTTTTTTAACATTAATCCGACTGAGATTCGACTAAATTGGTTTCGTCCGCAAACGAAATAGTGAAAGTTTTTCATTTTCAACAATGAGAAAGAGAAGAGGCCCTAAAAATGAGCCTTGTGGCACACCGGGTTTAATCGTTGATCTGTGAAAATTTTAGGATGTATAGATCTATAAGTTGTCTGACGTCGTCACTTCGATAACGACATCCTGAAAACCTGTATGTGAAGTTTTGATGAGAGAATTTTATGACCGATTGTATGAAATCCAGAAAAACACCGACTGAAAACGTGTCCCGACAGCTTTGCCTGCTCTGCTTCCTTGCATTTCTCAAAAAAGAAAATATAAGATAAGATAAGCCTTTATTGATCTCACAATGGAGAAATGTACTTGTTACATTCTGCTCTTAAGGAAACTCATGAGTAGAAAAGACAAGAAATGTGCAAACAGTGAGATAAGAATAGAGGAATCTTATATACAATGACTATCAAGAACTCTAAGGGCCAAAAATAGTTACAGTAAAAAGTAATAATAAGTAAATAAAATAAAATAGGACTAAAAAATAAGATAAAAATCACAAACTATAATAAAGTATAATAAGTTCTAAGGGGAGCAAAATATACAGTAAGATGAAATACAAGCAAAGTGTAGAATAAGTACAATAAACATACTATAGTAAAAAATAATACCAGTGTTGGCAGTGCAGGTTCAATCCTATTGAGTGGTCAATTAAGTGACGTAGATAAAGTGACGCCCTGCCGGCGTTGGCCTGATCATGCCGTCAGATAACGTATCAATCGGTTTCCAAGTTCCACATTTATCACGGAACTAAACGTCTCGCTGGACGTTTCACACCGGCTCCCGTCAGGAATCTCAGAAATGCCGGTCCTGTCTTTTCCATTTCCCAGACGCGCATAAAGCCGCTTCCTGCTCGCAGATCCTTTAAGCTCCCGGTGTCACTCGGCCGACTCGCCGTCCCGCTAAGCCCCCCCCGCAGGTGTCCGTAGCCGTCGCTTCCCTGGGAAGGGAAGGCGCTGGAGGCCAGTTTTCAGGTTATTAAAGCAGTTTATGAGGGCGAGAGCGACGCTTCCCTCCCTTGCAAACCCCCCCCCCCCCAAAAAAAAACCCCACCTTCTGTTCATCGTCACAGACGCCTCGCCGAGCGCACGCCGGCCAAACCGGCCTCCGGGCTTCACACCACCACGCCGACTGAGTGTGTGTGTGTGTGTGTGTGTGTGTGTGTGTGTGTGTGTGTGTGTGTGTGTGTGTGTGTGTGTGTGTGTGTGTGTGTGTGTGTGTGTGTGTGTGTGTGTGACAGCAACAAATGGAACACGCACACTCCCCGTCTTCCCCTGTCCTCGTTATCTCATGTTATTGATGCGCGGTCACGCCGGAGCAGAATCCGTCCCAGCATGCACCGCGAGGGGCATAAACACGGCATCGCCGGGGGCCCGTCAACACCTCGTTTGCGGCGCGGGGGCGTATCGTCTGTCACGCCGCCGCTCGCAGGTCAAAGTCATCCGCGGCCGCCCGCCCGCCGTTTGGCTCTCGGCATTCGCTGGAATTGGATATCCTTGTTATTTGGTTTGACCGCCGGGGGGGGTTTGGTGGGGGGGAGGGGGTCGTCGCCCATCCTCGGTCAGACTGTACATGTATTTATGCACGGCGGCTTTCAATGATTCTATTTTTAGAAACGCGGCGGGAAGAAACTCATCGGGATCGTTTAGAATTCAAAAACCGACTTTTAGGTTTTTCCAGCTTTGGCCATCGTTTGATGATTAATGTCTGGAACTGTTGGTCAAACTGGTGATGGGTTTTTTTTGCTGAAATGTGAAATTCGGGATATTTGTACCGACCAGAGAAGAAAATCCCTCGACGAGGGTCGAGTTCAGTCGTTCCCGGAGTGAAAAGAGGAAGATTAATCAAGACGCTGATAACAAGATGAAGCGAGAAAACAAAAACCACGTCGTCACCAATTCTCTCAGTTTAAGGTTAAAAATCCACCCAAGTTAAAGACAAGTTTCCTTCCTGTAATCAGATTACTGTGAAAATGTACTTGCAGTTTGTAGCAATACGACAAAAAGTGGTTTCAAATACTTCAAAAACTATCTGAGAACGAGTCGCCAAACATGTTTTTATGGATTCTTTTAACTTTTTTTCACAAAAATCAATCAACATTCAGGTGTTTAACGTCTCAACTACCTGAACCTCACTACTTGATAAAAGTTTTTGTTTTTTTCTTAACTGCACGTTTTGAGAACGTTAGTCTCCTTTTCCACTGAAAACTTGTTTTGAATGTCTGTTTACACCACAGCGGTGCTCAGTGCAACTGAAAAAGACAAAAAAAAGCAAGTTGAATTGTTATTAGAGTGACTGTAACCTATAAAACTACAAAGTCTCATTATTAATATTGTAACATAATGTGATATTTTCTTTATTTGTGTCACAATGTTTTTTTTTTCCTTATTTTTTATTCTTTTATCCTACTATCCTATAAAATTAGATCTCAAAGCACATGTGAAGTAGCAGCGTTTCAAAAAAGTTCTGTTTTCCCGCTCGTTTCCACGGAGATCACTGTCATGTAAACAGGGCTTAAGAATAAACTCAAAATACATAGAAACAAAAACCCCAAGTTAGACTTAACTTAACCTGAAGTTTACTGAAAATTACATTAAACGTGATTTGAAATCTACTTAAAGTTGAACTAAACTCAACCTTCAAAATAAACAGTATGAAATAAACACTGAAAATAACCTTGAAAAACCTCAAACCTAATGTGAAATCATTTTAAGTGACTAAAGGAAGAAATAAACTTGACTCCAGTCAATCTGAGCCGAATTCGTCCACACGTCAATCACTTGGTTCAATCTAAGCTGGATTAAATGTCGATCTGAGCCGGACTCAGCCTGGCGTCGCTCTCACGCGCACCTCAGCGCTGCGGTTATTTAAAAAAACATGGAGCACTTTTTTCATTCTGTCTTTATGGCTGGATCACTTCCTCTACGGGACTCCGGGGACGGAGTTACAGGCCGTCTGGGACGCCGCCGTGGCTCCGGTTGTCCGAAACGGGCCTGGACCCGATCCCCGCCGTCACCACCGTCACCCCCGAGCTTTTTCCTTCTTAAAACACGAACCCGACTGACTCTTTCCCAGAGCCTGACTTTTACTGGCGCGTCCCCCCCCCCCCCCCCCCCCCCCCACGTGCTTTAACCAAACTGCAATCCGGCTGATTTCACTGCTGCAACGTCAATATTGAGGTTGGAGGTTTGCGAGTGCGAGATTCCGGGTAAAACATTTTTTTTGAAATCGCCACGACCTTGACGGGTTTATTGTGGCCCTTGCGAAATGAAAACCGCCGGCTGAGGACTGATGTCACGGCGCTCGTAGCGGGAGTCCGTCGGCGTGATGTAAACGACACTCGACACACAGATGAAGAGGGGAACACACACACACACACACACACACACACACACACACACACACACACACCCCTGCAGCGAACAACAGGATGTAAAACGGCACGGAGGGAGATTAGATTTATGCTTTTGTGCAGCAGCCATTGTGCTGCTGGTGGAGGACATGTTTAGACGTCCCACTCATGGATAACATCATACCGCTTCTGCTCGTGTGTGTGTGTGTGCACTGATTCGTGGCCCCGATCTCGTGACTGCAGCACCCGGCCGAGCGTCGCCCCCCCCCCCCCCCCCCCCCCGGCGTCCCGCTGCGCCGCTCCCAGGGATTACATACCGCAGCGGTACCACGAGTGTGTCTGCTGCTCGTGTCGAAGCGTCGTCGGGACGCCGTGACCTCAGCAGAGTCGGCCGAAGTCGAAGTCGCGCCGAGTTTAAACGCTCGTTCCTTCATGTCACAGCCCATAAGTCCTGGGGGGAGGGGCATTTTATCCAGTTACAGGTTTAATCCAAACCTTTTAAAGAGAAATGAGTTGGACACTTTGCTTTGAACACCATTATATCGTATCACACTGCAAAAAAAAAACAGTTTAAGGAGAGTATTCTTCATTTTTGTGAATTTTAGTGGACGGTTTAATGAGAATATATACTTTGTGCGGAAAAGTTGTGTTTCCCCCCGTTTCCATGGAGACGGAGTTGGATTATTTTCAACAGGTTCCACCTTGGGAGCAGTGACTCCGAGCACCGTTGTCGTGCAAACGGACAACCAAAACACAATAAAGTTAATGTTTCCGCTTGAAAACGTGTCAACGGGAGGCGGGAGGACACAGACTGGACAAACACAGAGACAACCCTAACCCTATCTGTAGAGAGAACTTAAATATAATGACGAAAAGGTCTTGACACTTTGACTTACAGCAGATATAAACGGTGTGAATTGATAATCCTTCCTCGCCAACGTTCTGAACTTGCCAAACTTGGAGCAATAATTCTTATTAAACTGGTACATGGGAATGTCGGAAACTTCACATTCATATTCTAATATTTAAAAGCCGTTCTGGACTCGTCCTCTTGAAGAAACTCCTCCAGGTGTCACTGGCTCCGTCAATAAATCCGCTCAGCAGCTCTGGAACTGGACGCCTTTTACACGCGGCGTTGTAACATGTTGACGCGAATCACAACGCAAGTCGGCGAGTCCTTCGGTACCACATGTGTGTCTTCATCGTGACTGCGTGCGTTCGTGTTCCTTCCTCTGCTGGAAACACATGAATCAGTAAAACACGTGGAGTTTAAAGGGAGATTTGTTCTGGAAGCCGTCACGTTAAAGCCCCGTTCAGAGCCGTTTGTTGCTGGGTGATTCGGACTCGGGCGGCTCCTGTGACGTCAATTCGTTAGATTACGTGGTTGTTGTCGAATCGCACGTTTAAAAAAAAAAAAAAAATGTAAAGCCGATCCTGTTGGCATCCCATCTGGTAATGGGACCCACATGGCCAGTGTCAGTGATAATCACCGCCACGCCACTGTTTTATACGGAGATCTCCCAAGGTTGGTCAAATCGTCTCCCCCCCCCCCGCTAATTAGCCTGTCGTGGGTGTAATTGTCTCATCTTCCACATCACAGGTGAATCCGGGCCTTTTGATGTCGCCCCGGCCATTACACACATCTGATGCTGGTTGTCTCTCCGAGCAGCAACCGGAGGGGGGGAGGGAGGAAGTGAGAAGAGCGGAAGAAGAGGGATGAAAATGTGTCCGTGGGGTGCGCCGAAGTGGCAGAGGCGAGGTTTCCGGGGGACGGACGACGGCGCCCGGCAGGTAGGACGGTCCCGCCGGGGGCTTTTTCCTGAAGTCTCTCCGCAGCGTCGCACGGTGGAAGCTTTTAATCCGCGGAGCAGGAAGAGCGTCACGCCTGGCAACGGTGGCTGTTCCTGCCCTGAACAAAAGCCTCCGAATCTCTCCCCCCCCCCCCCCCCCCTCAAAACGACCGCCGCCAACTGTGAAATCCGTGTTCACGTTACGCTGGCCGCCGAATCCGGTGGTCGTGGGGTTTTTTGGGTTTGTTTTTTTTCAGCATTCATCCACATGTCAAGTTAATTCCTGACAAATCGTCTCTGGTCTTCCTCTCAGCTCGCCGTGGAAACACAGTCCAGTGATTTGAGTCGGTGTGGGAGCGCCGCTGGAATTTCACCTTGGACCCAAACCTCTTTCAAAGAGTTCAGCGGCCGAGCGAGGGGAACAGTAAAACCCGCCGCTGGTGAAACTTTAGCAACGGGGCCGAACGCTCGACACCCTCGTCAAACCCGGCTGAAGGAAAAAGCACGTTTAGGATCTGTTTATTGAGCGAAAGAGTCGGTGCCAGCAGAGTTTATGATATTGATATTAAACAGGGATCCGATTGAACCGGTCTTTTGCCATCTTGGAACAAAGAAGAGGCAGATAAACTGTGCAACTCGTGAATCTGCCCAAAGTGGGAAGAATAATGATTATATCATATTTGAGGTTTGAGCTCCAGAACGTCCCAGTTTAGGTCAAATGGAATCTGGCTACAGAAGACAAACCAAGTTCTGTTCCCAAGCCGAGGATTAGTTTATTCTTCTTATTGTAACGTCAAGCTACCATTTACAAACTATTTATTTATAGGAATTTTGGTTTTTATTTGTAAATCTACATGTGAACAGATTGCCGGTACATGATTTCTGGCAGATTTCAGGTTGGGAACCTGGAAAGTGTGTAGGTCAGTAATGTTGGGCGACCTAACCCGAAGAAACCGTTCTTGTTACAGACTTATAAAAACATACTTTGATCATCGTATTGACGTCATACACCATGTCTTTGCTGACGGCAAACAAAATGAAAACAAGGATTTATTCCTTTAATCCTTCGTTTTGTATCAGAAACACTAAATACTCTGCATGTTTTACTTGTACGCTTCCTTTCGTCCGCGTTCTGCGTTCTCCTCACGGTCCACACACCAACAGGTGTCTCGCCCCGGCTCCGGAGTCGCTCGGTTCCAGTGCCGCAAGAGAGTTTTACTTCAACCCAAACAAGCTTGAGAAGCGGCGGTGAGTCGGCTGCACGGTCCAGTGAGTTATATGTTTGTGGAGGGAAACGACGGAACCAAAACCAAACCAGGTCTCGTGGTCTGAAGCCGGCCAGGGAGGGAGATCATGATTTATTGAGGTGAGAGCGAGACGCCCTCGCAACACAAGACACTTTCACTACACGATATTGCCGAACAGTATACGGTCGCCCGCCTTCGCATGGATAGGGATTCGCGTGACATCCCATTCTTAAAAGCGTAGGATTCAATGGGATGTGGGTCAACCCTTTTTCAGCTAAAACAAGTTTAACTCTACGAGGAAGGTTTTCTACGACTCGTAGGAGTGTGTTTATGGGATCTTTGGACCATTTGCGATGCGGGACGACGATTCAACCCGAAGGTCTATCAGGGCGCGGTCGGGACAGTGGAACCAGTTCCACCAAACTCTACGATGCAGTCAGACAAGAACCACCGAACCCCGTCTGTCCATCAGATTGCCAGATGGACAACCGTGATCGGTTCCTCCTGAGAACTCGTCTCCACTGTCCCAGAGTCTCGTGGCGGTGTGCTGGCCGCCGCTGCCTTCGACATTTGCTTTCCCCTTGGCGACGTCGGGCTCGGGTACAGCTGGCGAGCCATAGAAACCCTCCATGAAGTTTTTGCGCTAATCTGAAGGTCACATGCTTGATTTCATACACCCGTGGCTAATGGAAGTGATTGGAACACCTGAATTCAAGGATTTGGAGAGCTGAGCAAATACATTTAGGCAATATAGTGTCTACAATCCCAATGAACAACGGAGAAGACTATCCTTCCCACATTTACATCCAATCTTCACGGTCGTGTCACGGCTGATTTGGATCCATTGTGAAACGTCCTCGATCCCGGTTGCTGAAGACAGACTGGGTCAGACTGGCACGACAAGAACGCCGCCTCCAGCCGCCTGCTGCTAATCGAGGCCACCGGCCTCTCGTCGACCCTCCGCTTGTTGTTCCAGCTCTTCAAATGCAGCTTTTTAACGAACACATTGGGGGAGAAAAATGTTTGAAAGGATTCATTATCTGTGAAACAAGGGAAAAAAAAAAAAAAAAGTCCCCTCAGCTCGCCACAAACTATTTTGTATACACGTCGCATTACAGGGAGCATTCCAGACGAATCACGGAGACGCTCATCACAATAAATCTCGCAGTAAATTTCCAGAAAGCTGAACGTTTGGTTTCCCCGACTCATTACTCGCTCGTTGCCTTCGTTTGGGTTCAACCAGCGCAGAAGTCTCTCTGCTGAACGTCTCGCACACACTTTCAGGACTTTATGACGCTCCCTGCTGCCAGTTCCACTGCTGTTTAGGTCAAATCTGTCCTCAGGTGTCGGCTTGGACCCGTCGCAGAGGACAGACAAGTCTGCTGATTCACCTAACATGTGCTCTAAACACCCCCCCCGATATTACCACGATTGGATTTAGATCAGAACCCCTCATAATTCCGTGACTTTAAATAAAGACGAGCCCCGTCCAAAGGCAGCGCTTCCTGTCCGGCCCCGTAAGTGGTCACTTACCAACACATGCTCCGTATTACGTGCGGAAACAGGAACCCTCTCAACACCAAACAGGCTGCAGACGGAGAGAGTCAGTCCAGGTAAACACGCACTCTGTTTCATAGTTGAGGTAAATCGTCCAAACCAGAAATGTTAATGTTTTGGTGACTAATGGCTTTTATCTTTGTTTGGAGGACTGGATTCTTCAATCAGGAACGAGAGGCGACCCGTCGGGACGGGATCAGACGCCACGGAGCCTGTTGACAGTATTTCAGTGAGTCTTCTTAGCGCTTTCACTCAAGTCTAGATTTATCACTGCCGGTTAATTAGTTTGAATTTGGCCTGACTGAGGCCCCGGTGACACGGCGATTCCAAACGAAAATCCATTCCTCTGTCTGCTTATACAAAAACGCAACTCTTGTGAAATGCTGTTGCCTCACGGCGATGGTGAGAAATAGTTAGAGCGTGTTGTTGTCTGTACGTGAGGTTTTAACTAACAATAGCACCTGCTAGTGGCCCAACTTAAAAATAAACTGGATTGTTTTCCAGTGTTTTCTGCCGTTTCCGTGTAAACAGACATCGTTTTCACAACATTAAATGCTTAAATGAACACAAAACACACATTTATTCACAAAAAGTGTATTTTGTAAGACTTTAGGCCAACTTACATCTCATCGCTCAAGAGAGTTAAAAAGGGAAAATGATAAATGGTGGTTTGGACATGTTATAACTTTCTACACGAAGCTGAGTTTTATTTTGAAAAGCTTCACATGGATCCTGATTGGAGTTTCTTTAACCATCCAGATCCTGATTCAGGCGGTCTGGATGGTTAAAGAAACTACAAGTGAGCTCGCTAAACGTTCTGGTCACATGTTGAAACTGTTGGAAATCACAGGAAGAGTTTTGCTAAATCTGGATTAAAAAAAAAAAAATTGTTCCGTAAGACATGAAAAGAAATTGTATTATTATATTTAGACTTATTTGGTGTCGTCATCACATACCAGAGATTTGTTGTGGAAGAGAAACTCTGTTGGCCATTTAACAATATTACAGTATGAAACTGTATGTTTGAAGATGAAATAATTTAAAAGACACATGAGGACCTAAAAATACAGTCGTCCTTATTATGCTTTGTTCTTTTCTTCCCTTTTTTTAAATATTTTTTTGTTATTTTTGCAACTTCTGCACAAGTTAACAAGGCAAAAGAGAAGAACAGGGTGATTTAATATGTTTAGACATCAATAACTGACATTATGTTGTTGTTTCTGATGGTTTTATTTAGGTTTTTATTGACTTCTACCTTTCTAGTTATTGTCTATTATCAATCCATCAATCCATCCGAGAGTCGTGACCTTTGTTCACATCATGGTCCACGAAGATCCGGCCGTCCACGAACCCGGCCGGGTGAGTGGAGGCCGATTGTTTCCAGAATCGTTCAGGCGCTGGTCAATAAGCCGAGGCGTCGTCTCTGAGCGACGGCTCCAGAAGTGAAAAGCCGCCATCGGTGGGAAGTGTCCGTTTAGCTGCTCGGCTTGTCCTCCCTGTGTGAAACCCAAACAATGTGGTTCCACTCTGATTTATGCGCCACCATGAAAGCGGAATAAATCTTGTGATCGGCTCTCGGGTGTTTTCTGGCAGAGCGGAAAGTGTATTTCTTCTTGTTTCTGGGCTGTAAATTTACAGGATCTATAATTTACATAGAGCTGCCGTGCTCGCCGCCGGCGGGCAGCAGAAACACTCCGCTCCGCTCCGACGCTCCTGGAAACTCTTCGGTCTCTCACTTGTTCGGCTGTTTTTCAAGCTTTGATGCACTTTTCCTCCAGAATCCTTCACACTGTGACGTTTGTCCATCTGTGGTGATTTTTATTTGAAGATCTACGTAAAAACAGTTAGTTTGTTGTAGTGAAACACCAGAGCAGTGAGACTTCAAGCTGCTCTTCATCTTCCATGTCTTGTCTTGTGGTTTAATGAGGTTTTTTCACCGACACCAGTGTGAATATATATTTTATTTAAAGAAAAAAAAGATGACTCGTAGCCCAAAACTCAAGATATTTAGAATATATTGGAGGTTTAGTTTAAAAGGCTTTATAGTATTAGACTGACACTAATAATAGGCATAAATCTGCGAACTTGTTCAGACAAAATAATTTATTTTGGTTCAATATGGTGCAGTGGGAGTAATAAGATAAATTAAATTAAATGTAAAAATAATGTCAAGCATGAATATAATAACGTCAGTTATTTATACTTTATAAAGAAGAAGTCCAAACTTAATTTTATGAAGAAATTATGGTGCAGTGGGGGTAATTAAATTCAATTAAATTATTGCACAAACAACAGAAAAACATAATGCCAGTGATTCATGCTAAAATAATACTTGAAAAAATAAATAATAATAATAATAATAATAATAATAATAATAATAATATGATGCATAAATCACCAAAGGCCGTACCTCATCATGGCGGTTAGGACTCTTGCTGGGGACAGTGTCAGCTGGTTTCCCACGGTGTGAAAGTAACTTGTCTGTCCCTGTGTCTTTGTCCTGAGACGGAATAAAGACCTGTCCAGGTGTGTCCTGCCCTCACCGCTGGCTATGCCTGATTCACATCAATGCTGCTAATTGTTTAAAAAAAAGAAAAAAAGAAAAGAAATCCAGGTTTTGAACATTCTACCTGTGTCTGTGTGAGTTTTCACTTCAGCACCTGAACAAAATCAACGCTGTGTAAATAGTTAAACCCTCTAACTGGACGGGAACATGCAAACTCCCCCTATAAGCCCGACTCTGCAGCAGAACTCGGACCGATCTGATCTAACCTAACGTGTTTCATGTCTGTAAAGTAAAATAATCCCCTTGTCGCCGGACATAAACGTCCCTCTTGTCGGTTACATTCGCAGGAATCTGCCTGCAGATGAGCGGCGCTGCAGAGAAAAGTGTGTTTTCACTTTTTCGCGGTGATGGATGCGGCGCGGAGCCGGACTGTCAGGCCTCAGATGGATCGTGACTCCTGCTCAGTTAAAAACCTGCACTCTTGTGTTCCGCGATAAAGAACGGCCGCACTCTTATCAATCCCTACATTTTTCAGCGCCGCGCCGGAGACAAAAATCCACATACTCCCCCATTGTGCGATATGGGGAGGATTATTTTCGCTCCAGGCAGTCGGTGTTATTCTAGAGGGCCTCGTGGTTCAGTTTTTCAACAGGGGGGGTCGGAGAGGGGAGGAGGAGGAGGGGGGGGGGGGGGGGGGGGGGGTGGGGGGGCATGGCAGGCCCTCTGTTTTGAAGAACCTTCCAGAAATGTGTTCCAGGCTCCGCAGCCGCACCGACAAACAGCCGTAACCACGCTGACCTTCTCCAACCGACTTCCTCTGGACACCAACCCAAACAAACGCTGCTATTCAGGGACTATTAATATTCTGGTATAAATAGGGAAAAAAAGCAGGTTTTTGGGTTTGTGAGGAGAAGTGAAGGAGAGGTGATGTTAGTGAGAGTTATTCTGCAGCTGTTTGACACGAGGGTCGGAGACGACGACGACTTCAGATCTGCAGAAAAATTCCCCTGGAAGCAGCTGTGATGGGATTCTTCAGGAAATTATCAGGAAATGCCGCGACTGTTTAGGAAAAATAAAGCTTTCTGATTTCATCCCCCGTTGTAGAGACGAGAGGAGGCGGCCTCTTCTCCACTCAGACAGAAAGGCTTTCTTTTCTTTTATTTTTTTCAATAAATATCAGGCTGTGGAAGTAAATGATCGATGTCCGGGACGTCAAACACATTTTAATTACGTACAGAAAGAACCGGCGCCGAATGTACGTGATGAAAGAGGTCATTCTTTACACAAAACCATGTAAAACTGTGCAAAATGCCTCAAAATAAAACACAAACATTTATTCTATAACTGTTATATTATTATTACTTTTTTGTAATTTCCTGCTTCCTTATGTTTTGTGTGATATTCTTTTGTTTTACAGTGTTTTTCTCTCTCTTTTTTACATTGTTTGTAACTGCTGCACAACAAATTGCCCTTCAATGGCCAAATGATAAAGTTGATTATGATTTCTCTCTGAAGGCAGGAGCTCAACCCGTCGTGGTCTCAGACTCAACAAGTAGATCACAGATAAACTGGACTCGCGTCTCAAAAGTGACCTTGCGTTTGTTCCTCTTAAAGCTCCGCCACCACAATCCACACGGGAAACATTTTCACAATGTAGAACCGAGTTTCTCGCTTGTTGACGTAAATCTCGAATATGTTGCTGAAACATTTCTGGAGGAAAAAACGTATTTCCAGCTTTGACGTTTGGAGGAACATTTTGTTTGTTGTCACGGAAACTCGCCAGATCTCAACTTGCTATTGTCATGGATTGAACTCTTTCTTTGAGAAAGTCTGGTGGCGGGTGCGGCGGGGGGGGGGGGGGGGGGGGGGGGGGGGGGGGGGGGGGTTAAGCTCCCGCGCAGCCATCTTTTCATATCCCAGAAGCCCTTGCAGGTTTCTGAAGATGACGTCAGGTATCGAACCACAAACTCGGTTTGTTTGGAAACACGACTGGTTGAACTGGCTGAACAACTTGACTTTGGCTGAAGCTTTATGGAACTGAGTCGCGGCGGTTTTGTCTTTGTGTTTTGGTTTAGAAGTGAGACCTTTTATGAGAAGTATGTGTAAAAGAAAAAAAAAATAAACCCGCCCTTGCTCTACATCCAGACATTTACATTTCCTCCGGTGGAAGTCGTCGTCTCCTGCCAGACTTCAGCTCCGAGTCGAACGCCCGACTCGACGTGATCCTTCTAATCTTTCCCAGAATGGAAACCCCTCCGGACTCCCTTGTCAGTTCGCGGCGTTCGAGCGTTGGGTTTTGGCCGACGGCCTCTCGTAAGCCGCTAATGCCGAGTGAATATAATCCGCATCCGCGGCTCCGGCGGCTCCGCCAGCGGGGAGGAACGGCGAGGCGGCCGCTTCGATGGGCGAAAGCAGCGAAATGAAATAAGGCGGCGAGCGTGATTGAGAGCGAACGGCGTAAGGAGAGAACGTGGTGGGACGTCCTGCCAGAGCTTCCTCACACACACACACGCACACACACACACACACACACGCACACACACACACACGTGTGTGTGTGTGTGTGTGTGCGTGTGTGTGTGTGTGTGTGTGTGTGTGTGTGTGTGTGTGTGTGTGTGTGTGTGTGTGTGTGTGTGTGTGTGTGTGTGTGTGGCGGACCTGAAGACATCTCCGACCCTCTGAAATGGATACCCGGCCTCCTCTGTCATGAATACGCCGGTATTACGCCATTAACATTACGCTCATTACCGGTTTAACGCTGAAATCAGACACACGATCAAAGGCGGCCGGAGTCTGAGGAAAGACGTATCAGACGGCATCGTCCCGGCGAAGCTCAACAACACACATAACAGCTCCTTTTAAGGTGTTATTATGTTATTGTCGTCTTGGCTAAAAGATGTCTGATAGTCTGACTTTAATCTGCGTAATCGTCCGACCCTCCGGGGACGAACTCGGCTGTGTTTTTTACAGATTGCTGTGTTCTGGAAAATATTTTGTCCTTGCCCTCCGCGCTGCATTATTGTTGGCGCCGGCCGCGCTTTAAAATGGACGTGCAAAGTTTCGAGCACCTGAATGGTAACTGGCGGCAAATCTTGAGGGGTTTTCCGATTTGTTGGTTGTTTTTTTTAACAATATATTTCATAAAATATTGGTTTTATTAAATTCAAACAGTTTCAAAGCTGTTCATCCTACCAGACAATAAGGTTTATTGTTAACTAGTTAGTTAATGCCACAACATTTTACAAAATTGCGTAACGGCTGTAATCAAGTGCTGATTTTCATTAATGTTGTAAAAAAAATATCTGGAATTTTGCTTGATTACGACTTTTTTTTATGTTTTCTTTACGCTTCACAAACATGTCCATTCTTTTTTTGTCGTTGCAGTACCACAAATGACCACTAGGAGAGTGAAATATGGAGCTCATTTGTTTTCTTTTCACAAAAGTTCCGCGTCTACACACATTTTAAATATGAAGAAACACTAAGATGTGTTTTCAGTGACTCCGAGCACCATTGTTGTGTAATCAGACACCCATAATGCAACAGTTTTTTTTTGTTTTCTCTTCGAAACATTGTGGTATAAACTGCAATGACTGTTGTCATTGCAGTACCAGAAATTACCAGCAGGATGAACTTGCAGCTCGTATAATTCCCACCATAATTGGTTCTTTTAGAGCGTTACCGACACGGCTTTACACAATCTCACTATTTTGAGTTTGAACGATGGACCAATAGTGACACGGTCACACTGCAGCGGCGAGAAAAGCGCTTCCTCTTGCTTTCCAGCCGACGTGCAGGCGAGCGGTCCGCATCCTGTCCCCAGCAGCAGGACGGGGAAGGACGAGATAAGGCGCGCGCGGCGACGCCAGCGAGCAATATTGTTCTTTTTGTCTAACAATGGTCTTGGATGGATCCTATCGGGAATTTCCTCGCAGATATCGGCCAAAGAAAAGCAGTCTGGATGAGCCTGCCGGGACGAGAAGCGTCTTGTAGCGGCAGGATGTCAGCAGGCACACGCAACAGACGGCGATGCAACGTCAGGGAGGCCTCGGGAGAAAAAAAACACGCCTCGCCTGCGGCTAACCCGAAGGTATACTTTTCAGTTATAAATGGCCCGAATCAGAAATAGTGCGCGGTGTGCGATGCAGCTGTCACAAAGCTCTTATTCAGGCGTGATAAACCAGAGTTCGTGTAACAACATCCAGGACCGTCCGAAACACGGAAAAAAACTTTTTTTTTTTTTTTTTTCAAAGCTTGAAATTCACTAACTTAAAATATTGGAGGTTTTTTCACGTCAGGGGCCAAGAGGCACTTTGACAATGACAGGTTGGATAAATGTCCCTCTAATTCACATCAGCGTTTTACCAGGATTCATCGTCTGAACATATTAAGCGAGGACACCATGTACGGCCTCCTAATAGAGATTGATGCATTTAATCAAATGTTCCCCGGGCTCTTGCCATTCCAAGGATTCTGTCCTGGTTATCATAACAGTAATGTCTAATGACGTTGAGAAGGCGGGCGGCGGAATCGGCCCCACTCTATCAAGAGCACATTAAAGTAAGTGCAGCCTGATTAACTGACGAGTCACACATAAGTCACACATGCGCTGTAAAACAACACGCAGCCATATTAACGTCTGATTGGAGCCTAATGAGGAGTTCGAGCGGCGGCGCTGCAGAAACATCCGTGAATGTGATCTGCTGGGTTTTTTTTTTTTTTATATTAAAGGAGCTCATTTAAAAGTTTATTTCTGCTTCCTGTACCTGCCAGTCGGCTGAATGAAGGCCCGTTTACGCCACGAGGTTTTCAAGTGAAAACAGAAAACGTGCGTTGGGAGGGCGTTTACATGACAACGGTGCTCGGAGCCAATGAAAACACAAGTTTTTGAAGACGCTCCGCCTCTGTGTAAACAAGGGGAATTTATTTATCTATCTATCTATCTATTTATTTATTTATTTATTTATTTATTTATTTATTTATTTATTTATTTATTTATTTATTTATTTATTTATTTATTTATTTATTTATTTATTTATTTATTTATTTATTTATTTATTTATTTATTTATTTATTTATTTATTTATTTATTTATTTACTTATTTATTTTTGTCAGGTAAGATTGCTCTCAAATTGTCATTCTAGAATTATTATATATATTATCCGTCCTGACGTTTCCTCTCGTGTCCTGCAGGTTGTCAGGAAACTCAAAATACAAGCGTCCTCTGTATGTTTTTTTTTTTTTTTATAAATCTGGAGTTCAAACACAATCGCTTCTGTACGACTAAACTTAGCCAGAATATTTAGAGGTTTGGCTGCCAGTTAAAAAAAAAAAAAACATAAAAAAATCTAAAAACTCCTGGCTCACAGGAACGCGCTGACAGGACGAGTGAGAAACACGAAGAATATTTTCACGCTTCAAAGTGCAAACGGTGCTGATAGACGGCGGAATCGACGGGCTCGTGGGGGGAAAAAAGCTGAATAAATTCAATCCTCCTTGAAACTTTTGTCAAGTTCTCTTGAGCGTCCGACACACTTGGAAGACGCTTCGCGTCGTCGGCCGGAAACAAAACGGGAGCGTCGGCCTCCGTCTTCGTAAAAAGCCTCCGGTTAAACCTGTCAGAAGCTCGGCACACGAGACGAAAGCTTCCAGCTCGGGTTTCACGGCGGCTCGTCCATCTGATGGGGGCAGTTATTTGTTGTTTGTGGACTGAGGGGTGGAGGGGTGGGGGGTGGAGGGGGGGGGGGGGGTGGATTCCTGCAGAGGCAGCTGGAACACTGGTACAGATGAGATGGACGAGAGAGGCGGGAGTGCAGAGAGAGAGAGAGGAGGGATGGGGTGGGGCTGAGGGGTATTTTGTTGGGGGGGGTAGAGAGGGGGGGTGGTCCCCCTCTTTAAAAGCCCCAAGGACTCCAGCACTGATCTGGAGATGTTTCCTTCAAAGTCCTCCTCGCTCCGATCGGGCTAATATTGACTTTGCCAGATTTATATCGCCGTCTTGAGATGTTTTGTCGGCCTTAGCGACGTCGAACTCTGACCCCCCCCCCCCCCCCCCCCCCCCCCATCAGCCCCACCGCCACTTTTTATTGAAGGCATGTGTGGACACATTATCAGAAATGCCGGTAGGAAACAACA
This sequence comes from Blennius ocellaris, assembly GCF_963422515.1. Lineage (NCBI taxonomy): Eukaryota > Metazoa > Chordata > Actinopteri > Blenniiformes > Blenniidae > Blennius > Blennius ocellaris. The sequence continues at coordinate 25,278,772 of NC_137663.1, forward strand.
CAGCTGTTTGAGTCGCGCTCTTCCCGACCGAATCGCACGACTTTCTTCCAAATCGGCTGAACTTTGACCCCGGATTTATTTCTGAGCGTCCACCGAACAAAACTATGCGCATGTTCTGAAAATATGACACACGGGAAATCGTAAACCCTGCGGGAAAATACTTCCAAACTATAGAAATAGGGAGAGAAGAATCATCGCAGGGAGGAAGGAGACCACCGACTTTGAATCTTCTTAGTTCTATATAAATATATATAAATATGTATATATATAAATGTCTACGACCTGTCGTCACTGTCTCCACCTGAGCCGGCCAGTAAAACGGTCTTGGAGGTGGACTTTTGTCATTGCGATGTAAAAACGTATTGGCTCCTTTAACTGAGGGCTGATTCAACCACGTACACACCGACTGCACACAAACTAAATGAATAAATCCAAACGTTGGCTCCCGCCTCCTCGCCGCCGGCTCCTGGTAGCGTCATAAATGTATAGTTCTTTACGTGTTTGAAGGAATTGCTGAGTGAAATAAGAAGCGACACCAACTTACAAGTTAATCGCTGCAGAGAGCAAAGTGCATGCAAACGTGCATTTGAATAATGTCTGTCAATTAAAACCATCAGTTAATACCTGCGCAGTTATTACAGTATAATCACTTTGTTTGTTTGCGTTGTTTTGAAGATGTAAATGTGATTATCTGAAAGCGCTGAGAAAGATTCTGGTCCTGAGCAGTGCTCGGTCTAAAGTTGATGTTTTGGTTTTATTTTCTTTTTTGGGGTCGGTGAAAAAGACTCTGTCAGCAAAAGGTATGAATGGATTTGTATCTAAAAAAAAAAAAGAGCGTTATTATAAATACAGTGTCCCTCTGTTCAGGGTGGAGCCTGCCTTCACCCACAGTGACCTGGGATCCTCTCCAGCGCCTCGCGGCCTGAACCTGGTACGGGAGGTGTAGGGAGGGTGTTTGTATGGCCGTATTACCATAAAGCTGATCACCGTGATCGTGTCGGCTCCCAGTTCATCTTACAGTTCATACATCTCGTCTCGTTTTCATTCCAGTCGTTTACCATTCGTCTTTTATCTTTTCCCCTATTTTGACCTTAAGGCTGCCGTTTGACCAGGACTCTGTTATCTGCTGCAAACGCTGAAAACTGAACTGAAGTCAGTGGACTAATAGTGTCTTTTTTACTGCAAATACGATATGAATAATGTTTTAATATTGCCTATTATTTTTTGTTGTAGTATCTTGAGTTTCTCCATGCGGGATGAAAAAAAAAAGCCAGATTTTAATTCGAAAATCAGACAAAAAGCGTCTCAGATTTTTCTTTTAGATGTCGTTAAAGTTAAATTACGTTGCGTTAATCGTTGAATTACCTTGTGAACAATAGATAAATAAATGTACAATCTGCTCCTACAAGCTTCCTCTTGAGCAAATGTAAATAAGATAAACAGGTATTTTCTGTAAAGAAAAAACCGAAAACAATGAAAACATAGTTTTGAGTGGATCTTTCAACATTTGTTGTTTTTAGTTAAAAGTGATTGTAAATCTATAAAGTATCACCTTCTGCTGTTAGCAGGCCTAAAAAGAGAGAAACCTTCAGGTGCGTGTGACGACACTTGTAACCTGCGCTGCGACGCCCCGAGGCAGCGGAAGCTGTACTTCATGTCCGAGGCACAATAGTCAACATGTCACCGTAATCCCAGATATAATGGAGCTAAGAATAGAAACCAAGTGGATACTGGAGACGACAGGGGGGGGAACAAGGGCGAGGGAGGTGGAAAACACATCTTCAATTGGAACGACGATGTATCCTAAGCCTCGACACGGCTTCTGATCGCCTGCAGTCGCACCCTGCTTCTCCTGTGATCCAGTGACGAGGAGCAGACACAATGGCCGCTCCTCGCCGTTCACGCAGCGGCTCTGTCAGTCGCCGCTCGCATCGGACGTTAGCGTGACGGCCCGCCAGCTGTTGGCACTTGAGTCTTAAGCCTCCTGCTTGTTAAGCAGCACAAAGACCCCTTAAGGTCCGGCGTGTACAGCAACTGATACGCACGCCGCGGCGGCTTGGCTGATTGTGGGGGTCAAAAATTCTCCCTGACCCCTTTGGACCCCGAACAAATGACTCCCAAAGGCGTCGGGGGGGGGCAGCCGTCATATCCGATGTGCTGCTCTGTCCATGCGAGACACATGTGCTACAACTTAAGTCTGAGGAATAAATCATCTTGTATGAGGGGAATAAGGAGGATTTCACATTAACCCCTGAATGCCTTGTACTCGCATGGGATCTCCCCCTGGCTACAGGGATAAATAACATCCAGGGAGCCCTATAAACTCTTTACACTGCCGGGGATTTATCCTTCTTGAATTCCGCTGGCTGAATGGTAACGAGATCAGCCGTTCTGCAGGGTATGAGGTAGGTATGAATGCCGCATGACGTCAGTGCGGCGGGACAACAATGCAGAGACGGCGAGGGCCTGTGGTAACAGCACTCTACCTGCAACCCCCCCCCCCCCGTCCTCCCCCCCTCCTCCCCCTCCCCCTACTGCTACACATCACTCCAAGGTGGGACGAGTAAATGGAAAATAAATCAGCCGTCTGAGTGGCAGCCCGGAGGTGTCGAGTACGTTCAGGAGAAAAAAAGAAAAACAAAAGGTGGAGACGTACGAAGAGGGACGGAGGGGGGCGGGAGGACCGGGGGGGTGGATGGGGGAGTGGAGCACAATGTGGGAAAACTATGAGTCTCGTTTTCCACGTTGCCCAGGATGTGTTCGAGCAGAAGATGTATGCAACCCCTCGCTTTTAATACCCCTCCATATACTATACGCCGCCGCTGGGCAGAGGCTGGCGGGTGGAGGTTGGGTGGGGGTGGGTAGGGGGGGGTGTGGGGGTGGGGGGGGATGTGAAGCAGCCCCGTAACACTTTTCCATCTGCTGCTGTAACTTTAACTGCGTCCCATCAAGCACGGCGTTCAGCGGCCTGTCACCGGCGAGGCAGACCGTCGCCTCGCCGTACGGCCGCAGGGACGCGAAGCGCCGCGTCTGAAACGCAGGAGTGGTGAGAGGAAGCGGGGAGGAGGAATTTGGGGAGAATTAAGGGATAAACAAGAGAAGGAGGGAAGAAAGAAGAGAAGCCTGGGGGAAAGTGAAGGCCTGAAGGCAGAGAGAGAGGGGGGGAGAAAAAAAAAAACGGAGTATAAGGTCAAAAGAAGCGATGACAGAAAAGCAGAAAGAAAATAGGAAGTTAAGAAGGTAAGAAAGGGGAAAAAATGTGCAGAGAAAAAGGAGAGGGAGTGAAGAACCACCCAGACAAGTTAGTGTATCATCTAAAAACAGAAGAATGGAACAAGATTTATCAGCAAATCTTCGATTTTATTTAGTATTTATTTGTAAAACAATATCTTCGCTTCCGTCTATCATTCTTCAAGTAACAACTTATAAATCCACACCTTTGTAATCAGGTGGAATTTTGGGGCATCGACGCCATGGAATCACACACACACACACACACACACACACACACACACACACACACACACACACACACACACACACACACACACACACACACACACACACACACACACACACACACACACACACACACACACACACAGAAGCGCCCCACCCAGGGATTGTGCAGCAGTGGGGATCTAGTTTCTTTATCAGACAAATATGATTCTTAACCACATTTGTAGCAGCGCTCAACGACCTGCGACTGGATTATTTTGTCTGTGATTGTTATTTAGCGTGATGACAAATAAAAAAAGGTCCAAATATAAGCACGTTTTCAATAATTGGGGTAATTTATGGTCCCATTTGAAACCATTTAGCCAACAGCTACTCTCCTGACTAAAGCAGGATAAGTTTGTACAGCAGGTACAAGATGCAGAAATAAACTTTAAAACAGCTCCTTTAATGTAAAAAAAAAACTAAAACAGCTGTTTCTGCAGCCTGAAGCACATTTGTCCTCTAAACTGACCTCAAATTGGAACAAAACTTTTCTCTTTTCACTGGAAAACATTGTCATGTAATCTTGCACTCATGGTAATACTATCACGACTTTCATGTGCATCATGTGAGTTACAGCCTGTGACACAGAAGACGGAATAAAAACTTGGAATCTGAAAAAGAGAGAGCAACTTGACTGTAAGTCTCTTTTCTATGACGACGTCTTGTTATTGTGCTCGTTGTGTTGCTGCAGTGTTTCTCTGACAAATAATGACTGATTCACTGATTAAGGTTCTTTTTGCACCTCTGCTTGTTTTTCCGAATGTCTCATATGGTCCTTTGACCCTTTACCTCCATATCCGGGTGGCGGTTGCAGGTTGTGTGAATAAGCTGCGAAGCAACGGCTCATCAGAGATAAATAAACTGATTTCCGCGAAAAGTCTTCGAGGGAGTTTGGAGCATGTTAACAAAAGTTGTGCAATGTGAAAAAATAAAAACAAAAATACATATGTCAGCTGGAAAACGTCTCAGAACTAACAAGGTTAACTGTCGTCGGGGCAATATAAAAGAAGAGAACATCCCAGAGAGAACGATTATCTTAGAAGTCAAGACATCGGCTGGTTCACGATTCTGGGAAAGAGTTTTTTTTCTTTTTTTTTTTTTTTTAAACATAAAATGGTTAAGTACTCAGTCCTCTGGAACATGAGGTCAATGTATAAAAACCGGAGCGTCCGCAGAGATCCCCGCCATCGTCTTCAAACCCTCAGAACTGTATTCAAATATCCAGGAAACATAATGAGATCGTCAATCGACTGTGGACACGACGTCCATGTGGGAAAGTCAACCAGATGTAAACTCTGAGACGCCGACTTTATTTATGAGCCAATGGACTTAAAAAAAAAAAAAGTTCACTTATCATCTCAGCCATTAGTGGATCGCGGATTCAGCCGTTCCCTGATTACAACCTTTTAAATTGTCTTTTCTCTTCACTTTCTATTTTCCTTTGCGACGTCGGTCACCGGCTAAAAACTGGAACGGTACAAGAAGGTGACGGACGGATCCGTGAAGCGCTCCTCATGTTCAGGGCAGAGACGTTTAGAGATTTGAGACGTGAGATTGGAAGTTTCCCGAGCATGACCTTTGACCCCCATCAGCTCCCTGGAGCACTGCAGTGTGGCAGCCCACTGCTCCTACCAGTAGAGCCATAGGATCAACTATGAATATCATGGATGGAATACAGAGAAGAAAGTCAACCAAAGGAATGGATAAAAAAAAAAAAATATATATATATATATATATTTCTTTAACTTTTTCAGACGATCTTCAAAAGCTGCATCAGAATTGGAAAAAATACTTTCGATTCTTTTTTTAACGACAAGAAAATGTATGATGTCGTTAAAAAGAATCTATAATATATTGCATCAGAATTAAGAAAAAGTACGAGTACAAAAAAACTTTATTTGAATATAAAAAGCCAAACCAATAGAAAAACTGAAGCTTTTGCAAAATAGCAGACGACAACAACCTTTGAGTGCAGTTGTCAAGTTCTATTTAAAAAGTTTGGTTTGAAGTGGCCCTAGAAAAGATCAGGGATGAGTAAAAAAAAAAAAAAAAAAAGAATCTGCACAATATCAGACAGGGAGTCATAATATTGTGGCTGATAGGTGCTTGAAGTCGCCAGCAGATTTTCTTTCTCCGTGATGTTTTGGTGGGAAGCAGTGAAAGTAGAGTTTCACTGTTGTCCTGGATGAAACTCTACTTTTAGGTTCAGAAGAAACACGTGCAGCTTAATGCATCTCGTCTTTTCACGTGTTTTGAGCCCCGTTTACAAAACGCATCCATTTTTTAAATTTTTGGTTGTGAAAAGTTTGGCGTTTCCACGGCAACGTTTTCGAAAATGATGAAAATGACGTGACGTGAACGTGTTATTGTTGATCGCGTGTGCAGAAGAACTATTTATTATGGCGGTGGCGTGCATACGGAGTAGCAACGTTTCAGGAAAGCTACGTTTCTCCCGTTTTTGGTGAAGACGGAATGTTTTCGAAAAGTTGTGCTTTCGGTGGCTCTGAGTATCGTTGTGGCATAAAAGAGACACGGAACCCAACAAAAATTTTCCGTTGTCGATCGAAAACATTGAATGAAAAGGATCACACCCTGTACACCTTTTTCGACAACAGTTCTCCGTGGTAAAGTTTTATTATTACGCCACAAATGACACAAGAAAACCCAGTTTGTTGCTTTCGTTGTCTTCATAACGTGCTGATGTGTTTCAAATGTTATGAGAATATCACGGCACAAACGTTCAAGACGTCCAAGTACGTTCCAATTCCCACCAAGGTTTGCCAAAAAAAGATCGATCGACACAAACAACGTGGGGAAAAAGTGAGATTTATTGTCTTCCTGATAAACGCCGTCAAACGTTCTCGTTCATTTGAAACCGTCTGGGAAGATATTTACATTATAATCAGGGATGTGCGAAGTGACTTCCACGTGTTGATACAAGTCGAGATGAGGAGAAATAAATGATTCTGTGCGTTTCGTCGTGTTTCCTTCCATGGAAACGTCCCTGTTGTGTGAGATTCTTCACGAACACGAGCAGGTGGAAGAGTCCAACTGTAATTGTTCAGAGGGGTTTGTGGTTTGAATACTCAGTTTGGGGGGAACAAAAAAGAAAAAAAGGTCGATGACTCCTGTTTTACTCGTTGCATTTGAGCTGCAGCATAAAAAGAAACAATTGAGAAGTAACAAAAAAAAAAGAAATGTGTTTTTTTTCGAATATAAGAGAAAATGAGAGGGATTGCAGTTAATGAACAAACAGAAGAATGCAGGAAGTGAGTTTAAGGATATGATGAAAAGAAAGTGCAGGATGTGTCGGAGACGACGGGCTGCAGGAATGTGAGAGAGGAGGAAGTTCAGGTGTGACCTGGAGGCTGTTGGATTGAATCGTCTGCCCTTCAATTAAATGCCTCCGAACACGTCGCCGAGCGCGAGGATGACTCCTCGTCTTCCTCCTCGTCTTCCTCCTCGTCTTCCTCCCTCCCGCGCCGCCGCTCGGCTGACGGCTCCTGGCATTTCCACGCAGGAATTCGTTCGTGCACCCTTGTGATCACAGCGGGCCGGGATTTCGACACGGAGGGATCTCCAGAGAAGCATGTTATTATTATTTTTGAAGTCGCAGAGATGGTTCTCCCACCCCCCCCCCCCCCCCCCCCCCCCCCTTTCAATCCGTCAGCGCGGTGGGTCGGGGTTGTGCACATGCTAACTCGGGGGCACCACCGTGTCCAATCGCTCACAGAGTGAAAACACACAGTATCAGATCATACATGAGGATCAGCGTGAGGAGGATCAGCTATCTAAGCTCTTCAGCTCTCACAGCGCTGACGCTGTGTTTGTGTGTGTGTGGGTGTGTGTGTGGGTGTGTGTGTGTGTGTGTGTGTGGCCCCGGCTCGGCCCAAGGTGACCGTGAACTAATACCGGCGTTCGCCCTCAGACAAACATGGCGGCGGCCCCAGGTGGGTCGCAGCTGCTGCAGGAAGAGCCGCGTTTGCTCTAAAAATACCGGCGTTGACACGGTGAGGAAAACAGAAAAGCAAATTAATGAAGCCCCCTCTGTCTTGATTCCACGCTGCCAGCGTCGGCTCGGAGTTCTCACACCCCGGGGGAGGGTGGGGTGTGGGGGGGGGGGGGGGGGTGTTGGACGGACGCCATTTCTCAACATTATGAGTTGAGCTGCTCCTGCTGTGAGCAACGAGATGAGGCCCTGTGGGCCGCTGGCCTTCATCATCATCCTCCTCCTCTTCCTCCTCCTTTGTTGCTCATATAGCAGAGGAGCAACGTTCACATAGCTGATATCTCACCACTTTGGTGTTACAGATGTGGAGAATGTGGAAATAATGGGGGGGGGGGGGGTGGAGGAGGGGGGTTCAGCCATACCTTGAGACAGCAGGATTCTCCCCTTCAGGAAGGCACAGCGGGGGCTGAGTTGTGATGCGGTGAAATTAGATCCAAGAAGGACACTTGAGGGTGACGGGGGGTAGGTGGGGGGGGGGGGGGGTAGGTGGGGGGGGGGGGGGGGGGGGGGGGGGGGAGCTGGCACCGCAGGTCAACAAGTGGAAGGCATGTGCAGGCGTGCGAGTCCTCGTCCTGCCTGACTGTGTGTGGTATGGAGGAGCATCCCGCATTTTAATTAAAGCAACACTCACCACCTCTTCTGTTCCAGTGGGAGGTGGGGGGGGGGGTTTACAAGGCATCCCTGTGAGGTGCACACCCTCCTTAGCCAAGCAGCCGATAGATAGCACCGCTTCTCGATCCAAAATCGCCACTTCATGCCAGAGGATATTTACTCAGGCCCGGAGATGCACACACACACACACAAACACACACACACACACACACACACACACACACACACACACACACACACACACACCCTCGCTCATGAGGACATTAAAGCCGGGGGCTCAGTGTAAATTAAAGGTCATTCCAGTGACAGCTGGCACGGCCAGCGGAGACGGGATCAAACGTGGCTGCGGAGCGACGGAGCAACATAACGGATGTCTTTCTAAACGGGCTCTGCTGTGTAACAAGTGTGGAACGCTGCAAAGCCCCCCCCCCGAGACGTCACACCGCATACGTTTAACCATGAATGACCGATGCAAAGCAGCTCATGAAGAATGAAACACAAACTGCTGGTGATTATTAACAGAACAGCTGAGAAGAAAGTCTGTGGTTATGAATTGTGGTCAAGTTAGACATTTTTAAAAACCCTCTTCCGTGGTGTTGCTGTGGTGGTTTCCAGAGAAAAAGACATCAAACAATGACTGGAGGTTAAAAATAGACTTCTGTTGGTTTTATACATCCTGGATCGGACGGAGCACCGAGCCGGAATCATGGAGACGTGCTGCAGTTTATCAAACCTATCGGATCAATACAGCAAGATAAGATACCGTCAATGAATCTGAATTGGAAAATGAAAGAAAAACACAACATGAAACGTGACCTGTCATAAAACTGACAAGCAGAAGAGACTGAAAGAGCTAAAAAGAAATGGACATTATCATAAACATGTGTTGGGAATCAAAACACGCTTTTCAATTGAATCTATTTGTATAAATTCCTCCCAGTTATTTTCGTCTGATCTGGTTCCTGGTGAAACGTTTGCTCGTCTCCTTCATTTAATAGTAAATTAATTATATACATCACTTCCCAGACCCCAAAGTGCTTTATACTGTTTATCACATGTATTCATTTATTGTGCATTTATTACACTATATCAATCCTCCATGGGGGAAATGGAAGCAGCCACTCAGAGCGGAGCCCAAGAGTTTTTGTCAGACGCAAAGAAACTTTTCCATTTTCTCTTGAAAACATTATGTTAAATTAGGCCTTTTTTGGGGTTTTTTTTGTTTGTTTTTTTTCTCGACCCGGCTCTTGTGAGGTGTTGAAGCAGTTTGTTTGCCGAGTTCAGTGCTCGGGATCAGGTGTTATATGTTCACAGCTTAGTAAAGTAATTGACTGTACACGTTAAACTCTTCAAAACAAGCAGTGAAATCCTGAATTGATCTCTAAAACTGCCGGAATCCAGCACAAGGAGGCCGACGCTGGTTTCATACGATCGTGTTTCAGTTGAAACACGAAGCTGCGTTTCTTCCAGGCGAGTAAAAACTGAGCCAGTCGTGACAAATTCATGGACGATCTGGAATATAGACGTTTATCTTTGGAAGAAGTTTAAGCAGAAACAATCCCGTCTCACATGCTGGTTTCAGGAGACGCTGTCGGGCTGCTGTCGACTAATAAAACCTGGAATTGACCACGTTACCAGGTTTTTTATCAGAAAAACACGACCGAGCTGGAAATACTTTCACCGATTCATTCAGAAAACAACCCAAAAAAAAAAAAAACTTTGCCTCTTACCTCAGTGAAGTCAGACATTACAGTCGGAGCCAAACTCTTTTTATGTGTTTGGAATAAAATGTAATTTCCACGGGACAGTGACATGCAAAGCACCAGCGCAGACAATAGATTTCAGATTGCAGCGGCCCATTACCGAGAGCGCAAGTTTCCCTCGCAGACAAACAATGGCTCCTCTGAGCGAAGTGTCTGTAAAGTGTGAATGCCTTTTCAACAGGTCATCCATTGGCAATGACTTTTATAGTCCACTTCCTGTTCCAGACTTTCACAGCCAATTCCTGTCTCCATCATTACACTTCCATTGTGCTGCCTTACATTTACGCCACGCCGTAAGACAAACGGTGTGATTTAGAACACGTACAATCTGTACATGTGTGAAACACCGGAGAATATTTAGTCCATCAGGCACTCGTGTGAAACGGCGCCGAGCACAGTGATGAGCCACAGGTTGCAAATTAAGCAATCAAATACACCAGTAAAGCTTTGACTTGCACTCTTACCCATGTTGTAATCCTCTAATAACACATTTCAGGCCACTCGGAGGCATTATAAAGAGCGTAAACTCACATTATGGCCTCATAAACTTAATATGGCCGCCTTGTTTACGAACAGATGGTTACTTAAATGCAGCATTAGCATCCATTCGGTGTTGCTTCTATGACCAATAAACACCAATATTTACTCTCTTTTAATCCAGTTCTGGTCTCCGCCAACTCTTAAAATAGTGGTAGGTGGCAATACAAAAAAAAAAAAACAACATTGCACTGGAAGATGCTAATTCAGTGTTAGATTTAAGTTTTTCCACATATTGTCAAGTAATTTCTCTCCTAACCTTCTGTTCACAAACACATTTTTAATTCAACTAATTTCTCGTCTCCACCATCAAAATTAATTTCTCCTGTGCAACTAAATGCTGCACTATGACCACAACATCCCAGAAAGTTTAAAAAAAAAAATAGAACAAAACAGCTCAAATATGCTGAAAAGTGCAACTTCACCACCATGTGAAGTTGTGTGAACGCTGAACTTGTCTGAAACGATTATTATGCAAATTATGCATTTATTTTTATAAATGCATAATCTGGCTCTTTTGAGTGCCTGGCAGCTGGAAAAAAAATAGTTGGTAACATCTGATGAAACTCTAAATTTATTGATGAAACTAAAGAAAAAAGGTTAATTGAAGGGCGTAAACAGGAGCTAAAAGGGCCAATTTTGTGCACAACTATAGTTTTACTATATATTATAATACTAATCACGGCCATCTACAAAAAATGTAAAATGACTTTAATGAAACAACTATTCTCCTCTTTAAATAAATGATGGTTGGTTTTTTTTTATGCAACGTTAATTGTTTTGAGCCCAATCAAGCTTCTTACATGAAGCAAATTGACCGTGAAGTCTGTGGAAGTGTTCTTTATCGCGTGTTTTTGCACTTCTTTAAAGAGCCGCTGTCACGGCTCGGAAACGTGTTTTGAGATCATCGTGAATCTGATCCCGGATCTTCGACTCCCAAATGACAGTCGTATTTCGTCCAACAGCTCAATGAAACTTCTCCTCGAGCGGAATCGTGGTTCGGCTTCATTTTTTAAAGGATAAGGATCGCTGACTGTCTTGGAAACCCCTTTAATATTTTAGGAACATTTTGGGCCTTTTATCCACCAAGAAATGCGTCCAACTTAGATTGGAGTTGGAAAAAAATGATAGCTATTAGTCCCATATGTGTCTTTGAGAGTGATGTCAGTCTAAGGGTGTTATAAGATATTAATTTCAAAATGTTTGATTTATTTTTATGGTGGAGACTCAAATTCTCGTGATAAAAAGTGGCTTTCTTTTTCTTTTTTTTTTATTGGAAAAAAATCAGCACTTATGATTCTATTACTTGAGGGATTGGCAATGCGCATGCCTTCGCTTCATTCCCGTGTGAATATGTACGTGTGGGTGAGCTCTTTACTCCCACAGCCAGTAAAATACGTCTGCATTAAGTGTGATGGTACGCTCACTTTTGCGAGTGTTTTACAGGTGATCTACTAAGTGCACCACCATGAGGGAGGCCGTGTGCAAACGTGAGCGTCAGATCCTGTTGGATCTGTTTGGAAAGTGTGTCACTGTTGTGTGGGTTTACTTTATTGGGTGTCTTAGTGAAGGAACATGAGTGTTTTGTATTTAATACAGCTTACAGTCCCGGCTGGTTCAGGACAGTCTGGACCAAGTTTAAGTGTACTGTAAAGTATACTTTCAAAGAGAAAAGTATACTGAATTACACTCCAGTCTGTTTTAGTGACAATTATAATGACTATTTTTGGCATCTGCATGCAATAAAAAGCAAAACTCTTCTCAGGATAGTTAGATCAAGTCTTTGTGTATGGTCTGAAACTGCTTTGCACTAAAACGGATTTCATACTCTCTTTCACAATCACAATCAAATCGGCCCTGAAAATGTGTGGTTTAATGAAATTGGGGCGACTTTTACCTTCATTGTATCTCCTTTAATGAAAGATCTGGACGACGGTCGGAAAAGGCATCGCCCTGACCTCCCCGTGTGTTCCAGAGTTCGCCTCATAGATTCCTTTGTGGTCCTTTTTTCTCGCCGCCTTTCCGACCTCTCGGTGCCGTAATGAGCTGGTGTGCAGTTTGAGATCATCGGGTGGAGGTCCTGTATTCATTTCAGAGGCTTTAGCTGCGAACTGAAGGGAATGCTGCGTTTCCAGCCAGGACCCCGGGGCTCCGCTACGACCCGCTTGTGGAAATCAAGTTGACCCAACAGAAAGCGCTTCATAAATCATACTTTCATCAGAAATCCTCTCCTGATTCGGGCTCGTGTTTTGTTCCCGTCCTCGTGTTTTGATTTGGTTTGTGTCTGTTGTAAAACCTTTATGAAGCGCCGTTCTGGTCTTGACTGGCCGTTCGGGCTCAATTTGACGTTTTACGTTGACGCTGCAGCGTTTACAAGCCCTTTACCTGAAGTACGTCAATGCCCCCCCCCCCCACTTGTCAGGAGAAGGAATATAGTCACAGAAAACAACAGTTTTACAAGCTGCTGAAGCCGGTTAAACATCCCTGCTTTGTAAGGCAGTTTCTCTCGCACTGGTTCTTGCCTCTCCAGCAGAAATAGAGGTATCACCTGACACAGCGTTACTGGGACCCGGAGCAGGAAAGAGCTCGGGGCCACATCTGGATGTGACCTGCAGTGGCTGAGATAGAGCAGACCTGCTGTCGTTCGGCTGAAGAGGGACTTCTGGGTAGAGGTTATGCTCTTTTACAGGAGGTGATGAAATCTGTTCTCATAACCCCCCTCCCTCAGTTATTAACATTCCTCTACGAACCTTTGCGAGTGACGTCGGTACCGCTTTTGATCCGCTCGTCGTGATGATCCAAAAGAGAAATAAAGTGAGATCAGGTGGTGCGGAAACGAGAGAAGACACAGGCGGAGGCGGTCGACAGTTACTGTCAAGGTAAAGACCCCAAAAACATCACCTACGAGTGTGTTGGCCTGAAAACTACAGTGTTTTGTTTTTTTTGTTTTTTTTAAACCTTTATCACAGGACTGTGATTTTGTTTCAGGAGCCCCTTTCAGTCCAATATAATCCTGGGTGGGCCCAACGGGTCTGATCGTTGGCTTTCGTCCCAACATTTTGCTATGTTTGCTAATCTAACTCAAACAGTGTGGCTCCCTGTACATTTCACACTTAGCTGTGTCACTTTAATGGCCAGAATGCACTGGCAGGCCGGGTTTGGTTCACAGGCCAGATGTTTATACTGTTATATCGTGTTCTCATGTTCAGAGCACTCGCTGTCCAAACGTTACCATCTGTAACTTTGCTGGACCAAGAAAGAAATACACTTTTTCCCCAAAAGGCCCCAGTATCTGTGTCTATGGCCACATCCATAAGTTGTACTGTTAACAATCTACCGACCTACCTACCTACCTACCTACCTACCTACCTACCTACCTTCCTTTCTATCTACCTACCTACCTACCTACCTACCTACCTACCTACCTACCTACCTACCTACCTACCTACTGACCTTCCTTTCTATCTACCTACCTACCTACCTACCTACCTACCTACCTACCTACCTACCTACCTACCTACCTACCTTCCTTTCTATCTACCTACCTACCTACCTACCTACCTACCTACCTACTGACCTATCTACCTCACTTCCTTTCTACCTACCTACCTACTTACCTACCTCCCTTCCTTCCTTCCTTTCTATCTACCTACCTACATACCTACCTACCTACCGACCTACCTACCTACCTACCTACCTACTGACCTATCTACCTCACTTCCTTTCTACCTACCTACCTACCTACCTACCTACCTTCCTTCCTTTCTATCTACCTACCTACCTACCTACCTACCTACCTTCCTTCCTTCCTTCCTTCCTTCCTTTCTATCTACCTACCTACCTACCTACCTCACTTCCTTTCTACCTACCTACCTACCTAGTTACCTACCTACCTCACTTCCTTTCTACCTACCTACCTACCTACCTACCTACCTACCTACCTACCTACCTACCTACCTACCTACCTACCTTCCTTTCTACCTACCTACCTACCTACCTACCTACCTACCTACCTACCTACCTCACTTCCTTTCTACCTACCTACCTACCTACCTACCTACCTTCATTTCTACCTACCTACCTACCTACCTACCTCACTTCCTTTCTACCTACCTACCTACCTACCTTCCTTCCTACCTACCTACCTACCTACCTACCATTTTTAAATTTCCTAATAAATATGTATTTGTAACCTGTCAGATAATTTAGAAAAACTGATCCTTTCATCCAATTTACTTTATAATTATAATCTTGTCTCATAATTTAATTATTTCCATCCATCCATCCATCCCTCCATCCATCCAATATACAATAGAGGGTCAGTGTTTGTTGGCAGGAGAGAGTTTTCCTCTAATTCTACAGTTATTGTAACACAGTGCTTGTGGCTGAAAGTACTTCAGATGACATTAAGCAAAAAAACAAACATAATCCTATTAGTGAGCAGCAGTCTAACCCCCCCCCCCCCCCCCCCCCCCCCCCCCCCCCCCCCCTGCGGTTACATGCACATCGGAGCAAGAAGAGCTCAATAAACTATAGACTGTTCTCAACCTGCACCACTGTGCTCTGGAATCCTTCCCTTTGATGAGCGTTTGTTAACCCTAATAGACCCCGAGGATGAAGCTGGGTATCTGAGCTGTGTAGCAGCCGTCCTTGTGTCTTCCAGCGCCTCGTCGTGTGTGTCTCGATTCCCGCCCCGTCTGCCTCTGACAGAGAAGTGATGCGATAATTATTCCAGTGGGAGTTCAGAGGCCGAGGCTGCCTCCCTCCGCAGCCAAGCTCTGAATCACCGGGGGGAATTTTTGCGGGCCGGGCCGGGCCGGGCCGCGCCGGGCTGCGTCCTCCTCCGGAGCAGAGCGTGTGCGTCTGGACAGGGATGAATCGGGCTATTATTAATTATCCACCGCGCAGGTCAGTGGCGCCGTAAATAACCGTGGAACTGACAGATGGATTCTAACCAGAAAAACAGGCAGCGTTCAGCGGGAACAACGCTGCCTCTTCAGTGAACTCCTGCAAAAGAAGATCCAGACTCCTTCGTCCGTTTGTTTTATTCAATCGAGGAGCTTCGCTCTTTAAAAGCATGTGTTTCCTACAAGTTGTCGGAGGATCGTGAACTTCTCGCACTTTTGATCAAATATTTAACGGGCCAACTCTGGAGGTTCATCAGGGTGCAACCGGAACACGACTCCCCCCCCCCCCGAGGTAAACACATCAAACCACGCCGTTCAGGAGCGCCGATGAACGGCCCCGCTTGTGTTGAACACTTGGCAGAAAGTCCTGCGGCGGGGCTCGTGCGATCCTCCCAAAGATCCCGTCATTTTGAAGGTACGCGTCAGAAAATAACTGCTGGTGAAATCTGAGCGCCAACTTAATGTTGTCGCTCGCAAACCGCCACCGGGTCTGCTTTCATTCTGTCCTTCCCACCCACTGCAAACGGGAGGGTCCGGGTGCCGCCCGGCAGGGGGGGCCGGGGAGGGCATTTCCTCTGTACACCTGATCCCAAATGTCTCATCTTCCCGTGTCCCGCCTAAAAAAAAAAGACCAGCGTGAGGTCGCTTTTGCAGCCGTGAAGACGTAGAAGGTGACGGCTCTGAATGCACAAATAAAGCCGGGTTTGTTGACTCGGGCCAGGCGCTGGTTTGTGTGCCTGCTTCTGGTCGAGCACAAGTCAAATATGAGGTGGGTATATTTTCAATCCACAAATTTGAATAGTCCCCGGGCCGTGACGGGGCTTTCCGCAGCTCATCCAGCGCAGCGACTCAAAACAAACAAACAGGCCCGTCCGCTGCGCCTCCAGGTGCCCGTCGTTATCCAGACCGAGTGACGGAGGATTACCGTTTTTTTTTTTTTTTAATAAGCATGAGAGGAGGAGGCCTGTTGGCTCCCGCGTGTCAAAACATTTGTACAGCGTCGCGAAAAAAAAAAAGGCCTGCGGTTTCTCCGGTGGAGAAAGAGCGGACTTTTATTTTGGTCCTGCCGGGTCCTTCCACAGCCGGACAGTGGGGGCATTTAGCGGAAGGGCTGAATCGCACGCCCGATCGCCCCCGTGAGTGAGGAGCGATGATTCACGCCGAGAAGAAACACCTGCACAAAGTCACCGTTGTCCAGTCGATGATAGTTTCATTCACTGGGCGGGTCAGTGTGAAGTGAACCTGCAGCGTCCGGATCCATTTAAAAGTAGAAATAACGGTTTCGTTTTCACGTAAATAAATCTACAAGCCACCGGCAATTATGTATTTTGTTTCCACCTATAGGTTTGTTGTGCTCACAGTCGCTCTTAACCAGGTTCTTGTGCGGTTTAGTGTAAATTAATGTTTTGTTTAAAACAATGTGGTGTGAACTGTGTTATTTGTGAAAACGTAGAGGGATGAATATCTGTTTTTGTAAATAACTGGCGATGTGTCAACAACATCCAGGATTTGATTAGATTTTTTTCCCAGCACGTCTTCTTTCCTGTACATGATTAAATCATAATAAACCTATTCATTTTGACGTCAAGTAGCAAAGTACAAATACTTTGGTAGAACTTTTAGGTAGCTATACTTTACGGGAATAATAATTTTTCAGCCGACTTTTCACTCCTTACATTTTCAAAAACTGCCCTGTTATTTCATTTCGGCCTTTTTTGGGGGGATTTTCATTGTTTAAAAAAAAAACGAAAAACAACAACCAATCAAATCGCACCATTCAGATAGAGCCAGTTTGATTGTGATTGAATCAGAAGTGTAAACATAAACCATTCCTCCACCCTATTGGCTTGTACGTGAGCCATCGCCCCAACACATGAATACAAATCATGTTACAAGCTGAGATCTAACAGCTCCACACTGCACACGTACAAAGAAAAATAAGAAAGTCCATCAAATTGAAAGTTGCACTATAAAATATTAAGATTTTATTAATTTAAAAAAAGTATTATTATTATTCAGATTTATATGGCATACATGACTATTTAAATTAATTATTATCAACTAATTACCTTATTATATAAATTATAAATATAAAGTATTTAAATTAAGTATTTAAACATATTAAATAAGTCTTTTGTTTCTTAAATCCTTGTTGGAGTTTTGTTGCGTTTGTCTCAGAAATGTGAAACAGATTCAACATATCAAACCACTCAGAATGTCAAAAAAATATTAAGCAGGGCATAAAGCTTTGCTGACTAAGCATCTTTTTTCTTTGTGGTTTGATCTGGAGGTTTGATCCCACATGGATCAGAGTGACGCTGATCATCAGTGTGTGTGAGACGCTAAAATCTGCACAATGATACAGTCAGACACTTACGCTTCAATCTTTGTTCCGGGAATTCTCCAGCCTTAAAAAGAATCTGCAAAGACTAAGAAAAAAAGAAAAGGAAATGTCATGCTCCGTCCTCCATCAGAGACCAAGGCTCCACAGTTTCACGCATCCTTGATTTCTCGCTTCTGAGGGTCTCGGTTTATTGTCATTAGCTCTTTTTTTCTTCTCCTCCTTCTTCTTCTTCTGCTGTGGAAATTATTAACAGATTGTGTTGTATTTCTTTAAAGACCCAGAAGAAGATGTCAGGAACAAAGGTTTTGTACGAGGAGAGCAGAGATGTCAGAATGAAGGCCAGAGGAAAGCTCGGCGCTCGCCATGTGGCTGGAGCCCACGGCGGGCTGAGACCCCCGGAGCACTTTGCATGAAGGCTGAATGGAGCACATTAACAACCGATGTTTATCATATTACAACTATTAGACGTCGTTAAATGGAACAATGTACTTACTGGAGGAAAACACTGAGGCTTTTTTTTTCTTCTTCTTGTTTTGTCTAACTATTCGCGGTGTTTCTGTTTCCAAGGACTTTGAAACTCAAATATTAGCCACCAATCTGGGAGACAAAAATTCACATGTTGATCTTTAACAGATAACAGCTGAGATGCCTTTCTGACGCTCTGCAGGCACATTTAGAAAATAATCCTTTCAGTCTTGTCTCGTGACCCGAATCTTTCAAATAAATATAAATCAACAGTTTGTGTTGAGCCAAGACTTAAAGGGGCACTGGGTGATGCTCAATGTCGTTCCTCTGTTGTACATCGGGGGGCAGTGTTGAGTCACTGTAATGCTAAACTAATCCCAACTGGTCGCCACGAAAATCTGCCTTTTATTGGACATTTAATAAAAAAATCAATAGTGTTGTTTGTTCATTCCTCGACAATATTCTAAATGAACATAACGTCTGCAGAAATGAGAAATGGATTTTAAAAAGGACACAAAGTGTGTTTCTGCACGTTGAACAGTTGAAGCCATAAAAACTGAAGCAACGCCTGGAACCTATTTGACGCTTTTGTTTTTGCCCCCATTTTACAAAAGGTGAACTTAAAGGTCGAAGGTTTTTTTCTATAAACACAAAAGGCCCGTTTCTCTCAAATATTGTTGTTAGTGAGTCATTTGTCGAGATAATCCCTTCACTTCACAGGTGTGACAGATCAATATGCAGATTTAACATAAGAATAAGAATAAGAATAAGAATAAGAATAAGAAAACAGCCCTGAATGGATCGAATTTAAAATATGTTAAAATAATCTCCGAACTGCACCAGATCTCTACTTTTATGAAAAGAATCACTTTAAGTTGTTTTATGAATATATTCTAGTACTTGTTTTATATCATTCAGATTTAGCTTTTATTGCGCGATCTAATCGCAGTTCAATGTATTCAACTAATTAATTTCTAATTTCTCACTTTTATCAATATGGTCAAGACAACGATAATATTTATCACGTCTTTGAGCAGATGAAACAGACCAGAATCGTCCTGCTGGTCTTTCATCTCTCTGAAATCTGGATTTCAGTTCATGGTTTCGTCTCATCTGCGTCCAGAGTTTGTTGAATTCTTTTCGCGCTGTCGGTATCTTCTCGTTTTCCATTGTGCAATGCATTCTGGGACATTGACAGTTTATTGACACAGCGTGGAAAAACTAGTGAGTTCAGTTCGGTTTGGTTTAAAAAAAAAAAAAAAAAATGTGAACGACGATTTGCTTTGTTTTTCTTTGCTAAGTTGTTTTGATCGTGTCTGGTTTCATCACTTCAACCGCACTTTTATTGCTTCTCTCTGTTTAGGAGAAACGGACTCGTCACCCTTCAAAAAGCTGCCTTGTGGCCTGTTGTAAAATTAAGAATCGGGAATGGGACGGAGCCGGCCGCTCGGCGTTAAGCGTCTCTTTCCACACTAAATCTGCGAAGCACATTTCGGTGTGTCCGTGGAGAAGTGATCTTCAAAGCGCTCGGTGAAAAGCACTTCGAGTGCCTTCGCTTTGCCCACTTTCACAAAAAGAAAAACAACCAAATCAAAGCCTTCAATTACTGCAGTTAATCTGTTTCCTGTAAAGCCGTGGCGGGGCACGTCGATGAATAACACTTAAGGCGGGCACGTCTTGCTGAGAGCTTACAAACAAGCCCTGAATGGGACTAGATAATCCCATGCAGCTCCCTCGCTCTGCTTCGCGGAGATCTTTTGTGGGGGTGCGTCGGCGGACCGGGCCTCCTCACGGCGGGGGGGAGGGGGGGGGGGGGGGGGGGGGGCGCACATGCAGACACGGCGAGCTGCAAAGCGTAATCCAAAGTAGAGGGGAGACCCCCCGCTGAGTCGGGGCTGATAAGGCTCGTCTCGGGTGCTAACGACGGGCCACGGCGGGGACCCCCGACCCGTCCATTTCCCCGGCAATAAAGCCCGACTTACCCCCCCTCCCCCGAGGCTTCAAAGGAAAGAGCCGAGCCCGAACCCGCTGAGGGTCACAGCCACCGAGGAGGCCTGGACGACGCTCGCCCGCCCGCCTGTCTGCCCCCGGCGGCCATCCCTCTTCCCCCGACACCTGTGGCGGTCGCCCCCCCCCCCCCCCCCCCTGACGGCCGAGGCAACAGAGGAGACACGAGGTGCTCCAGAGGTCAAGGAGGGACCCGACCCCTCGTCTCCACGGGGAGGGTGGGGAGCCGCTCAGCTCCTGGCAGCTTGCGTCCATCCAACGCCGTGACCCGAAACCAAAGTCCCTCGCAAAGGTCTTCATCAGACGGCTTTCCACCGCGGCGTCGACCCCGAAGGCCTCGGTTCAGAGGAACCAGAGGGCAGCCGAAGGATCTCACCTCTGACAAACGGGAGAGGAAATACCACAGTTTGATGAGGTTATATCAGGCGGCTGGTGGGGGGGGGGGGGGCGACTTCACAAGCTGGATGGTTTTTGCTCTTCTTAAAGTCAACACTCCAGGCTGACATGAGGAATAACACACACACACACACACACGTTTACCAGACCGTCCCCTCCGGCTGCAAGCATCAGTCGACGGCGAGCAATCAAACCCGGATTTCAACAAAAGCAGACAGTTTAATGGGGGAGCGGCGGCGCAGCCGTCAATTACAATAAAATAATGGGTGGAAACCGAGATGGTGCGATATCTTTGAGGTTGGTAATTATTTATCTTGCAGAGCTTCATCCAGGTGTGCATCCACACGCCAGACAGGGGATTCGGCTTGTTCATCTGTGACCGTGCCCATTGTTTTTAGCAGTTTTACGTCAGGTTTGAATTTGCGCAGAGAGGAATTCACGATTTATTAAATCTGCATCGACGTAATTCAACTTGTACCGGTTTTGACTCCAGGCTCTGGGGGTCTTTCGCTGTGAAGTGACCTGTGCGTCACATGGGCTCCCTTTTTTATCCTCTGGGTAATCTGATTTCCTCCCACAGTCCAAACACACACGCAAGATTGATTGGTGTCTCTAAATGGCCTGTAGGTGTGACTGTGTGTCTCTCAGTGATGGACTGCTCTCACATACCCAGCTGATATCAGCTGTAGCCCCCCCATGACCCGGGATTACATCTCGCACATGGAAAGAGTTAACTCAATGCTCATAACAACTTTTTTTTTTTTTTTTTTTGGTGGTACTTTTATGCATTTTGAACAATATTTTACCATTTATGAAAACAAAATGAAACAAGTTTAGGTGATTTAATTAATTTTGTTGGCTTTATATTTGAAAACTTGCCTATTTTATTCCACATTATCAAAGTCATTTCTGATTTTAAAGTTCTGCTTTACATTTACTCCTGTTGAACTTTCTCATTTTGCAATTAATCACTGCGCCAGTGCCTCCAGTTATTCATACTGCTGCTTTGAAAACAGAGGAATGGGATCATCTTAATTTATATTCTGCACAGTGCAGATGTGTCTGTGTGTCAAATACATTTCCAACACTGGCATTATGAACAGATTATGAAGCCTATCAGATAAACCAAGAGCGAAATCTAACCCATTCCAAGACTATTCTTCAACATTAATTAATAAAATATGCATCGTTTTGGTCTGTTTTAAGTTTTTTTAATAAACTCCCGTTATTTAGCAAATTAGATTTTCTTGGCCGTGACTGTATAAAAACAGGTTTTCACACATTCTTAAGCAATAAGGCTACGAGCAAAAAATAGATTTCTGAGTAGTTCACAAAGAAGAAAGTTAAATAAAACAAATTTAACCCATCAGGAATCAATCATTATCAGATTGTGGCTCAATGTGGAGCGTTTCTCTGTTATTTTATGACGGATTAAAGAGATAACTGTTGACTTTAAGCTGCGCATCTGCATTTGCTGGTTGTTCATGGGAACTGTCAACAAGTTGTTGATATATCACCATGAAATGTGCTGCAGATTTGGACATTCCCAACTGTTGATCTCCTGATTTTCTTTGGCTGTTATTGAAATAAATGTCTCAACAATCACTGTATGAATTATTGCAATATCCCTGCGGGTGATCATGGGATTTTTTTTGTATTTTGTATTTTAGTTTCGAACGGATTGCTTTGATATATTAAGACCTACGCATCAGTCTCAGCCTTGAATTTTTTTTTTTTTTTAACTGTTTGGATAGTTTAGTTGGTTTAAAACAGCAGAAGGACAAGATAAGTTCTATGATTTAATCCCAAATTCCTCACCTATTTGGCTGTTTTGATTCTGATCCGGATGCACATACAAGAAAAAAAAGACACTCATTTATTTTCATTCTCTCAATAAATCTTGACAGAGGTATGGCGAACAACACGCAGTCTGTACTCTCGGTTGAGCGTCTGGGTAGCTTTTTAGTTCACGCGGGGAGAGAAAACACTATTTCTCCATCAACACGCTAATCGAGGCCACGAGATCATAAAGCAGCGTCGCGCTGAAAAATAAACATTTGGAGACGGAAGACGCGCATCCTCTGACACACTGCGCCGTCGTGATTTACACCGGAGCTCCTCAAGTGTACAATTAGGTTCTGTGAATTAACCATGAGCAAGCAGAGGGAAAAAAATCTGTTTTATCCCACATGGAAAGAACCTATATGAGGATATATGCGCATATGTGAAACCTATAAGCAGCGTATATGCACATATATGCTGCGTATATGCACATATATGACTATATATGCCGCATAAATGCAAAATTGATATAGATATAGGTGCATATATGTGAATATACAGGCTATATAGGTCTCTGTACTGCTTCATTTCCACATATATAGAGCCCATATCTCATTTTTGCAATTTCATACATTATCAAGGCAATAACTGAGAACTAACTAAAAAACAATTATGCAAGAAGAACATATAGGTACATATATGCACACATATATACGTGCATATATGTACCTATATATGTGTGTATATTTGCACATATATACGTGCATATATGTACCTATATAGGTACCTGTATACACGGATATGTGTACACATATATGTACATATAATATAGGAAAACGGCCAATTTTACATATGTCACATATATTAAAAACCTATATAGAAACCTATATTAAAATATATATGTTGATATAGGTTCTCTCCATGTGGGTAACAGGAAGAAACCTGCAGAACCAGAGTCAGAGGTTGGAGACTTTCTGCAGTTCCGGTTGGTTGTTTGGGGACAGAAGGAAGGAAAAGGGCAAGTAGATCATGAGGAGGGATTCAAACCCTCGGCGGGGGCGACACGAGCAAAGAGCAGCAGATTGTCCTGCTGGATCGTTTAACAAACCCAAAAACAAAAAGAGTCACATTTTGTTTTGTTTTGTCCAGCAGGAGCCAAACTATGCAGAGGAACCAGCAGTGATGGAAAACCAACCTCTCACGTGTTGGATTTCACACTGTTCTGATAGTTTCTGGGATTTTTTTATCCCCCCCCCCCCCCCCCCTCCTTGATGAGGGACCCGTAAAACGCTTTGTAAAAAATTCCCACAGTTTACGCGCACTGAAAATCCACCGGCCAACAACCTCTTCTCCTCTGCCTTGCCAGTCGCTCAGCGCAGGGTCGAGGGACGAAAAGGAGCAGAGGAGGACAAACACTGAGGCGATTTGATCTGATCTGATCTGATCTGATCTGATCTGATCTGATCTGATCTGATCTGATCTGGGACGGATCGCGGAGCGGCGGCTCGGGAACCGACGGGGGAAAAAGGCTGCGGCCCAAGTTGGAGTGGAAGACTTTGGACTTGCCAGATTGGACCGTGGTCAGGAGAGAGAGAGAGAGAAAGAGAAAGAGAGAGAGAGAGAGAGAGAGAGAGCAGGCAGTTTGAAAAACAATCGAGGTCAGATCTCCCTGAGATGTTTGAGCTTTTCTGTCCGATGTAGTTAAAACACCTGCTGGACTCAGTTGTGTGGCAGATGCTTACAGTTTGGGAGCGAAAGGCATGCGACCCTTCCCTGTGATCATGGCGAGCTAAACAAATCATCCCGAGATGTCAGTTGCGGGTGTTCTGGCTCACGGGGCCTGACAGCTCTCCGCTAATAAGCGATACAACAGATGGAAAGTCATGAAAAGGCCTGAAGGAGTGAGGGGGGGTGGAGGGGAAGGGGGGGGGGGGGGGGGGGAGGTGAATTAGCAGCACGGACAAAAGGCCTCAGTGTGGAGACACACATAATCTGTCGCCCACTCAATTATTAACTGCAACACCAGGTGAGGCGATTGTCATGAAATGACATTCTCACATTTTCCTGCCACTTACGTGAAACTAAGACGCCGTTCACACAAGAGCGTTTCAGAAAAGTTTCAAAGTTTTCGAAAATGTCTGTTTAAACAGCAGAAACGCTAAAAAGACGATGTCGGTCCAGGAGTTGGCGCTGTTGTTTTGTCCCAACGCTACGGAGGAAACGTTAATATTATTCGTCTACTGAGCATGTGCAGAAGAACTCGTCGTTACGCACGGCCACTGCGTTTTGGCCGTCTCCATGGAGACGAAGCCTGAGCGTTTTCAGAAAGTCGCCACTTTCTTAATTTTCTCCAGAGACAAAGTCGGAGCGTTGGCGGAAAGTCGCACCTTGGAAGCCATTTTCAAATAGTGGTCAGCGCCGTCGTCATGGAAACAGACACAGCAAAGGTTTTGCATTTTCCTCTTGACGACGTTGAACGAGGCCTAGAAGGTGAATTACCCGGTGTTACAAAAGTTTTCATCCATTTCGCCCTGTGTCAGTTTGCCGGACACGTCGGGACGCCGGCGTTCGCGTCCCTCATTGGCGACGTGGTCGCAGACGTCCCAGGAATGCGGTTGGGGGCGGGGGCGGGGGCGGGGGCAGGGGCGGGGGCGGGGGCGGCGGCGGCGGCGGCGGGGTGCCGGCGTCATGAGCTCTGCCTGACCTCGGCAGCTCGCTGCGGCGGGGCAGATGGGCCTTCACCCTGTAATCCCGCCACAACAGGGAGCGGCGGGGACGGCTCAGGCAGCTCAGCCTCCTTCTAAAGGCCAGAAACTCCCTGCAGGGACGGACGCCAATAAAACCTCTTTGTTCCCCCGGTGAGCGCCGCATCCCACAGCCTCATCAATGAGCCGGTTTGGGGTTTCAAGAGAAACTCAATACCCCCGTGGCCGCATTTTCCCTCGTGCTCTTTGTCAGCGGGAGTGAAGGGGACATCGGGGAGAGGGCCAGTCGATTTATTAGGCGGCTTACAGAGTTCTGACTGAGTTCATTCAGGCGGAGTGATACTTGTGAAAGGCTGCGGTCGCCGCTGTCACTTCGTCATGGGCATTAATAATTTGGTGGTTCTTTTGTTGTTGTTGTCTCTCGTGTTTGGCTCGACAGTCCCCTCATATTTCACCACAACAAAGGATCACTTTCTGCAGCAATCAATTTATCAATTCCCTCCGAGTGACACAATCGATTAGCTTTTTTTCTTCCCCCCATGAGCTGAGTGTTTGTTTTACTCAAGCTGACTTTACAGTTTGCTGGTTGAGGTTTATTCAAATCCACAGCGGCGATCGCCCTGGCAACTCCTCTCGGCCTCGTTCACGTTGAAATGCAATTAATCAACAACATTGTTCAAGTTTTCATGCTGTAAACAAGAATCACCACCGAGAGAAACATCTGAACCTCAGGCATACAAAAAGTTGAAAACAATTAGAAATCAACTGTGAGATGATTGATGGTGGGACTAAAGTGGCTCGTAAACTCTTCTGTGGATCGACGGTGAGTTTGTGAGACGCTCAGAAGTAAAACCAGATCATTCGTCGATGGTATCTGGTTCTGACGCTACCGAAATCTTTGGTTTTCTTTCAAATGTTTTCAAGCAACAATGGAAAATGACAGCAGTGCCACTGAAAACATACTCTTTTTAAAAACAGCTGTCAAACTGAAACTTTTAGAAAACGCTCTGACTTTTTCCTCTGTGGAAACGGGCGAAAAACACAAGTTTTCTATTGAAAATGATAGAAAACACCTGAACGTACTCAACAAACAAGGACACTTCAGATATTTTCCTGTCTGAAAATAATTTAAAGGTTTAAACTTCCTTCAAGAGTTTATATTAATCTCAATCAATATTTTGTGTTTGGTGAAATAAAACCTCTACGGATGGTTTGTCAGTGTCGTAGTCACCATTTTATAGACTATCAAGAGAAAGTCTGTTTTCTATCTATCAGTGCTTCTGTAGAGAAAATAATGTGAAAGGCAGAACCAGACAATAGAGGAAACTTGAGCACTCAACATCTATAATATTTTTTTAAAAATGGTACGAGAAACAACGCTCACTTGTCTCTATTGAATTGATTCAAAAGTCATACTTGGCTCAGAAAATGTACGAAGAAGAGGAGAGTTCCTCTGATTGACGCCGTGCATCAAGACAGGGAAATGACATAAACAGCCAGTGGCAGTAAAACAAGTCTCTGCAGCCGAAGTGAAACTGTGTACAGTCGTTATTTCACACCGCTGATAATCGCTGAATTCCTAACAGGTTTGAAAAGTTTGTAATCACACTGAGCGCGCGGTGCCGTGTGATTACCCAAAAATGCACCGCGTCTGACAGCGGCGCACATTTTTTAATAAGCCTGTTTGTTTGTTTTCGTTGCCCCGGAGATTAAAATATGAGCCGAAGTCTGAAGGACCTTCTAATTAGACCTTCACGTTTTTCTTAATGGTCTTCCTGCGTGCGCTGAGAGCGCCGCGCTGTCCTCACGTGATCCCCCGGCATGTGTGCACCGACGTGGCAAACGGGAAGCTCCGGATGGAAACTTCTGCGGGATTGACGGCGTCGGCCTCCGTTACGACACCGAGTGGGGAGAGAAATCAGCCGCGTCTCGTTCCTTGACGAGCCTTCAGATGAATGCGTTTACTCCTCCAGGACGTCCCGGCATGTGAGAGACGAGAGGCCACCAACAGAACAATGGGGGAGAGTAAATATTTGATCCGTCTTTCTTCCCCCGCCGTGTCGAGCTGTCATTACAAATAGAGGGTGAGATTCAAAAGATTGCACGCCCGTGAGTGTATAATGACTCATAAACAGCTCGTGTGAGGAACGAAATATGGCTTTAATTGGAGTCTAAATGTTTATGACGGTGGAAGAGACATGAAAGCCGGGGCCGAGGGTCTGTATACAGCCGCGGCCGCTATCAGAGCCCGCTAATAGTGTTTATGCCGGCTGATGACCGAGTGTTCATTGTTGCCCCCGTTGAGCAAACAAACACATCTTTTTGAGCGGGTGTCTGTCAGTGAGGGGTGTCTCAACATCCACTTCTCATTACTCAGGTCAGTTTCCATTCAAGGGCGCCGCAATCAGCGGAAACGGCACCGATCAGCAGGCGGCAGGAACAAAACCCATCTTTGTTCTCCGCGCCTTCTCATCGTAGAACTCCAAATCGCATAATCCAGCCATGTTAATGTGTGATAAGCATCTTAAGTAAGACTCGTGTGGTTTGTTATTATTACAGATTTGCTAATGACGCATTTCGGCTTAAAATCGCCCCTCATGCTCGAGTTTGACACTAAACTACACTCTCATGTGGGAGCAAGGAGAGTTTTTAACTTGAAACATCAGTGCAAAACGCAGTAAATGCACATGTAGGATATCAGTCATGTTGATTTCAAGGAAGAGTCTGAAAGAAGAAGGCCTCAGATAGTCCAAATAATACACAAAGAAGACATTTCTGCTTTTTCACCTTCAAAATGAGACTCTACTTCATCTGAATTAGTTGTATGACACCGCATATTCCAAAAACAAAACACGATTCCTTTTAAAACTCCTGTTTTAAAAACAGTCAAAACAAACCGAAAGGATAAAATATGCATTAAAAAATACAGGTTTCATATAAATCCTAATGTATGGGGATGAAAAAACATATAAATGTTGCTTTCTCTGCTCAGACAATTGAAATACAACAAGAAAATGTGAACATTTCACATGAAAATTTGCGTCTCCCACTCGGTGCCAACGAGTATCTCCCCTCGAGATAGTAAATATGTGTAATAATAACAGTGATGAATAAAATAATAAACTACCAGCAATAGTAGCATTATTAGTGGCAAAATATCAGTAAAGTACAGGTAAAAGTAATAAAAAATGTGCAATGAAGTTGCTGCAATAGTTAAAAAGTATCAATAAAGTATGAGAAATAGTGGGTCAGTATGAATAAAACAAAAGTATTTTTTACTTTACTAAAAAAGTATAACAAGAGTGAAAAGTATCAATAAAGTACCAGTGAAAGTGAAAAATCCTGATTAATTTCTCTTTTAGAAATCCGGCTTCAACAAGGTATTTTTCCTGTTTTGTTAATGGCTACAATCAAGAAAATCCAGAATGTGTGTGACAACTGACACGACCAATAAGTAATATCTGTTTGTAGCTTTTCAGAAATCTGTAGAATTCTTGTCATGTGAATTGTATTTTCATTGTACGTGACTCCCACAGACAGATTCATGTTTCATCAGCTGCTACATCGGTTTCTATCAACAACATTTTTACGTTTCTCTTCAAATATCCAAATGAACATATTTCTGAATCATACAGGAGCTCATAGTTATTTCAGTGAAGTTGCCAACATTTCCAAACAGTCACTTTATTAAGAGATCTTTTCTTCTATCTTTACTGTAAATGATTAAATACAATCCCAACAGACAAATAATAAACTCTGCATTTTTGTATTTAAGATACCAAATAAGGATAAAGAGCCTATCCATGGTTCAGTTTAACACTTTTAAACAACAGACGGCTCTTAATAACTGTATCAAAGAAAACCCTAAATAATACGCCCTCTGTGTTTTTATGAAGCTGTCTCACGTGTGAATCGGGTAAAAGTGGACTTTCCTGCTGCCGGTCTCGGTGCACTGTGTATTTTTTCGGGAATAATTGATTTGAATGGCTCCTTATCAAAGCTTCTCACAGGCGTCCTGGAGGATCACACGTATGTTTTCCCTCCTATCTCAGGTAACAGCGAGACGCAGATCTGCCCCGAGGAGAATTCTCCTCCTTCTCTTATACTGTAACACACGATTTGTAAATGCATCCGTAGTACTTGAACTTTTCCACGTTTTTTGTCACATTGCGGCCACAAACGTAAATGTATTTTATGTGACAGACCAGCAGTGTCGCCTATGAGGCCGGTGGGACGAAACCGGCATGAAAGAGTTTTTAATGCGGTCAAACCACAAAGGAAATAGTGAAAATGTCAAAGAAAACTTGTAAAACTTATAAAAAACTATATATATACACAAGGTAAGTGTTTAGTAACACAATTTACTGTACTTCGCAGCAGAACGTTTCAAGAGTACATGTTAAAATCATCATCATATATACTCTGTACCACAACAAAGAAACATTTTTAAGTTGAAACTTAAAAGGTTTTTATGGCACTATTTTACCCGTCAGGCCCGGCCAAGATGAAACCTAGGGTTATCCTGACCCCCCGCTGTGATACAACGACACACACCATTCTGCATAATTGTGAAGTGGGAAAAAAACTTGGTTTTCATACATTTTCACCCAAAATAACTGAAAAATGTGGCGTGCAAAAGTATTCAGCCTCCCTGGGTAAACACCTCGTTAAGTCACCTCGAGCTAAAATCACAGCCAAAGAATTTTTCGGGTTTGTTTTTTAAAAGTTTCACACATCTAGAGACTGAAAGTTTTAGCCAAATAGCTGAAGCTCAGTCGGTTTGAACGGAGAGCGTCTGTGAACAGTGTCGGAGCTCTTCAATCTTATCAACCGGGTGACTTCTGCAGGCACTTGGTCGCAATGGATTTCATGGTTTCTCCTGGTTTTGTGTTTCCAGAAGTGTTTTTAAGTGATCTTGTGGGGGAACGGAGTGACTCAGATGAGTGTCGGTAATAACGTCTCACATTGTTTCCCCGTGTCAGCACTTCGGGGACGAGGGGAACAGCCTCCGTTATAAATCACCACCGCCGTTCATCTGAACGCCGGCTGCTGGCGGAGCTATCGTTCCTAACGATCGTGTTCTCGACACGTCATCGAATTCATCGCAGCTAATCAAAACTTTTCTTTTTTTTTATATATATATTTTCTAAAAGACAAAATCCGTCACTTTCGCATGTAATGTAATGTCGTAGGAATCGGCCACTTTAAAGGTCGTTCCAAGTCGGATTTTTTTTCCCCCTAGCTCGGCACTTTTCACGTTCACGTCAACATCTGAGGCCCGCGGACCGAGCTTGTACATGTTGAGCCGTTCAAGCAGCTAATCTGAAAGAGAAAGGGCGTGAGGGTTATTATGTTATTATAGCTTAAATAACTTCTGTAAAGGCTGCCAACTTTCAAGACCTGAGCTCGGGACTCAGCTCACATGACTTTCAAAACCCCCCGACTCACCCAAGAGACCCCCTGAAGGCCTCACAAGCTACATTAAAAAAAATTCAAAAATTCAAAAATTAAGTAAACTAAATGTCTTCAAACTCACCATGTCCAGTATTCAGACTTCAAAACACTTATTCGTGCTGAGGTAAAGCTAACGTAGCAGGTTTCTTGTCTCGTAGTTTCAAGATAAGAAGGTCACCATCTTTAGATTACATAACATGGGCTGTATGTTTATTTTAATTTGTACTCTGGTCATACACTTGGAAATGTTTCATTGGCTGACAGTCCTATTTATAGGTGAAGTATAGAAGCACAGCTCATCACATTCATACACTCATTAGTTACGCTGGTTTGTTTCCACGTCTCTTTCTGTTGGGGATTTAGGAATTCACCTGTTTCGCATGAGCGCCACAGTCCAGAAGCTATTGAAACATTCCAATAAATGTGATGAGTTAAAAACTCATTTCTTCACTAATTTCCGCTTTTCATTGCGACTGCAGTTTTGATTTAGTTCTTGGAGACGCGAAAGAGGTTTGAATCCCCGACGCTGTGGCCAGGTAGTGATTTCCATGTGTGACACGGTGCAGCCGGAGGGATTAGACCCGCGGTCGGCTGGAGAGAGGGCAGGGGAAGTGGTCCGGGCCCCTCGGGGGCGAGCTGGGGGCCGGTGCCTCTACGACCCCGCGCTGAGGGGAACACGGAGAGGTCAGGGTCTCGCAGAGCGTTCAGACTGCAAGCCAAGAGGGCGACGCCCAGAACAGTGGAAATATTACAGGAGGAGAAAAAAAAAAAAACACGAAGGTAAAGCTGCAAATTCTGCTGTAACATGCAAGTTTCTTCAACTCTGGTTGGTTTTTTTTTGTTTTTTTTACACCTTGAGCGGTGCAGCGGCCTCGTCCTCTGGCGGAGAGGCGCTCGTAAATCAAACGCGCCCGCGACGGCTGCTTGGACACATTGCTCAGGCATGTGGACGAGGAGGAAGTGCGCCGGTTTGATTCCTCGGCACATCGCTGCGTGCAGGCCAGCGCCGCTTCTGACTCATTGAGCTCCGAAGGTGGTAATTGGTTCTGGCAGAGCGAGCGCCGGCTCAAAACATCCAAAAATGTAAACCAGCGGCTGGATTCTCTCTTTAAGCCGATGGAAAAAAAGGGGGGGGGCTGCGTCGTAGGTGCGTCCGCCACATCAGATATGAGTTTGAAAGGCCGAAAGCGGCCGCGAGCACACGCCGACTATCGTCTATCCAAACAAAAGCAGAAAACAAACAAAGATGCGGCGCGAAATTCCAGAGAAATGTCGTCCGTCTCGGCCGGCGTGCCAGCATCGGAGATGAAAGCAGACGCAGCTTTCATGTGGGGACCATCTCATGTGCCCCTCTCGGCTTCAAGGCCACAGAACAGCTTTCCTCTGGTACAGCCACATAATTTCTTCCTCTTCGGCCTCAAAGCAACGATTTAAGCTCGCGACTCAAAGTGTCATTGCGAATAATTAGCTACTTTTGTCTGCAAAAGCCACATGTGGTGCTTTGGCTGCTCTGCAGTGGCTCGCTGAAGCTTTTTGAAAAATATACATAAATAACTTGTTTTTCAATGTGTTATTTACATACCAGGCTCCTTTTGACTAATCCACCAAAAAGTAAAGGTGAAAATAAAGTGAAATAGCTAAAGATGCTAAAATCAACTGAAAAAAAGGATGAAATGGCTAAAAATGTTTACGGTTGCTAAAAACTTCTACAACAGCTAAAACACCCCAAAAAAAATGTAAAAGGCTAAAAAATCTCTAGAAATAGATAAAAAGGCAAATGTGTATTACAATAAAAGCCATCCAGCTAAAAAAGATAGTTTGGTTTAAATGACAATACATTTCTAAAACAAGATGAAATCTTTGAAACTGATACAATTACGATAATGAATAAAATTGCTAAAATAGCTAGGAACAATTTCAACTTCAAGTCACCAAAAAAGGCTAAAAAAAACAAAAAAAACAAAAGCCAACTAAAACTGTGAGATTGGGAAAAAAAACTTGAAAACCTCTTTAAAAATGGTTAAAAGAGCTAAATTGATTGAAACGACTTAGACATTAATTAGCTACTAACTAGAAAAAGACAACAAACTGCCAAAATGTTGAATAGCTAAAATCAGCTAAAATAGTTAAAAACTAAAAACATAAAACTGCCTAAATATCTAAAACAGTTGAAAGCACTATTACAGAAAGAAAAACAAATAAAATGGTGGAAAAACAATTAAAACTGTTGAAATGTCTAATAGCCTCAACTGGAGAAAAGGTTTAAATGAACACATTGCTAAAGTTACTCAAATTTCTATATCAGTGAAACAAATTCGACTTCTAAAGTAGCTGAATGTATGAAAATTATATTTAAAAAAAAACAAACTGTTAAAATCAGCAACAAATAATGTAATTACAAGTCTGTCATTCTAATCTATATACACAACTTTAATGATCTATGTTATGTTCTTTGTAACGGTTAAACAGGTTCCAGGTTCCAGATGTATTTTATTTGGTGAAAAGTGGCAAAAACAAGTCGTCATGAAGGTTTTGCAGACCTCCGTCTTAGAAACACAACTGTGGCTGATTCTTGTTTGGCACAGAGGAAAGGACACAATCTGTGTGCAGTTGAGGTCTTGGCATTTTCCAGAATCATGGTCCAGATTTCCGACGACCTTCTTCTGGGAATCTGTTCACCTTTGGCTCAAAATAAAAAAAATCACCAAGGAAGATTTATTACCGCGATTTCAGGTGAAAATGTTTGAACGTAATCTCGTCGAATTGCAGCGATTCGTGCCGTGCGATGATGGAGAATGTGAGAAAAACAAGGCTTTTGCTGTGTGTTGGGCTTGATGAGAGAGACATAATGCAGAGCTGAGTCTGCATGAATGGAGCTCAGGATTTCCAGCTCATTCCAAAGCGTCTCCATCTCCTCTCCTCTGATAATCAGCCTCCATTAAAGCCATTTAAGTGGCATCTGCGCTCTGACCTTAACCTTAATGGAAAGCAGCCCATCGAAAGCCTGTGTGTAGCGTGTGTGTGTGTGTGGGTGGGTGTGTGTGTGTGTGGGTGTGTGTGACAGCCAGAATTCAGTGCACACATACGAAAACACAACGTCTCTAACAACTTCCATCCTCTGCTGGTCGTCACACGCCATCACACGCCCCAAAAACGCTGCCAAGGTAGGGAATTCGCTCAGAATCCGTCGATTTAACATCTGACTGAGTCAATCTGAGGGACCGAAGGCCTATCTCCTGAAATACTGCAAAGCTGAACGATTCCAACATCGCCATCAAAGCCTCTTCAAGTGGCCCCGCCAAAATAAGGCCGGACACACAGCTGCACCTCGTTGCCGAGCTGGGTTGATTTAATCTGAGCTAAACATGATCTAATTTAAAGCTAATACGGCCCTTGTGTGGTCGAAGTGCAGCGCGGCCTCAGACAGTACAACTGATAAGGACAAGTGACCTCTGCCTGGAAAGAAAACAGTCGGGACTGAACTTCCCCCTCGGGGCAGCGAACCTCCTTTTACTTTCTGTCTGGGGATTTCACTGTAACCGTGTGTTGTGGCGGAATTCAAAGAGGATCGATCGGTTCAAAGTGGCACCTTGGAGGCTCGCTCCTGCCGCCGTTAGCCACCCGTCACACCCAGCGACTGTCGAGCTGCACTAATTGTGCCACGCTGGCATGAGGGCAAACAGGAAATCCCTCCAACAAAACGCCCGCCGGTGCTGGAATGTTGGCACCGCCGCCGGTGCTCCAATCTCCCGAAACTGGCCAAGTTCGATGACCACGTGACGCCCCGAGGAATGCTTGGAAGGCCGACAGCGGATGGGCGATATCTGGGTGGGATGGGCGAATGGACGGACGGGGGGGTGGAGCCGAGGCTGCCGGGGCCAGCGGAGGATTTTTTTTCAGAGGATTTGGAGGCCAGCCGCCGAGGCTGTGGCGCTAATCCCCGACTGGGAGGCTGAGGAGGACGGTGAGGGTTCCTGCGCTGAGGCAGACGTCCGTCAGCGATCTGTCTGTCAGAAGCACCGAGGATATGAGGTGTCATACCTGAACAACTGACAGAGCACTGATGAAGGCGTCTCTCGAATTCAGAGAAACTGCTTGATCACTATTTAGCATATTCATGCTTATTCTGGGCCAGTGGTGGCACCGAGGTGAGCGAAGAAAGTTTTCAGGTTCAAACTTCAGATACCCTTGAGCCCGATCAGCTCCCCGGGGGCTGCACTGTGGCAGCCAACTGGTCCTCCTATGTAAAGTTAAGGATAACTATGAGAAGAACGGCCAACCCCCCCACCCCCCACTAAAAAAACAACTAAAAATCAACTGAACAATAAAGTATGTATTCTTCCTCTCATCATCTTCAACCCCTGAGAAAATGTATCACTATGCAGATGACACACCGTTATATATCTCACTTAACGTCACCTGCATTTGAAACTCTTTCACTGATAGCAAAACTGAATGATCTTTTTTTTTTTAATATAGGTTAATCACTACAAATCTGAATTTGTCACAGATTCATGGTAAAATCTACACTTTGTTTCTGTCAAAGTTCGTGACTTTTGTTGATGCTATTTATCCTGAAAGTTATACAGTTCTGTTTTACACAACCGAGGCGTATACGAAGAATCAGGTCATTTCATGTGCTTTATATATCCTCTCATATTAAATTACTGCAATACCTTTTACTCTGGTATCAGTGTGTCTTAATTAATAATAATTTTCTATATAGGAAAATGCCCTGAAATGAAATTGAATTTCAGTGCATGTAAATATTTTCAAATTCTATGTGGATTCTTTCTATTGATTTCATTTTAAGTACGGCCGTTTAGAAGGAAAATGAGACACATGTTGACATGACGGTTCACTTGTTGGCGGAATGTAAGTGAATGTGTCTCCGTTGCTGATTCCAGCGAACGAAAGCTGTCGTCAGAGACGGTTTGTGACAAGCCAAACGCCTGCCACCGGAATCAATGGATGGTCGCAGCTGCTCCTCCAGCGCAGCTGTGAACTGCAGCACCAAGTGCCGCGCAAACCAGGACGCAAATTCCTCTGGGCTGCAGATCCGTGGAGGAATGCCTCGTTTTACGCAAGCTCACCGGGAATAATGCATTTATGCTGAAGGGGAGAGAGGAAGAAGAGACTGTCACTGTCTGTCACACATCTCCATCTCAATTCATTCAGAGATAAACAGGAGGAAGAGGAGGAGGAGGAGGAGGAAGAGGAGGAGGAGGAGGAGGGACTGTCACAGTTGCACATCTGCAGAGAGTGAGAATCACATACGTGTGAACCAGTGTTGGTGTCGTTATATTTCAAGAGGGAAAAATCCACCCAGCATTCACATCCCCATTAGCACTGAGCTAAACTGCAGCTTGTGGAAATTCATTTCTGCACAATGTTACTGTCATTAAACACGGACTACTGAACTTCTCTGGTGGTCTTTATGTTCTTACATTCTGCTAATCAAGTGGATTTCTTTGGCTCCCGATGATTCTGAAAGGAAAAAGAACGACATCTGCCAAATATGTGCTTTCTGTAACGTAGAGATGTTTAAATTTGTGCAGTGACATTTGAATAAACGTAAGTTTTAATCATGATAAGAGAAATATTTTTGGCACATTTAAATCAACAACCACAATGTTTGAAATGTAATTTTAGCAGAAACTGTTCTTGTCTCATATTATTATTTTCTAAGCTCTATGTTTTTACAATTTGGATTCTTATTATTATTCTTATTATTGTTGTTATTGTTATTATTATTATTAGTAGTAGTCGTAGTAGTAGTAGTAGTAGAAGTATTATTATTATTATTATTATTATTATTATAATTATAATTATTATTATGGCTGCACCAATACCAGTATCGGGACCAAAACTGCACATTCTTTCTTCTATAGCAGCATTCAGACAATTCACAATGCTTCACAAGGAAATATATTAAAACAAGGAGATTAATACGTAATATGTTTGAGGTTTTTTTAAATAATTTTGTTTCGTCATTTGTTTTTAGGAATTATCCAGTTTAATTCAAAGGAAATGATCTGGTTAATCATATATATTAATGATATACATGTATAATAATGTGTAATAATAAAAGCAATACATAACATAACATACATATGCATCATCTGTGATTACAGTAAAATAACACAAATTGGATATGTACAGTCAAAATATGACACTTTTAACACAAGAATCAATCGTCAAACTGTTGAATGAAGTTTGCAGGGAGTGAAACAGACAGGCTAACATATTGAACAGTAAGCTGGGGTTTACAAAAAGGAGCAAGATTAAATAAACGTTCCACTCCTGTGTGGTATGAGTGGGTTTATATACAGCTGTGGGGATATGGGCACATTTATACATGAACTGTTTGTATATGTCTGCATGTAAGCGTGATCTACAAGTCTGGAATAGATCAGCAGAGTCATGAGTGCAAAGCATAACTTGGTTTCAATATATTTGAATTACTACTTCAGGCGCTGCTAAGTGCTCCGCGTGGATTTGTTGCCGTTTGATCGGTAAGCTGATGGTTATCTGGTTTGTTCCCGTTAACGTTTCTCTGTGTGAAAATATAAATATGTCCACACCGAAGCCTCGAGAGAAGCCAAGGAGAAGACAGAAAAACCAAAACCTTCAAAAATTCAAAAACTCACTGCAGTGCACTTCCTTTGTTGGGTAAGCTCAGGTCACACACACACACACACACACACACACACACACACACACACACACACACACACACACACACACACACACACACACACACACACACACACACGCCTCTCCGCAAAGTCACACAAGGGCCCTGAAAAGAAAAAAAGAAAAAAAGGACAAATGTTTGTTTCCCCTCAGGAGAATTAATGAGGGCATCAGTTCCTACCACCTCGGCTCTCCCACGCCGCCGGCCCGGCTCCCGCTCCGCCCGGGGCCCCGAGAGCCAGAAGTAAATATTAAGACTTGAGTATTTAGAAAGGCTGGGCGCCGCCGCGGGGCCGCGGGGCCGCGGGGAGATGAACGGCAGCGTGAAGCGGCTGTGCTGGCAGAACTTGTGAAACGTGCTCCTCTGCAGGATGTGTGCTAATTGCTTTAACCCTTCACACCTACTTGCTCCTTGTAATGGCCCCCCAGTTATTCCCCCTCCAAATAACGATTAGGCCTCGCTCGCCCACCCGCCCGCCCGCCCACTCACTCGCTCGCTCGCTCATCCTGCACATGCCTCGCTCTCGGTTTATGTCGGGTTTTGTCAGTTGCAAATAATCTGACCATTCCTTCTGGATTATAGCCTGAGTGTGATCCTTGAAGAGCAAGGCCGAGAAAAACAAAGCAACAAGTTGACATCACACGGCTCACTGATCGGCGGGCTGCAGGTTCGCTGGGGTCGGACGTCGACTGCTGATCGTCCAGCTCCGCTGTCGGAGATCAGTCAGGTTACGACTCCGTCGGCCCCGAAGCGCCGTTAAACAGGAGACGCAGCAAAAAGGTTTGTGTTTTCACTTGAAGACGTTGTCCGCTGAGTTCGCTGTACGCAACAGCGACACGAGTGAAGAGAGCAGAGAAATTCCGTCTTTTAAAGAAATTCACCCATGAGTCAAAGGAGCCATTTAGCGCCCTCCCATGGCCCGGCAGACTAACTACATCGTTGTCAGTGTGTCAAGTCTTCACTCCACAACTGAAACTGTTTTTTATGGGCTAAAATCCTCCTGCTGCAAAATGTTCAAGGTTCCCTTGACCCTCTTGAATATCGTCCAGAACATTTCTAAATAAGTCAAACCTGGGAAGCTCAGAAAAGAGAGTCTTTCAAATCCTTTGTGGATTTGATGTCGTTCTTTGTGTTTCACCAAAAGGTTTCCTTTGTACTTACATATTTCAAATCATGGAGAAGTTAATCCATTGATGCCTGATTCATAGACTCTCACAACCTTTCTCCTGAATTCTTTATGGTCCGATCCAGTTGACCTCGGAGCCTCAGGATCTGCGGCCTTTTTACAGAGGAGTCAAAGTGAAATGAATACGAGAGCCGCTCTCTTCAGGTCAACTGATCCCCGAGTTCAGTTTTCAACATGCTGGTATGAAGGGTGTGATAATGTTGTTTCATGTTCATTCTTCCAACCTTTCGAATAACTCGTACATACCGTACATGTCACTGTGTCACCACGAGAAGTAAAGCCTGGCTTTCCTGAAAGAAATAACTTGCAATGTTCAGTTATACTCAAAGAGCAGATGTATGATTTTCTATATAGTGACAACCGGAATGCTATAATCTGTCATTTTTTTTCTGAACGTGACGTCATGCTAAACCAGTAATCCCAAGTTTAGAGGCAAGAAGAAAGCGGTATTTATGAGCACAACACGCAATGTCAAGGGGATCAGCAGCACCTGTAAGTCAGAGATTTTTACAAAGACAAGCTGAACCTTTAAGCGGATTTTAATCATTTATACCTAATCTGGAATCTTTGATATCATTTCGTACAAAACAAGAGTGATGAAGAGGTTCTTGGTTTTAACTTTCATGGATGACAAGTTTGCACATAAAGCAGATTTGAATTGCACACGTGTAAACAAACGATGTGGATGTTAAATGAATGGATGACTATAAGGTTCTGCACTATAAGTGTGCTTCACTGTGTGCAAATCCATTCTGCTTCCAGTTTTCTACTGTTTCATATTTGATCGACTAAAGATAAATCCACTAGTCACATCACCCGCGATGGAGCATTCAGATGCAGGTTTTGCAAGCATTTGGCCACGTTTACATGAATAAAATCAGTTTCCATATTTGTTTGTTTGAGTTTGTCCTGGAGTGACTGGATGAAATCTCCACAAGCACAAAGTGGAATTTGACACCTGGACTCGGACATGCTGGTGGAAGAAGTTATCAAACAAACTGAATTTTATTTATTTATTTTTAATATTCATTGTTGTTCATGTGTTTGTGAACTGAATATGAGATAACACGTTTCAGTGTTAAAGAATTCCCAACAGTAGTAGTTACAAGATTTGAAGGTCAATTTATTTCCAAACAGCCTGTCAGTTCTCAAATCATACTTTTGATCTGCAGTAATAGTTTGAATCTGGCGACTTTTACTGTTTTACTGTGACTCCATCTCTTCTTTAGACCAACACTACTGAGCACCAACTCCTCGTTGCAGGAGGATAAATACACTTAAATCTTTCAGACAGTAAAATGAGCCGATACAAATCAAAAATCTCCCTCTGTGAAATGTCAATTTCTCCAGTTGAGTTTTGGACTTCATAGTTATCTTCTTACTTCCCCCACTGTTTGGTAGAAAATGTGGATTTTAAACTGCACGGACAGCGTTCACACAGCAGACGGTAATGGAGGTGGGAACTGCTCGGGAGCCAACTTTGTAGCCGTACACGTCGGTGACTCACTCTGGTTTACGTGATCAGATTGTCGATGGCTCCTTAGCGAGTCCCCATCGGCGTTCTCAGCTGTGTGGTCACACCGGGGTCTAAACAGAGAGTCTGTTTGAAGCCGGGATTTAATGAGGACTCTCCGGGAGGACGTATCAATGCGGGGCCGTGCGACCACACACGATTAGGGTACATTTGTAAATGAAACTCCTTTTGCGAGCCAGCGTGTATCTGGCAAGTGGAAGAATTGGAAGCGAGTGGTAGCTGCAGTTGCTGCAGCGGCTACGAATGACTGGAGACTTAACAGCTCAGCCGGGAGCCGAGAACCAGCGCAGATTTACTGGCCTGGGAGAACGGGGGTAAATCTGGCTGCAGGTAGAATGTTGGGAACCTGAAGCTTGTGGCTGCAGATCAGGTGGTTTCTGCACCATTGTCCTTCTTCAGAGCTCCATGAACATGCAAAACAAACAAAACAAGTCAGAAGTACTTATTTCTGTAAACATTCATTGAAATAGTTGTGGGAGAAAAAAAGAAGTGTAGTTTGGTTAAAGTCTCCCAGGAGATCTGTAAAATACTGCCTCTGACTCTTGGCAAGTAGATTTGTTGCTAAGCAAATAGAGAATAACTTCAGTTTACTGCTTCTTCTTTTTTTTTTCCTTCTTCTTCTCCTTCTTGCTTTCACAGTTCAAGGCATCACTTCTGCTGGTTCCCACCTGTCACATCACCGACCGTTCAGACCGGCGACGTGCGGCGGGGTTTCATGGCCGGCGGGGTCGATGGCCGGTGAGGCGCCGGGCGTCAGG
The DNA here is from genome assembly GCF_963422515.1 of Blennius ocellaris. Taxonomy (NCBI): domain Eukaryota; kingdom Metazoa; phylum Chordata; class Actinopteri; order Blenniiformes; family Blenniidae; genus Blennius; species Blennius ocellaris. The sequence goes on from NC_137663.1 coordinate 25,319,429, forward strand.
CCCCACCGCCCGCCGGGGTCTGACTGAGGCCAGTGGAAGTCAGCGTCAGGCAGACATGAGAAATGGGTGAGGTATGTTTTATTACCCACCTTGACAAGTTTGAATACCGAGGCGATTCTCCTGAGCTGCACATCAGTGTGGAGCCTTTAAATTGCTGCTAAGCCATTGAGGAGCGTTAAGTTATTACAAAAACAAGCCTTTTATCTGAATTATTTCATATTTTTTTAGCAGAAGTAAATCTAGAGGTCACTGTCTATAGATGAATATACATAAATACACATCTTGTGTGCTATTATAAAACCACTGTAGAGACTCAAGGCAAGACGTCTTTATACGGTAATTAAATTGATGATGTTAATCATGACAAATTGCATTGGTGACAGTTGCTTTTAATTCCTTGTGTAGCTTGATATTGATCGTGTCAAGCGATTGCCCAGAAGTCATGAAAGTGACGGCGAGGACGACATCGTGGTCTGAGGGACTGAACGTGGAAGAAGTTCACCTCACGTTGTTTTGAATTGTGCGTTATAAATGTGATCATTAAAATAACCGTGGAACGGATTAAGAGTTCGAGTCGTGAGGGGGATCCAAAATGAGCCCTCAATTACTCAAAAGCAACAAAAATGACAAATGTAGACAAACAGTACGCAGCCAGAATATTGTTTTTGGCGAGTCAAACAAGTGAAAAAAGAGTGACTTATAGTCTGGGAAATACGGTAACGATAATACATAAATATGAACCCAGAAAATTAGATATCATTCACTCTGCAGATTTTTCTTTTTTTTTTACTTCATGAACAAGAAAAACAAGATTAATGGATTAATAAAGTAATGCTAAATGAGAATACTCTTAAGTCCAACATTTGCTTTAAAGGCATTGAATTATTTCACATGGGAAAAACCAGCCTGATACGTCTCATAAACTGATGGAGCCCAAAACATTTCAGCACCTGTTTCGCTTTCAGTAGCCCGTTATTGATGATTGATGGTGGCACATTATTTCCACTACAGTATTTTGAAGTTAGTTGGGATAAAACAAGGAGGGGGGAAAAAAAATGAAAATGACTCTTTTCCCTCCGGGGGGGTATCACCAATCAGACGATCCACAAATCATGTTCGTGCTCCAAAGAGTGCTAATCACACATAATGGCCTCACCGGCTGCCCTTCCCACTCAGTCTTTTTCGACAAATAAATGGAATTACCTCATTCTGGCTGAGAAATATGGAAGCAATTAAAGTGTAAGGGGGGGGGGGGTAATCTGGCTACCACTCAAATAGACCCCGACAATACAAATGGAGGAGAGACTGAAATAAATATGTGTGTGTGTGTGTGTGTGTGTATAAAGTTGAGTCCTCCCGTCACATGTATTGGTTTTTCTTGCAGTAAAATAAAAAAAAAAAAAAAAAAAAAAAAAGGGGCTCTTTTAAATGAGAGCAGGAGTTGAAAGATTTGCAAGGGCTGAAGACTGATTTACGACGATGCGCTTGAGTTGCAGAAAGAGAAGAAACGTCTGAATTTTATACCTCGGCCGTTCATATGGACCGGAGCGGCGGGGGCGGTGGTTGGGGGGGTGGGGGGGGGGGGGGGGGGGTGTCTGAGCTCATGTGGTCTTTCTTCAAGCCAAGACCTCGTGTTCGGTTCAGCCACTCAACAACCGGAGCTGTTGAGGGAAGTGGAGGTGCAATTTTAGCGCTCAGGTCGGAGCTGCCTGGGTTAACCAAATACTTCAAGGAAGCCGGACAATGATCGGCAGCTTTTCCACATTTGCTAATAGAAGGGGAAGAAAGAAAGAAAAGAAAAGAAAGAAGAAGGAAAAAAAAAAACCCTCAAAGAAGAATGATTTTCATTAACCTTTGAGCCGCAGTCACAATGAGAGTGGGGTATTTGTCAGAAATAAACAGGACTCACATCTGTTTCCAATGCATCAATATATATGACAAACAAAGTCCTTTCCCAACAATATCCACTGGTGCATTTATTTTATAAAACTGGACACCGAAACAAAGGAAGGCACAAGCTGTGCCGAGCTTCAAACAAAGATCCACAAATCAGTGGAGCGGGACATTTAGTTTATACCAAATGTTTGCACGTCTCATATATTCATGAAATCTGCGCCGCAGTTCGGAGACGTTTTTGAAAAAAAAAAAAAAAAGGAGAACGAACGAGCGTCGCTTTAACGTCTCGCGTCCGAGCACAGATGGAAAAGTGGTACGAATCGTGGCGCTCATAAAAGTAATTCTTGCGGAACAACACCTCTTTGTTCTGGTCTTTTCTTTAATGTCCCACAAATTGTTCAGAACTGCCGTTTACTGCGTTTTTTTTTGTTTTTATCAGTCGGCTCGGCGTGACAGCTGCCCGTTAGATCAGGAAAAACTCGCCGTGAAGGAATCGGGATCAGTGCGCGCCACTCATCGGATCGCCTTAATGCTGAAACGGCCTCTGACACACATCGGGAGGGGGGGGGGGGGGACCCTCTAAATCAATGACATCTTTAGGTGTGTGACCCTGAATTCTCTCCTTGAATTCTACACAGGAGTTTACACAGTTTAACTCAGCCAGACGCTGGGTAAACACGGCGGCCTTCCACTGATCTTCGTGTGAATGAAGCCGTGCCGCTACCCTCTTTAACCCCGCTCAGTAATGTTAGTTAGTTAGCCGTTTGTTGACTCCTCCGCCGAGGGCAAAGCCGGCTTATTTCGGCCCCCTGGACAGATTTACTGTGATTACACGGAGCAGTGTTTACTTTTCCCAGCATACTTAGCTCGCTGTTTCTTTTATACGTATTAATTCGGTCTCGCTTTGCCCCCTGCTCGCCGTCCCGTTTCATCTTCCCTCCCTTTGATCGGCGATACTCAAGCCGTGGCGGCCACATAAACACGGGTACACAAGCCCTACATTGGAACCATAGAAGTCTGAATCAATACGTTTCATTATTTTGAATTATAGCACAGGCTGGCTAACTTATTACAATGCTAAACATTTCACTTAGCTTATATAGACTAACATATTTTCCTTGTAAATATATATTTCACCAAGAATATGTTTAGAACGGAACCAAACACGACTGCTCAATACATCAAAATCGGACTTTAAAGTGATAAAAACCAGAGTCATCCTCAGATTGTGGAAAAGCTCATCGTCCCAGGTATTAAAACGTGGAGGGAAAATAAACAGTATCGCATGGACAAATGTTGGCAACGGATAAATAGTGACACAGAGACGTTTAGAAGGACATGGGATCACATTTTCACAAACTCTGAAAAACTTTTATTTCAAACGTGAGTTTTAAAATCTGTATGATAATCAAAGCCACATGTTGCACGACATTGGATATGTGGAGATTTCTAATATGCCAATATTTTTAAGGCAAAATATTGTCGATACCGATAATATCCGGCGTCGACGCGTCAAAATCATTTGTCCAGAGGAGCCGTGAAATGCACCTTGAACAGTGCGGCGTGTTTCAAGCTGTGTTGTGTTGCCTTCAGCTCATTTGCATAATATTGAGACCAAATGAGGATCCAAAGTCTGCCGCATTGCAAAGCCTTCATTAAACATTCAAGACGAGCTGGAGTGGAACCAAAACCAGGACAGATTATTTCTCGCCTCAAATCTCTTCCAAAAATACTTTTCGCTGAACTGTTTTTAGCAATATAAGGAAGAAAAATTGCATCCGAGCCGCCATGTTGGTTTGGGCTGAACTCCAGAAACAGGCGGCGGGTAGCGACACACGGTCGCGGAGCCACATGCTAAACATGATTAAAGTATAACTGATGCACTCATTAACAGCGCACTGGAACGTGTGGCGGCACACGGCGACCTCGCTTCCTCCAGCAGAGCCTATAGACACTATCTCTGTCCCTCCGCAGTACAAAAGTGTTTTTGTACTAAGAAAAATCTGCCATCTTATGCACATGTTTTATTTTTTCTGTGTTTATCAGCAGATCCCGACATTGTGCCGATATCCTCGCGCTCCACTATTAGATAACAACATAATTCTTTGCAGGAACATGAAATACGTAAACCATCGACATGTCTACTAGCCTTGTTTAGCTATTTTCCCCGTCCCTCCATTGCAACGACACATAAAAGCTCTAAAAAAAATCAAAAGAAGGAAATATTCAGTGTGACACATTTAAAGTGTCACCAAATTAACTCAAAACAACAACAAAAAAAACCTCCTTGTCTCCCGAGAAGTTTTTTTTTTTTAACATTCAGACGGTCTGATCGCAAAAAAACCACCATAAACGCAGGGCGGCGTTCTAACGGGCCACTGTTTGGTGGCGTGTTTTCGGGTTTCAACCACACGCATGCATGCAGAGAACCGTGCGATGTAAACATTCAACATGGGCTCCTTCAAAGCGTCTCGCCCCGCGTGCGATCCAGATGACGGCGGAGTAAATGCTCACTTTAATGGAGACGTGCTGTTAGATTCACGGGAGTCTGGAATCTGTCTCTCTTACTGTCGTCGAGCACATGTGAAGCAAAAAAAAAAAAATTACAAAAAAAATCAATTGACTGAGTTCTCGGCGACTCCCAAACACCCAGCAGAACCATAACGAGCCTCTTTCTCACTGTTCTGCTGCTTATCAGGCTTAAAGGCTGATCTGGATCAGCTTCTCTGCGCTAACATTAGTCTAACTTGGATTTTGTACTTGTGAGCTCATTGAAGAATGAACCCACTGTCGCTCAGCTCCTGTTTGAAAAAAAATATTATATAGCATCTGAAAAAAAACAACCAAAAAAACAACTTCCCTTGTATCCCCATCAATGTTTACTCACTATTTTTTTTGTAACCCTTTTATCCATCTTATCTCGCAAAAGCTTCAAAACAAAAATAACAACAACTAACAAAAAATTGGATTCAATGCAAATCCTTCAGCTAAATGATTAGACTTCACATTGAAACACCACAAGCAGCATGAATGGATGGTGAGTATGAAGATTATGATCTTATGACTCGTTCTAAAGAGGCTTAAGCGGCTCAGAAGAAAGTGACCTGATCGTGACATCCTTCACTAAAGCGCTGATAAATCCTTAATAAGCCCTTTTATATTATTTTATTCAGAAGTTGAATTTTATTTCCCAAAGCCAGGGAGGATAGTTTTACTCTCTAAACACATGGAAACCTTTAAGACTTTCATTACAAAGAGCAGACTGTAGTTTGGTCGTCAATATGAACATCGCATGTGTTTGTTTTTTCTGAGTAATGATCCACACGTGATTGAAAGATCGAAGAGACAGAAAATTAAATTATTAGAATAACTTGAAAACAGTGTTTAACAAGATTGGAGGATGATTGAAATAATGAAAACCCTTATTTATAGGGCACTCACAGAAATACTTGATCATTTCTCATATTTAATTCAAAAACATTATCGAACACTCGCTGAAAAGTATGAATTTTATTTGGTTTTTTTATTTAGTTTTTTTTATAGGCAGTAGAAATAAACAAGACACTTACTGTACGATGCAGACCAGGCTCATATTGTGTCTTTTAGCTCTGCTTGAGCGTCAGGGAAATCCTGAATCAAATGAAAATTACTGCTATTATTTGCTTTTTATCTCTAAAATCCCACATTTTTCACATCATCAGCCACTATTATATTATTGGCTGTGTCTAGCAATTGTTACCTCGGAAAATTTGAGTTTCACAGAGGGGAAAAAGAATGATGGTTAATGAAAAAATATATTTTTTAATTACTGAACTTGAAATTTAGAAAACCACTACCATCGTTTCCAGACAAAGACCTGGAAATAACATATTTTGCAGAACATCAATAATTCATAAAATCATGTAAGAAAATTGCCTTTTATCAAGAGATAAACCTTATGGAGCAAAACTCCACTCAACTTAAATTAAAATTATTTGCCGACCATTGATACAGACAATAGAATTATTGATTGTTTTCAATTTCTTTTATGTCCAATTGATTAAATCGCACACATTTCATTATTTATGCCTGTAAATATAATCTCTAAGCAAATAAATCCGGTCATCTGGACTTGTTCATATGCTACACTGCTTTTCTTTATCTGTAAATTTTAACTTTAAAGTTTTTCTCTGTTGTGTTGAAGAGTATTGCGATGAAAATGTCTCATTTAAATGCCAATTTGCCAGTTTTGTGTTTGACTTCTCTACACGAGGTGAACTGAAAAACTTTATGTACTGTCATATGCACTTGGGTTATGTTTTGTTTTAATGCATTGGTCAGAATTGTGACAAAAGTAAGAAGCTAAACAGTTGAATTCTGACAAGTTTAAAGGCAGAATTGTGATTTTTTAAATATTTTTCTTTAATTCCAACAAACGGCGCAATGTCACCAAGTCATTATAGTTAGGTTGGAAGAAAACTTTAATTGCTAAATGCAATCACTTATCCGGTCTTTACTTCCGTTTATTTAAAGGTCTGTGGTCAGATCATTAGAAACCCTGCTGGTGTCACGGCCCCCTGCTCCTCATCCATCCATCGGCTTGTCTTTATCTAGAAAGCTGCATGCTTTGCACGATCTGCTATCTCCCGGCAACATGCCCGAGGACACACACACACACACACACACACACACACACACACACACACACACACACACACACACACACACACACGCTCTTTAACAGCACATACTGCTGGGTTCCTATTTAAAGGCTGCAGGGTGAGGGGTGGGGGTGGTGAGGGGTGGGGTGGGGGTGGGGGGTGGTGGCGGGATGCACAAAAGTCCATTTACAGTACGGGTCAGTACTTCTGAAAGGCTTTACCACTGCAGCCAAATTCTTTGTCTCCCTCATTCACAGCCGGTTATCTGGACTGCGGGCCGCACAAAGGCAATTGGCATTATATTGTCCGGGCCGACATTAACCCCCGATATTTTCACTGCTCTCCATTAAAGTCCTCTTCTCCTTCTCTATTACCGGGCAATTCCCAGCGGGCGAGGGGGTCGCGTCGGCCCGCCAGAGACGCTGAGACACTCCCACAAAGACACACTGAGAGAAAGGAAACATAAACTTCGGCGGCGATCGGTTCCTTTTTTTGTCCCCGCTGTCTTTGTTGAGTGAATAACGGAGGGATGCTCTCAGCCTGATTCCTGAATGGGGGGGGGGGGGGGGTGGGGGGGGAGGACCACTTGCAATAAATAAACCGCAAGTTCATATGTGGCATACAGCCACTCACATGAATTGTATTTTTCTGAAGGGTGAGTTGAAGGTCAGCTGAATTCTTGCACGGCGTGACGATAAGAGCGGGTTGTTGCTCAGAGGGCCAGCGTGACCCGCTCCAACGTTTCTGAACAATTATCTAATCTATAGGGACGTGATGAAATTATTCCGATGTCATGCTTCGGTTTTGCTGATGGTTTTGGGCGTGCCACCGGCTCCGGGAAGATTTCTCAACATTTGCACAACCTTCAGAAAATGTACAGAATTCCAAAGGTTATCAGGTTACGTTATCATCAAAACGGTATCAAAAGTGGGGGGTTTTTTTCGACAAACCGCAGGAGGTGAAAAGTTCCTTCCGCGTCTCCCTATCAGGCAGAGGAATCTCCTGAGGGGCATTTTTAGCTCCGACCCGAGGGTCCGGCGCTCTCTGCTCAGGAGAAACCGCGAATAAACCTCCGTGTCAAGTGGTCGGGTCGGATGTGAGCGTTAACACTGACGCCGCATCATCAGTCACCGGGCAGAACAACAACTGCGGGAAGTTGGCGTGTAAAATGAAAAAAGAAAAAAAAAAAACTTTTTGAAGTCCCTGCAAACGTGGGAGCATGTGAGTTTGCATTGTTTCTCTCCAAAAGACATGTGTAGTTTATTTCAACCCGCTTTGTCCCCGAAATGTTTATATTGCGGCTGAAAAAGTTACGAGATTTAGAAAAAACTAAGGAGCACTGACCACATGCATGAAAGTAAAGAAACTAAGGCCCCATTTACGTCACGTCAAGAACAAATTTCTTTGCATTTTCATCTCAGAAAAGTTTCACATTTACACGCCAACGTTTTCGAAAATGACCACCAAATTGGGTTTCTCTTCCAGGCGACTGAACTGTGAGACGACCAGGTCCCAGGAGAATACAGACACATGACACTCGGCGTTCCCGCCGTCGACACGGAGCCGGGGCGTTTCCAAAGGCGGCACTTTTCCTGAAAAGTTGTGTTTTCAGCGGCTCCAAGCAGCGATTCTGTGTAAACAGCTCTTCGCCTGAAACACAGCAGAAGTTTTCCGTCTTCACTGACAAAAGGTAAATCGTGGCCCAAATGTCCTTCCATCCAGTGACGGAGCCAACGTCAAGATGCTAAAGCACAGTTGCTGTAAGACAAAGCCTGAAGTCGACGTGAACTTCCCGGCGAAAACTCAGCAGTTTGAAATAAAGCAGAATCCTCCCTTGAAATGCGAAACAAAGCACAGACACCTGGAGCAGAACCGAAGCCCCGGCTCTATAAAGCCCACTACAGAAATAACAGTACGGTTTTAATTCAAGAACCAACAACCCCTTTTTTTTTTTTTCCCGCAGGAATACGTTTCCTTTGCCAACAATATGCTGGTTTTTGTCGCTTCAGCATTCCTGTTACCGGCACTAATGCGTAAAAAAAAAAAAAGAGAGTGCTTCAAGGTTTGTGGCTGTTGGAGGAGCTGCCCATGGGATATTTTCTCTGTCCTTAAAATGGTTTGACCTGAAAACACTTTGAGTGCTTTTTAATCTTGTGAGCCGCCTCTGCTCTGAGCCGAGCAGGTGAGGCTTCACATTTGTGTCACGGTTGGACCCGGTGAGTGACGGCGGTGGGTGGACTCGCAACCTCTCCTCTCGCGAACGCTGCGCTGAGGAATGCCAGTGACTGGAGAGTCCTTGAGGCTGTCAACCGACGGGCCTGTGTGCGGAGGCAACAGACCCCATAAAAAAAAAAAAAAAAAAAAAAGCATCTGGCTGGAGCTGCTCTTTTTTTTTTAATACACGACTTCTCAGCGCTTGGTTGCGACCTTCCATCTCTTTTCTCAAGATGTTGGCGTGGACAGGGCCTCGGGCCCCGGTTACAAGGTGAAAACGAAAAAAAACCAAAAAAAGACTTTTGATGCATTTTAGGAATCAGAGCCTCTGAAAACACAACTTTTTGAAAATGGCTCCCGAGGAGGGAACTTTCTGGAGAAAAAAAATGCTCCGATTCTGTCTCCATAGAAATGAGACCAGCAGTCATTGGAAAAAAAAAAAAAAAAAAGAAAAAGAATCTGTGGATAGCGTCCCGTCACTCGCGGTCCAGAAGCGGTGCACCTCCGGTGAGCGTGCAGCTCGTAGCGTCCGGATCATGTGAGCTCACAGCGGGGGGGCTCCACATCTTCCACAGCTATTACTGTCAGTGGAGAATCATGGGAACCACTTTAGCCAACACAAGAATGGTCAGAGGGCAACATCGTGCCTGTACACAGCGCTCAGCCTGTCCCTCTCCAACGAGGCCAGCAGCCCATCTGCATGGTGGAAATAAATTAGATTTGCCCCCTACCACCACTACCCACCCCCCTGTTTTTCTTTTTTTTTTTTTATAATCTGATGTTTGCCCAATGGAGCTCTGGGCCTCAGACAGATGAATGTTTGAGTGTTAAAGCCGTGGTATGAGTGACAAAAATCCCTCCGCAATGGCCTTTGTGAGGAGGTGGAATGTCCAAACAAACACTTTTCCCAGGGTTGGGGTAATTCAGAAAGAGGATGGTGGGGGTGAGGGGGGGGTGGGGGGGTGGGGGGGTCCCAATAGGCTGTCAGGTTGAACCCTGCAACTCATTACTGCACTGAGCTGATTTACAATACGTTGTGGTGAACTGGCGCTTTATGGAGTGAGTTTCGCTGAAAGTTGCTGAAGTTTATGGTTTTTATCTCGGAGTCGTTTTCGAAAACTTGCATTTTCAGTTGTTGTGTAAACAGAAACCAAAGAGGGGGCGACCGAAGTTTTACGTCTTCACTTGGAAACGTCGTCGCGTAATCGGGGGCCTCAAACTACCAAAACCAGAAAAACATGCAGCGACCAGGTAAAGATGATGGTAAGGATTGTTTAATTATTTTATAAATACTTCTTTCTTTATTTCAGTATACAAAATAACAGTATGTACATCCACACAAAAGTGGTTTACAAATCCATGAGTTCAGCTCGTATGCTCTGGAAAATAGACTATATTTTTTTGAACTGAAGAAGGAGAAAATGCACCATTTCACAAAAAGTCTGTAAAAGTCTCTCCGTCCACAGGGGCTGCAGGTGCGTCCCGATCTGAGAGTCCAAAACCAACCAGCCAATCAACCACAAAAAAAAAGAAAAAAACAACAACAACACAAAAAAAAAAAAAAAACATGTTCCGTGATGGAAAAGCACTCGGAAGTTTCCCTTTGTGTTCCTCTTTCCACTGCAGTCCGTTTGCTGACGAGGAGAAACATTTCAATAGTACCTAAAATGATCAAAAATAGAAGTGGATCCATGAGACCCACTTTTGATTTCCGTGGAATGAAGCCAAACGTAAGTCTTCGTCTCATCAGGAGGAAAGAAAAAAAAAATCCCTCTCCTCCAGCACAGGGCCCAATATTATTTCTTTTCATTAGATATATAATAAGATAGACTTTCAGCATCCCTGTTGGGGTTAGGGGGGGGAGGGGGGGGGGGTATTATCATTACCAAGAACAGGGAAATACCCAGGAGGACGGCGGTCTTCACATGGAATAACGGCGGCGCCACACTCTCCATGTCCGGGGAGGGGAAAAAAAAAAGAAGAAGAAGAAGAAGAAGAAGCCCGTGATACAAAAAATGATACTGACACAAGTATAGACCAGTTCTGGATGAGTTACGCATGCGAACAGCTTAAGACGAAAGGAAGCCCTCTGGTAGTGCTTTGGTTAATCTGTGGAGCCTCGGGGCGGCCGGGTGGAGGTGGCGGGTGGCGATGGTGAAGGGGGGGGGGGGGGGGGGGGGTTCATTTGCAGACGTATCGCTCGACGATCCGCTCGCACTTCTTGCAGGTGACGTAGCAGCACCAGTGGTACTTGCAGTGGCAGCGCTCCACCAGCTTCTCCGTGTACGGGTTGTAGCCGCGGCCGCAGCACATCAGGTCGCAGCTGTCGCTGCCCAGCGAGGTCTTGTTGCACTGCCTGGGACACACAGAGGACACTTTTGTTTAATCCCGGTACGTGTCTCCGGCCCGCTCCCCCCTTTTCCCCCCTGACAGTTAAATTTACAGCTTGGTTCTCAAACACTCTTTCGCCGTCTCGTCAGGCCGTCGGTCCACAATGGCCTTTTAAAAAACGGGGGCTCTGGCCCGACCTGCGTCCTCTAACCTTTTGTGCTCTGGCTTCTCCCAAACATTTTTCTCTTACATTTTCTTTTTGTTTGCTTGTCCCTGCGCCGCGGAGCCTCTCATTGCAGGAGCCTGAATGAGCGGAGAATAGAGCCCGGCCATAAATCACGCTGAATACGCAGGCCTCTCCTCCCTCTCTTTAGCTGCCCTCGCCACATAATTGCTTTGTTTTATGATGGCAGAGTGTTAATGACCAGCAGGGTGAGAGAGAGAGAGACAGAGAGAGAGAGAGAGAGAGAGAGAGAGAGCGAGCCGACGGATTGCGAAGGAGGCGGAGCAGCGACAGGAGTCATTGAGAATGTGAGACAGGTTTATTACATCGGTGGGAGCTGGCGAATGGAGCGAAACCCCCACACGCTTATGTTTTGTCAAGAGCGAGATCTCGTTATTTCACTCCTCGGCTTGCAAGTGGAGGAGGAGGAGGAGGAGGACGGCGCAGCACATTCTGCAGGTCACATCTGCTGGCTTTTTTTTTTTTAACTGAGAAAGCCCAGTAAATTAATTTAAGACCAAATCACTGGCTCTTTCCAAGGAAGTGACACAGTTTGGATCCTGGGAACACACTTTATCTATTAGGGGAGTGAAAATTCACAACCCCCCCTCACCCCCCTCGTCTGCCCCAGATTCTCCGGTGAGCCAGGAATAATGACGAAGCACTGCAGCTGCTCTCAGGTGTGGCGTAAAGGTCAGAGCAGACAACGGAAACAGAAGCCGGGTCGGCGCTAATATAAGCAGTGACGGTCACAGAATGGACAACAGGAAACCAGCAGAGGTGATACAGTATGAGCACTATAAAAGACGAGACTTGAGGCACTGTAGACAGAGAACAATACTCTACATCAGTGTTTTTCAACCTTTTTGAGCCAAGGCACACTTTTTTGTTTGGAAAAACCTCGAGGCACACCACCACCCGGAAATGTTACAATTTGAAACGCTGCAGCCTTTATTAACAATATAAAGTCATTCTCATCAAAGTTTTATCAACAGGAATCAAATAAATACAGAAAAAAAGTATTTCCCAATGTCTTTTTTTAATAGTGACTCCGTCAGTGTGAAACCTGGACCTGATGGATGAAGAGCTGAGATCCTGGTTCACATTCTTCCTTTTCTAAAACTTCTCCATCACTGTCACTGACACAGTACTTTGATACAAGATGGTAGCAGGAGGTGGAGATGAACCACACTGACGTCTGTCACTTTACATTTCACCGGCAAAGTTCTGTGCGGCCCTCTAGTGGTGAAGAGTATTTATACATGATTACTCTGCAACACACTGTCGGCTGTGAGAGCAAATGTGAAATTGGATACTTTCCCACGGCACACCTGACTAGATCTCGCGGAAACACCAGTGTGCCGCGACAGAGTGGTTGAAAAACACTGATCTACATTAATGGCGAGTTCGCTGACGTGTACGGACAGACGACGAAGTTGCATTGCTACTACAAGTGACTGTCAATTAGTAAAAAAAACTACCAAGTCCCAGGAGAATTTGGACTTGAAGATATGACACTCTTCATGCAAATGTTGTCACTGTACATCTATTCGGACACGTGCAGAAGAACTATTTATAGTGACCATGGTGCGCATGACCAGTCGCAGCATTTAGGAAAAGTTGTGTTAAAAAATTCGCATTTTCAGAGGCTCCGAGCGCCGTCGTCGGGGAAACGGGCCCACAAAACGCAATGAAAGTTGAAATCTTTGTGGTCTTCGCTACGTGCCTTGACTGTGATTGATAATATATGAATAGATTCAGATTATCACGAGTAACATTCCTGCACTCATGAGTAATATTGCTGTGTTAATCGATGGCACAGCTTTGTTTCAGTGAGCATGCTGTTTCTTCCTGGTTGGATTAATGGATATTTTAATTAAAGCACCAATTATTAGGTAGCCATGCCACAGAATGCACTGATAAATTAAGTTTGGAATTATGGAGATTGGAGAGATTTGGTGGAGGAAGTTGGGATACGTCTTGGATAGTTGGATACAGATGCTTTCATAAAAACAGAATTGATTTGAGGCGTTATCATACTGAATAAAGTATTTAAAACATTTTTAATCTTTGTTGGACACACAGTTAGTACATAAACTTCCACACGTCTCTAACCCTGTAAATAAGGGAAAAAAAGGCTGAAGCAAAATATTTACATTAGATATGACTTCGTCGATGGATAGAATTAATGCTAAATGCATCTTTTGTGGTGAAAAGCTGGTGGATGAAAGTTTGAAACCATCAAACACCCCGGGGTGGCGCGTAAACCCAAAACAGTTTATCCTCGGAGAAACGGAAGTCGTCGTCGGAGAATATAACCAAGAAACTCGATTTTGTAACGTGTTATGTGTCGAGGTTTACAGCGGTAACCGCTTGGGTCCCTCGGGAAAAAAAAAAGGTTGGCAACTACTGCTGCATGCAAATCCTTGATGTGGGAGATTGTTTGCCAACTGTATTTACGGTAATCTTCTCGAAACACAGTAATCACCCCTGTTTTTAATGATAATTAAACCCCAATGCTAACAGTTGCAAGCCTCACTGCAGCGTGCCAGTGAACCAGTTCTCATTAGGATACAATCAGTCTAGACTGCTATGACAATAGCCAGCATCCACGCAAGTGTGCTCTCACGGCCGCCGGCGCACAAACATCGGCGTCACACATTCATATCAGGTCACCAGCAGAGCGGGCGCCTCGTGATTTGGCCGAAGCCCCGGCGTTGCAGACTGTGTGGCTGCTGCGTTATCGGCCCTGAAAAGTTACACGCCGGCGAGTGTCCCCGATCACGTCTTCTGCTTATCTGTAGATTAGACACAAGTCCGAGTGGCACATGACCCTCCCTATAATGTACGGAATTTATTACACTACAACATCATGTGGTGTTTAGAGGTCTATTTCTTTTTTTTCTTTTTTTTATAAGTCCTCTCTGGCTCACACGCTGTGATTATATCCTGGCACGGCTTCAGATCGCAGCAGCACCGAACACCACGTGGACGGCGAGGCATGTCTGGCTAAACAAGCTAATGTGGGATCAGTGGGGTAATGCCCTTTAAGTTATTCAAGATTAAGGGAGATTTCTAAGCTAACACCTGCTGCTGTTGTCAAAATGATCAACTCATAAGACGCACTTCCAAATAATATTAAGCCGGACTTCTTTCTCTGCGACGCCAGTAACCTTGTATGGTGACGTTTAATAAGCTACAGAGGCGGAAAAATACAACCGTTCTTTACTCAGACTGTCTAATTACACTGGATTGGACGGCCAATTGCTGCTTACGTTTAAAACAAAACAAAAGACTGTTCTATGTGGCTCGGAATTACACTGTTTAACAGTTCACAGTTGCTTTATTGGAGAGTCTGTAAAAGGGGTGTCAAACTCATTTTAAATCCACATAATTCAACTTTTGATCTCAATGGGGCCGAACTGGAAAAAAGGTCAGCGTGCATAACCTTAAAATAACAGCAAATCCAAAATGTGACCATTTTCATGAGAATGTCAACAAAAACTCCTGCAATTTCACTTTGTTTTGATTTCAGTCCTATTGTCTGAGTTTGGTATGTCTCTGCATGATCTCATTCGTATGAGGCGTCTGAGAGCAGTTGAACCCGGACAACTGGGCTTTCTTCGCATGTTTTGGATGACGTGTCGTCCCTTATCCATGTGGGATATGAGACCCGCCAGCCTCGTCGAAGGAACAGCATGAACTGATAAAGCCAATTGGATAAAGGGCAAAACGTCTTCCCAGACACATGACCACGTCCAGTTGACCCGATTCAATCGCTCTGAGTTTTAACGTTAGTAAGTAGTCCCACTGTCTGCACTGCGGCAGTGTCAATAAGCGGGTTTTTTTAGTGAAAACGCAAAACTTTGGTTGCGTTTTCTGTGTGAATTTACATGACAACGGTGCTAGGAGTCAATGTAAACAAAACTTTCTGAATACATAGACTTTTATTTTTAATAAACTGTGTCAACGGGTGAAAAAGCGACTTTTTGTTCCTAATCTTCAATAACTTCAACATGAATCTTGGAAAATATAGCCAGTTGGACTTCTGGTTCATTTTCAAACATGTCAATACTCGCCCCCCCCCCCAACAGAAGCTTTTTCTCCCTGGATATGTCTGACTATCAACCCCTTTCCTCATTTCTCATCTTTTTTTATCTGTGACATTGATGAAATGGACAGATAAGTCTTGTCTACGTGATCATTTTCCATCAGCCTTGTCGGAAATCTATATTGAAATTGTACAGAGCGTAATGTAGTAGCAGGGTTTGTACGTTTAAAACTTCCCACATCTAATTACCTAACAAGATTTCATTTCTCTGATACTGCTGAGGAACATCTCTGAGGAACATTGGCTAATTGCTACCTGCTAGTCTGCTGCAGAGCTGCGCCATGTCAACCAAAACACTTGTGCCAAGTGGCCTAAATAAGCTTTTATCTCTTAGAGACCATCTACTACTTCCTGTCTGTGAGTCGCTCTCAAATCAATATCAGCTCGAGAGCCCTCGGTCCCAAGAATAACCGCATTTATTATAGTTACAGATAGCGGGGTAAGAGCTCCAGACACACGGCCGCAGACGAGGCCGGCGCTTGCTATCAGCCAGCCCTGCAAAGCAAACCGAGCCACCGCGGAGGACAACACTCCACTTGAGTCAACATCCTGGATGAGTGGACATTCGGGATTGGTCAGTTCCTCTTTGTCAGCATTCACGGGACTCATGCTAACAAATGTACCACTGATCTGAGCAGGTGACCACCATCCATTGTCTCACACACACAGACACACACACACACACTGCAGCAGCAGTCATAAAGAGGAGGCCTTACCTGTCCTGAGTGCCGACAGAGCCTTGCTTGTCGTTCTTGGAGCAGAAGTCCGAGGAGCTCTGCAGGTAGACCAGCTCGTTCTCCCTCACCGGCCGGATGTCTATGTCCTTGGGCACCAGCTGCTTGCGCGTCCCCATGGGCCGGTGGACCACTTTGGTGGCAGACAGATACTTGGTCTTCAGGTCCATGGCGATCTCTCTGAGGTCTTGCAGCCCCCTCCAGCAGGTCCTGATGGAGCAGGATCCCGACACACCGTGGCATTTACACTTCTTCACCAGCGCCTCTCTTAACACCTGCGTGACACCAGAGGAGCGGACGAACCAGCTGTGACGAGACCGTTCAGTTTGGGGTTTGTTTTTTTGTTTTTTGTTTTTTTCAATCATCTTTTCAACACTTCTTACTTGTCTCCCGACTTCACTGTTGTGTAGGTGCATCAGTTTGTTGGCGTGGGATCCCGAGCGCTTCATCTTCATGGGAGCATCGTTGAACTTGGAGCCCATAATCAGGCCGTAGTGCAGGTTGTCAGCGCAGCCGCCCCAGCGGTAGCCCGGCTCCGGGATCTCGGCGGGGATCGGCCCGCACGAGCACAGGCGCAAATCGCCGGTGGTGCACGCCCGCGCGATGGTGTGGCTGATGGTGGCGGCGGACAGAGCGTAGACGAAAGCCGCCTCCCTTGTTCCTGGCGAAAACAGAGGAGGAGAAACCAGATTATATACTCTACGTAGACAACGTACGGCGTTCAGTCAAAACATCGTCAAACTCTTTTTCATCGTGCCTCCTGTTATTAGGTGGGATATTTTAGGAAGCAAGTTATTATATTGAGTTAAAAAGAGGGGAAAAAAACGGTCAATGGTTAGGACTTCAGTAAATTCGACAGGCACAAAATTGTGATGCGATTCCGAGGAATGTAAAGTCGTAAACCAATGACAGGCTAAAGATACAGTTAAATGCATTTTTCTATCGAGGCCCCGCCTCAGAGCTTCTCACATGCCGTTCAACCACAAACCCAAAACTGGTGATTTTAAATGGACCGTGTGCAATTCAAACAGTCTGGGTTAATGGATTATTTTTTTTTTAAATGTGTTTGTTTTTATATGAGTTTATTTATTTTAAAAGCTTTTGTGCTTTTTGATGAACGTTGGTGTTTTTAAACAGGCCAAAGTCAAGTTTTGTGTTTTGGGAGATTGTTTGATGAATTCCTCACCACTTTTTCAAGAATTCAATTCCAAATCTGAAGTAAAACCTGAAGTATTGACGTTTTTTAAAAGTCCACGTCAGTTTACCCTTTCGAGGACACGGTCATGTTTAACTCGTTGGGGTTCAATTGAAGTTTAAGACACTTTTTTTTTTTTTTTTGAGACGATGTTAAAGGGTCACATCGTCAAATTGCTTCCTGATTCATTCCTCATTTAAATTGTATTTCCTTTTTTAAACTGATTGACGTTTGGAATTGGTTTATTTCCACTATTGTACTTTTTGCAGTGTTCAGTTTTCTGCTGAAGATCTATTTAAGACAAAGGCCTTCAATGTGCACAATGCTGAGCAGTAAAAAAAAAAAAAAAAAACACATGGAAGCCCTTTATTTTTCCTTTCCAGCTGATTGTTTATGACAGTGCTAAATCCTGCCGAAGTCTTGTACGTCTAATTTATTAGGTTTTTAAGCAGGCCCCTGCTCTTTTGTCACTGAAGCAAACCGGTCAGCTGGTTAGAGTGGATTCCAACGACAGGGTGAACGGGGCTGCATAATAATTCAGGAGGATTAAAGAAGAGAACAAAGGAAGTCAAAACCTTTACGGATCCAAAATTGTTTCTGTTACATAATCAGCCCCGCGGCAGTCCGTCTAGTTTCAAGTCTGCTTTTTGCTCCTGCTTCAGTGAAGGAACAAACCAAGCGCACAAAATGTATCTATCAAATATCGGCACTCGTGCAGACTGAGCGCTGATGTAATTGGCGGTGATGTGTGTACACGGAAAGCACATATGTTAAAGGCCGGGGAGCAATTGCAAGT
This sequence comes from Blennius ocellaris, assembly GCF_963422515.1. NCBI lineage: Eukaryota > Metazoa > Chordata > Actinopteri > Blenniiformes > Blenniidae > Blennius > Blennius ocellaris. The sequence goes on from NC_137663.1 coordinate 25,337,569, forward strand.
AAGAGAAGAACTCATGTATGACCGTGGGCTGCTGAGATCAAAGACATCCCCGGACAGAGATGAGCCATTTCCTGTTCAGTGCAGACTGTTCATTTGGTAAATGGTAGCCATGTCTGTTCCCTTTTTTTTTTTTTTTTTTTTTTTGGGAGAGGGATACCGCCGTAATCCACCTCCCCCAATCCCAACAACCCCATTCCACAACCCTGCAACCCTCCCCAGCTGATTGAAACTCTCATTTTGCCACAGAAGCAGCTTACTGGGACTGCAACAGCCACAGTGTGGAGAAATAAAGCTGCGCATTTCATAAACAGACCAATTATTGGATCACATTCGTTGTGAAAAGGAGGGGAGACGTAAATAGGCTTCAGTCCCTGGGAAAATATGAAGCAACAACTTAGCAGAAACCAAAATGGTGGAAATGATGGTCTCGAAAATACCCGAAGTTATCACTGAAAAGGCATAATTCAACTTCTTCGGCTTTGTGGAAAAACTAGGAATGAGGTGTGCACCTCATTGTTGCCCGTCTACATCCACATGTGGAGGAAACCTCCACCTTCAACTTGTGTGAGGAAGTAATCTATAAGATCAAAGCTTGAGGAGCAGGAAGAATAAACGTGTCCATGTTGGACTGAAGAGCTCAGACCTGCCCCTCACATACCAACACTTGTTTTCTTTGACATAGAAAGTGGATTTCTTGAGACTGCATGGAATACTGTGCATGTCCAGATGTTGTGTTTGTGGGTTTTCTACTGTACTTTCCTGCACCACCGTTTTCCGACAAACCATCGGAATCATGCGCTCGCACAGCGTCGTCCTGACTCATGATCAAGTGGAAAAGAACAAAACCATACAGGGGATGGTTACCAGAACATTCGTTTTCATCCTTTTTTTTCCCTCTGGATGCCTCTGATTCATCAAAACACTACAGTGAAGCCACTGACTCTCACATCACACAACGGCACAAAGCTTCGTCTGCTTTAGATTCCAGAAAGAGTCTTCCGATGGTTTTCTTTGATATTTGCAACATTTGATTTCGACATTGAGAACATGCAAAGCTTCAGGCCGCTTTTGGAAATGCTGGCAGCCCTTCAAGGGGATTCTGAACTGCAGGTTGGGAACTATTGAGCTTGATTTTGGTATTTTTTGCTCTGAATGAGATTTTTTTTTAATATATATAGAGGATTGGAGGAAACGTTTATGGACACTGAAGGTTTGTGTGTTGGGAGGATATCAAACACGACCAGAGACACTAAAATCTGCGAGCATTCAACATTTTGTGGAATTAACCACCGTGCGCCCGTTCGTACCTCGGTCGAGGTCCGGCCGATACTTGGTGGCCTCGAGGGGGATGTCGATGGACGAGCAGTTCCAGCGCATGTCGCCGAACGTCTTCTGACACGTCTTCTTGACCTCGCGGGCGGCCTGGATGATGGTCTGCATGAGCTCCAGGTTGCTGCGGCACAGCTGGGCCTGGGAGGACACCATGCCAGGAAGCATCTTGCAGTGCTGGGTCTGGTTGACGTATATCGTGGCAGGAGTGTGTGATATTGCTCTGTGAGAGGAGGAAAAGACAAAAAAAGCTTGATTCTGCAGGTGAATGGGAGCAGCTTGCCTAAAGACACTTTGGCGGAGAAGACGGGGCAAGATGTGGGGTTGACGGTGGATGAACGGAGTTTAAGGTCGGGCTACGCAACGATAATGCAGCGAAACGCTCCGGTTGCTTCATCGTGTGTTTTTACATTTTTATGTCTTGCCAATTTATCACATTTACAAGGATAAGAAGTCATGCAGTGAGTTTGATTTGACGATGGGTGTGAGCCATTCTTGTGAACATGTATTTCAAGGCTTTTTACACAAGAGTAGAAAAAAAAAAAAAAAGAAGCAACAGATAATGCTTCAGGCAGGGAAATATTTTGGCAAAGAATCATCTTATCACAGTGAAAATCCCAAAGGAAAGTCAGCTGCAGATTCATAAAATACAAGTGACACGTTCTTGGCACAGGCCATTTTCTTTTGTAAAAGCACAGAGGAGGCCAGAAGATTTGCCAAGAAATCCGAAAGCTCCACTAAATTCAGCTCCATCCACATCCCCGGGATGAAAAACGGCGAGGATCCTCCGCTTTTCTGAATTTTCCACCCACAGGAAGCGTTGGCCTCCGCGGCCCGGCTCGACATGAATCATCTGTTTACCGGCTATTAAAGGGAGCGCACGTTTAATTTAAACTATTTTACTTATTGGGGATTAACTTAATAGAGAAACCACAGACGGAGCAGGTTAGCTCTGATCTCTGCTGAGAGTTCGTGAGAACCGGGAAGGGCCGCCTGCACCTTGGCCTGGTTTGCATTAGCAGGACCAGGAGGCGGGTGGGGGGGGGGGCGATGGGGGATGGATGGGGGGGGGGGGGTCTCTGTGCCCGATGATAAGCTGCGACTCAGCTCTGGCTGGTAACCCGGCACTCGCAGGTGTTTACAGTCGCATCTGTTTCACATTGCACCGCTGTGGAAGCGCTCCGCTCTGGCTCATGCCATCCCAGCCCTCATGTCTGCTGGAGGTTCCCACTGTGACCATGACAACCTCTTCCTCTGGGGAGAAGGTGATTTCTGCAGAAAGGTGATGACTCACACTGATAAGACCACGGCTGCAACACGTCATCAGGAATAGTCATCAACAATAATTTTCAGGATTTGCTTGATCTCGTTTTGCATCTTTTTGTCAATTTTCAGGCCACATTTCTGGTTTCATTTCATAAAAAAAAACCCAAAAAAGGCACTTCAGGTTTGTGTGGAAAAACTTTCACCAATCTTCTCCTTTTCATTTTTGCGGACACTTTAACAAGCAAACTCATCGACTATCTGAGAAAATATTGACGCTGCAGCTCCAAAACAGATGAATCCAAACTCAGATACAATTGATTGTGAAGGAAGTCGAACGATTAACATCCAACGTCTGACTAAAACAATAAAAAAAAAAGAAAAAAAAGAATAGCATGCAGCGAAACTTGTAAACTTTCCAAAATAACTGTGAAATCAATCGCCTTCGCCGCACCATAAAAACAGTTTGACGCCCAGCAATCAACATTTGTGTCTATTATTCTGATCTGAGGCTCAACGAGACTACACACACACACACACACACACACACACACACGCTCAGAGAAAGCGGTGACATCAGTGGCGCTGCCTGCGACGCCGTGACGCCGTCGTCAGCTCGATTTCATTTTCCGCTTGTTCTTTACATTGCACAGCAGGAGCTTGGGTCACTCTCAGGGCAACTCTGTGGCCTTGGGCTGCAGAAAAACTCCACTTTACTGCTGAAAGCTCATCGAACTGTCCGCTTCAGATGCAGACGCATCGCATCAACACAACACTGTACACACCGTCAACATAAGAGAACTTTGGGGCCCGTTTCAGACGCTGGCTTCTATTAAAACAAGGCGAAAGTTCTATATTGAGCACCTCTGACTCGTCTGTTTTGACGCCATTTGAAAGCAAAGCGAAGGAGACCCGTGACACTTTGCGGAGGATACTTACAGCCACTTGATGCCGGAGCAGAGTTGGGACAGCAGCAGGGCCGTGAGCACGGCGAGAGGCAGGGCATGAGAGCTGCTCCTCATGGTTGGACAGCTCAGGCGGGACACAGACACAAAAGAGGGCCGCCGGGCTTCTCCACCGCGACTCAGAGGTCAGCTCTCATGGCACGGCCTCCTTTTCTAAATCCTGCGATAAATCAGAGAGGGATGTGAGCGAGCGGGCAGCGTCGAGGTGGGCCACCGAGACCACTTTCAGATTTAGAACCTCTTTTTTTTTTTTTTTTTTTTTAACAAAGGCATGGGAACGTTTTTGTTCGAACCCGAAACTTCACAACATTCAGACGTTCAAAGAAACAAACTTCACAAAAACAAAGACAAAGTTTTGACTTTTAGCCGGTAATGATCTCACAGGTCTAACATGACATGTATAAACAGAAGTGAGCTTTTGGAGAAATAAAAACAAAAAAAAACAAAGTTTGGAGGGTTCAAACACACACAAAGTTAATCCACAGTAACCTAACCCAGCACTTCAGCCTCATGCAGGCAAGCAAACTTTCTACAAACAAAAGCAACTGCAGTGAAACCTTGAAGACAAAAGACTCTCTTCACAAAGAAATACTCTCAATCTGCTCACATGGTTGCGAGTCAGAACAGAGTTTAATGAGCTTAAAGTGGTTTTATTCAGTTGATCAGACATACCAGCCTCCAGGTCTGATGTCACATCGTGGACAGATTTATTTAGGTCACAATCCAGTGAACTTTGGCTCAACTACGGGACAAGGAGGGCCTGTTTCCGCTCGATCAAACGCGATCGGGCCGTATTTGCGCGGATATTTTAGTCCCGCTAATTCGGTTTCGGTGTCACCCAGCTGCGACCCCTCTGCGTAAAAAAAATGTCAAGAATCCCAGATGGATGGGCCCACATCAGCCGGACAGCGGCTCAGATGGAGAGGGCTGATTTGGACAGGGGCAGCAGCAGCACCGGGAGCACTTCGATCTGATAGCAGCTGATAAGGAGCCTCTTTGAAGGCTGAAAGCCGCGTTAACGCCGCAGGTAGCTGCTGATAACGCGCCCGTTTGAAGCGACGCCGTGCGCCGCAGCAGAGGTTGGAAAAATCACTTTAAAAAAACTAAATAAAAAAAAACGAGCAAACGAACAAAACCCCTGGTGGATTACAGCTATTTTATCACATTCACTCTAAATCCCCACAAAAAAAAAAAAACCCACAACCAGTCTATTGTTTATTATCAATGGAAAACCAGAAACTTCCTGAGTCGCCTCTTTTATGGACTTTACGCAGCTTTGGCACCGTTTCTGCGCCTTTAACAGATTTACCACGAACGTTTACTTTTGGCTAAAGTGGTCCTAATGGCAGCCCCCCCCCCCTGTTTGCAGATAAAGGCTAATAGCCACACACACACACACACACACACACACACACACACACACACACACACACACACACACACACACACACACACACACACACACACACACACACACACACCGAGCTGAGATAAGCGGACTGTTAAACATGTTTCCGCGCCACGAGACGGCTCCAATTGGAGATTATCCGCAAAGTGTTTCATGACAATACTGTCATTAATGTCAGAGTTCTGCAAACCGTTCACTTTTAGTTTTTAAAGGAATTCTGGAAAAAGAAAAAGAAAAGAAAGCGCGTCCGTTGCACGCGCTTTCTGAAGTTGCGACAATTAAACTAAAACTTAAAATCTGACTTAATCGCTATTTTTTTATTTCCTCCTAAATTCGCCTCGATATTCGTTACACGATAGCCAAGCTCACACACTTTTTTCCAAGCGGAGATCCTCCGAACAAAGCAGCCAACTCGTCCGGTCTTCGCACAAATCCCCAACTTTTACGCACCGGGACGCTCGTCTCCAGCCGCACTCCCCTCACCTTTCAGAGCTCAGCTTCCTCCGGTCAGAGAAGCCAAGTCAAGCAGCAGAAGAGGAAGAAAAAGAAGAAGAAGAAGAAGAAGAAGAAAGGGGGAAAAAAAAGTCGGAATATCCTTTGAGACAGATCAGCCCGACGTCTTGGTAAAATCCAGCACGGGGTGGAAGAATAGCTCCGGACAGGTACGCATGGTGCGGGTGCGAGTCAGTGTGTGTGTGTGTGTGTGTGTGTGTGTGAGGGAGGGAGTGAGAGTGTGTGTGACAGAGTGGAGGAGAGTGAGTGAGCCTGAGTGGGGGCAGATCCAGCTCTGAAATACCCCTGCCCTGCTTTGATCTCACTGCTGATGTCAGACCCGCATTAGCATAAGAAAGCAGGCTGGCCGGACTCTGGGGCGTCTTCCTCCCGGGGAACTGCGCTCCGTGGCCGGACCCAGTGTCCGAGCAGCGGCCGCCCAAGAGTCCCACTGGGAGGCTGTGTGGGATCCCGTCGAGCCATCCAATCACCGCGCATTTGAAGTTCATTCCCTCAAGTTATCAAGTTTATAGAAATACGTTATTAATTCTGTTCTATTCTAAACACGTGTGTTCATGTAGTGATTAAACTTGATAACTGGTTTCTATAATAATTCTGAAATTAAGTTTCAATAGTGTGTTTCTTTTAGAATTAAATGATAGAATAGAATATAAATGATGTATTAATCCCAAAGGAAATTCCCTTTGCATTATATATGGAAACAAAATGTTTTCATTCAAGTTTTTATGCACATTCAACTAACAAGATACTCAAATAATCAAAACATCAGAACTTTTACTCAAATTCATTAATTGCACATGGCGAGCATTAGTTTTCTGTTTTTATTTTGGACTTTATGTTAGTGTTAGGGTCCAAATGCACACACATCAATGGCAGACGAGATGATCTGGATCTCGTTTTTCTCGGCAAAAATATCGTTGTTCCCCACCCCAATATATCTTTTGAGATAACTATGTCCTTTTAAATGAAAACTGTGAGTTCGTGCATCTGTAAAGCAGTAAAAACACTCGGCTCACAAGCCTTAATGGTGACGTATGGGTGGACAAAATACTCTTGCAAAATGTTTCTGTTTGTTGGAATATTCGCATAAAACACTTTGTCCCTCAGATTTAAAACAGTACAACCTTGTATGAAACTTCCTACACAATCATTTCACTATAATTACTCTCATGCTTTCCATCAAAAGCCCCTCAGAATCTGTTTTTTACTTGCATGTTGGAGATTTTTCCGTTTCCTTTGTGCACTAACTACCAAATCAAAACACAACTATACTGCAGTAAATCTCTGCTCTCCCATCCCTTCAGTTGTGAGCAAGTTGGCCTCCTAAAGTATTTTTAAGTCACGTTTAAGGCAAATGTCATGGTCACAGACGGCACCCTGAAATGAATTCCAATTTTCCACTAAAATTTTAAAAGCAGCTTGAAAGGTGAACGATGCTCTGAACGGACCGCGGCACTAAAAACATCTTTTATTTATTAGCATGGATACCATATAATAGTAACAATATATACACTGTAATACAGGGTGACATGATACAGTACTAGTCCAAATACGCGCACACACACACACACACACACACACACACACACACACACACACACACACACACACACACACACACACACACACACATGAATGCTCGCCAACATGCACTCTTTCAGGGGGGAAAAAAAAAAATCAAATAAAAGCTTCCTAAAGTTACACAGTTTTTCTGCACTGGCTGATTTCCTTAAATATTAACCGCACTGTAAGCGATACGTTGCCGAGCCAGCTGTGGGAAAGTAATGTATAGTTTTTTTTTCCCTGAGAATCTGTTGCACCTCCAGACGACTCGGCAGCGCTGAGCGGTTGTCCAGACCTTGACCTTTGGGCCTGGTGTAGCTAACGCGGCCGGCCTCGCGCTCCTCCGGGAACAAAGCGGGCCAGGTGTTGTCATGCCGGAGCGTACGCAGACCCACAACAAACTCCTTTTTTCCCCTCCGCGGGGGGAAACGCCCAGTGGTACCGCGTGCTTATTTACAGGGCTGCGATCCTGCAGCTTCCAGAGACACTCAATGTGTCTCACATGGTAGTCAACTGTGAATGGGCCGCGCTGACTGGGAGCTGTGCAGCTTCCAAGCGGGATCGGGCCCGTCTACACACACTTTTTTTTTTGGCTTTTTGCACACAGGCTCTCCATTCCTGAGCTCGGGATCAACACGCACCCCCCCACCCTCCTTGATCTACACATCTCGCCTTCCCAGCAGCAACAGAGACATGAAGTAAAAAGGGGGGGGCGGGAGAAGACATGGCATGTGAGAGCCACCGCGGTTCAACGATAATGAAATACCTCGTGTCGCGTACGAGCCGAATCAGAGCTGAGTTATGGGAGATAATCCACGTGCGGGATGAAAAGCAGCTTTACAGAGATAATATTACAGCCTCGCTGTATTTCTTTGACTGTCACCGTAATCAGCTTTAGACACGCTGGGATTACTGGTGCAGCGAGCGACAGAGTGCCTGAAAATACCAACTGTAATTACACTTCCAAGTTTCCAAAGCCTTCTGATGCACTGTTGTTTAGCCGAGATGCGGTCAGGGCCAGAGTTTGGAGTTTATTTCCTGACGAGTCAACCAGCAAATGAGGAACTCCTTTAGATTTTTTTTTTGGGAAGCCAGTGAAGTAAACCCGAAAACCTGACATGTAAATCCACATAAATAGAATCCGTGTCTCACTAAACTGAATTACGCCGACGTGAGGTTCTTGTGTTGCAACACTGTTTTGATCCGGTGGAAGGAGTTCGGCCCGGCTCCGGATGTCCGCCGGGTCTCACGGGCGTCGGGCCACCATTGTGCCCCTCGAGTGGAGGTGCAGCCCGTGAAGCGGGAGGTTCGCCGGGGCCGGGGCCGGGGACGGGGACGGGGACGGGGTGGGGGACGGGGACGGGGACGGGGAGGGGAGCGAGGACGCTCAGCTTTCACCCAAGAGGATCAGAGTCTGAATAGGCGCTGAGTTACGATTACAGCCCTGGAAAATAGCCTGAAACAAACCTGGCTCTGGAAACGCTGCGCAGGTTCCTCGCTTGCTGAACGAAAAGTTTCATTCCAAAGTTTTCGTCTTGATTATGAAAGTGTTTGAAGATTATTTCATGTGACTATAAAGCAAATTGAAAAACCCCTCAGTACATATTGGGAGGATTAGATTAGCATGAGTTTACATCTGGTGCTTTGACAAAATGATAAACTAACAGAGGCTTAAGTCTCTCTGATGAGGTACATTCATCTCTGGTCTTTCACGTTTTGTTTTGTTTTTTTTCCCCAATGAAATTAAAAGCAGGACTTTTGATTAACAGCCATCACGAATGCAATAAAGTGGGGAACATAAAAGGAGGATTTTCAAATGGAAACAATCAGTGAACCGTGCTGTGTAACGGTTAGATTTCATTTCGCCTCTCATCTCCGACCAAACCCCGAGCGACACAGTGGCTCAGCCGCAGCCGCCGCCAGTCGATTATTGACAAATAACAAGGACATGATGTGATATCAGCAGCTTTCTCCAAAGGTGGAGAAGAGGTCAGGGAGGGTCCCTGTAGAAGGACAGGGACAGCTTCACCCTCGGCCAGGTGAAAATCCCATCATCCCCCCCCCCCCCCCCCCCCCCCCCTCTGCTCACAGCGGGGGATCTCCTCCAAAACAATAAACAAGCTCCGTCCAATCTCACGGGACTGGACCTGCGTCTTTTTGTGCGCCATTTGTTTATAACCTCCGTCCCTATTGCGCTTTGATGACGGAGCCCTTTCAAGTGACAGATGGGTGGCACTTTTGAACACGTCATGTGGTCCTTTCCCCCTCCGGCGCCCAGACTCACGCTCGGCTCTGGATGAGTGTGTTCACGGGCACGACGACCTGACCGGGAGAGTTTAGCAGCACCAAACCCCACAATCACACCATGGAGACACTCCGGCTCGAGAGGAGGCCAAGGGAAGCGTGGATTCCAGTAATATAACTGTTTACTCTTGTTGTTGTCCCTCTAAAATCACCAGAGCATCATAAATCAATATAATCAAAATAAACAAATGCAATACTGGCTAAAAGTTTTTTTTTAAAGGAAAATGTATTTATAAGCTGAAACTGTCACACTGTTGTACATTTGTAATACAGATCATTGTATAATTTCAATCTCCTCTATCATTATTATGAATCCAGTGCTATGAATGTCTGTTTTAAAAAGATATTTAATATATTCATATTCGGGGTATATCACAAGGTATAATGAGTTGTTTAAAAAAATAAATAAAACATTTTTTTTTTCATTAAAAACAAATACTATCCGAGCTGTAATTGTCTTCTAGAAATCCCAGTCCAGTCACGTCCATTTGAGAATAACCTGCTTGTAATGTTGGAGCAATTATTTCAAAATGGCGGCTCGGATCGCAGACATGTTGAAATCATATCAACACGATACCTCGCAGGTAGGAGTTTGTCAACTCCTCCTGTCTACACGTCTTGATTAGCTTCTCCGGCGGCTGGGACTAATCATGGCCTCCACTGTCTGGTCCACCCTGCACGTCGACGCCGCTCGCCGATACACATCCCACCGGAAATTTGGAAACACGCCTTTGACCAAGAGAAATTGCAGAGTTTGCGTGCGGAACGAGGACCAGTAGGAAATTTTGACTGCTTGCCGGCATCCGAGCACAGTTTATCAGAACGAGATGAGAATTTGAGGATGTGTCTATAAGCCACTAAAACATCCCGGGATTTGTTTCTTTGCTCGCTGTCTGTTCAGCAGCTGCACAGTTTTCTTTCCCGTGACGGTGCTGGATCTGTGCATGCACCTATGGATTTAGTTTCTGGCTCGTTTAGAAAGAGAAGTTTCTTCCAAGTGTTTGGGGTGGGTGGGGGGGGGCAGAGCCGTTTCACACAGGCCCTTCATCTCAGCGTTGTGATGTCAGTGAAGAGGTGTCGCTGAAGAGGAGGGAAAAGGTGTCGAGGGCATGACGGGGTTGAGGTGAACTGCAGGGGAGGGTGTGCTGACCTCATCAGTCTGGGACGCCGCGTTCATTTACAAAACAGCCCGTGCTGGTAAATATAACAGTCAAGCAGTGATAGAAGAATGGGGGAGACTTGCGCCAGCCTGGGGGCCTCCAAAACAGCACAATAGATAAATTGTGCCGATACATCTGGTTCCTATGAATACAGCTCTGTAGATTGTGGCGGGCGGAGGCGCGAGAGCACCAGCGCATCCTTAGAAATGATTAAAGTGAGCTTCTTTAAGGATTACAAAGCCCTGTGAGAATGCTCCGGGGCCACGTGCGCAGCAGAGGACGCGAGTGCACGAGTCCAGAAGGCAAGCGGGGCACTGTTTCTGACAAGAAGCCTTCGGGCAATCATAAAACATCGTTTTATTCAACCTCCCAACTGAAGACAACGCGAGCACGGTCTTATACATATTACCTACCGTTTCGAATCCTATAGTTTTACAACGACAAGGAGAAATGAAGTGTTCCTTAAGAGTACAATCAACAAGCTGACATCTGAATAATTCAAACCAAAAGTTCCCTGCTCGCAGTAAGAGGAGGATCTGAATTCTGGGTCTGGGCTGCCAATTTTCCCTGAAAGGGAACCTTGAAATAAAATCCACTTAAGCCTTCTGTCTTCCCCTCCAGAGTGTAGTTAAATCCTGACTGTGTATGGACATGATTACAGAGTGCCACGGGTCTTACATCAGTGCAGAACCTTGACTTCCAGCAGGAAACCTGCAGCACGGGTTAATTATGGCAAAAAAAAAACAAAAAAACAAAAACCCTCTTTTGCTTAAAGATGGAGGATGTGCTCTTCGTGCCCGGACCCTTCTGAGACTTAAACCGTAACACGGACCACTTGTACGTCCAGCCTAAATAGAAGCAGCCGACATGGGGGTTTCTGTTGGAGGTGTACGGTGTGAGGCCCGCGAGCTCCGTGGCCGGCGGCCCACAGCGGAGGCAGATCCGTTTGCTCAGCAGCCGAGAGGGGACGCGGAGATGCTCCTTTCACACAATGCTGAGCACCGACAATCAGGGCTTTGTGTCACAGAGGCATCTGCTGTTACAGCTCACAGGAAGAGTCCATGTCTCTTTCAAAAGTGCACTCAGGGGTGCATCTTTTATCAGTGTCGAAAGAGAATGGAACTTCATGTCAACAGCGCGAAGGATCAATTGTGTAAGCGTTTGGAACATATGTGCCGGGCTCAGATTGTTAGTGACGTTAATTTGACATCAAATTTAAAAAATGGTTGGTGTCAATGTGACACTCAATGCCTGGTTACTATCAGTTTTATTTCAAGCAGGGTACTGTGAGTCACTTACTGTTAACCAGTGTTCTACCTGCAGTAAATGGGAGTCAGCAGGTGCTCGGTTTAGAGAGGCATTGAAGGTTCCGCTGTCGCAGAAGCTAAACAATGGACTCTATGGACCGGGTCAGCAACGCAGCATAGTTTAACCACCAACAGGAAGGCCTTCTTGGATACAAGAAATCCAGTAGTAAGAACATTTACAGTACTTTGCCTTGTTGGGAAGCTTGATCAAGCGTAGAATCTAACATTTACATTGCTCTCTCATTGTCCTACAAATAAAAAGCTTTTGTAACATAGTGGACCTGCAGCCGTTTTGTTTTTTTAAACTATTTTCTTTTCAAGCTGACCCCACATTCCATGGTTCAGTTCCTGCATTACAGTGGCAGTGTTACTGGAAATCCTCTTGCGGAGTCCTTCATGCCGATGTGGAATTTGTGGCAAATAATTGACACGGAAGATGGACAATGTTCAACAGAATACATTTGTTCATACAAATTATATATTAACTAAAATACAATGGTAACAATGGAGCCCAAAAGCAATGATTTGCATTGGTGGCAAATACCAGCTGAGCGGGCTCTCATTTCTCCAGAGGACACATACTTCTCTTTGTAAAACTAAACATTTACTCGGTAGAAACATTATTTGAAGGTTATACGAGAGGAATCACCGTCCCCAAATCCTTCACACCGACGATCCATATGAAAAACCTTTGTCGCTTAGGAAAAGTAGTGAGCAGTAGTGAACTGGCGGGTAAAGAAGTTCACCTGGAATTGGAAGTTTGCAACTTAAAATCTCACTTTGGTCAGATCACCACTGTGGGTCCCAGTGCATGACCTTTGACCCCCATCAGCACCTTAATGTAGCTGCACACATCCTAGAAACTGGATGGGTAAATGTGGGAAAAGGAATTCCACTAAGGGGATTAATAAAATGGTTAAAAAAAAATCTGTTCTGTGCAGCTACTAATCCTCACTGTAACTAAATCTAATTCATGTGATAATAAATTTGAGAAGCTATGGCCCCCTGCCTGTGGTTCTACTGGTTTAGTTACTGGCCCTTAAAAGCCAATTGCAGAGCGCCAGCACCATCTTGTGTTAACCTAGAAGTACGACAATGTAGTGAAGAGCTGCCTGCTACACACAAGAAAAACAGTGTTAGAAAACCTCTTTTTGAAATATTTTATTACTTTTTTGACAAATATATATGAAGGTTTTCCTATTGAGGAAACATTCTTTCAAAGATACGTTTACAGCAAAGTCATTCCTGCACAGAGGAAACATGGGAAAAATCATCAGAAGACATGATGGAACTAACCTTTTCTAGTTGTGCCCAGGAAAAGACAAAGGGTGCAATTCATTAATTAGAATGGACTGATGACAGTGATATACAGAAGTCAGTCTGGTCATTTCGGATAGACAAAAATAGAGTTGTTTCAAACGCCCATGGGACACTGTCAAGTGGTGAATTATTAATTTTGCATCAAGGCACACAAGCATTGATAAACGTCATTGGAGCATTGCTATTTACTTTTTTTTTTTTTTTTTTTGCCAAGACATTGGTCCCATTGGGCAATAAAACTGTACAAACTACAGGATTAAAAAAAACAAAACAAAAACAAAGTATAAGATAGGGCTCTCCAGGATAACAACCAAAGGAAATCTCAAAACAATTTAGATCAATAATGTACAGAGAAATATCACCGTGCCAACTTTACTCTCATTATTCTTGAGCATGATTGCAACATCACACCGAATCCAATCTGCTAGTGTAATGGAAGACCTGCAAGTCTTACAGAGGATGAAGCTCAGTGAGGGATCTCTTCTTCTGTAGAACAAATTCATGTAAGCTCCTTTTTCCCTCCCTAAAGTTGCTCTCCCTTCGTGAAAACAGCAAGATGACTTGAAGTCTCAGGAGAGTTTCAATGTTGCTGAAGCTCCTTATTTGTGACGTCTTGAGCGTATCGAGTATGGTCGCCGGAAGGTAGCCTGCCAGGGGGTCCAACCACTTCTCCTTCCACGACTTCATCTCAGTGTGGAGAGACGCCCGATCCGGTAGGTCCTCCTTGTACAGGCGGTACACGAGACCACCGAGAACGCTGGTTTCTACTTTGGACATTGCGTAAGGCACAATCTCCAGACACCTCATGATGTCTAAGACCTTCTCCGTGAAGAGCTCGTCAATTTCTGCTATCGAGTGCTCAACCACCTTCAGGCTCACCGATTCTTTGTAAAACTCACTCAGGGGCTCAAGAAGTACCGAATGCAACATGGTGACATGGAGTTTAGACGCCAGGGCGACCGCTTCCTCAAACCAAGCCTTGTGATGGGTGTCGATGTCACTCTTCAGTGTACTGAGGGATGCTTTCAAATAAGGCAAGAGGTGCACAGCAAGCAGCATGTCTAACGGCTTGCCCTGAAGAGACTGACTCAGCTTTTTAGTTATACTCAAAACGTTCTTCTGCACCACTGTCGTCAGAACAAACTCCAAAGTTCTTATGGCATCAAAGAACTGCGAGGCTTTCTGCCGAACTGACGCACTTCCCTCACATTTCAGCTCATTCAAACAGAGCATGACCGCCTCCAAAATGTCTACCATCACTTCTGGCATATCATGACTCTTGTCCCAGTTTTTGATGAGTTTGTCTCTTAACTCGCTGCCCTTCGCTTCATTGTCCTGGAATACGTGAATGATCATTTCTTCCAGTTTGTTCTGGCGTTCCACGTCCTCTGTGAGCCAGTGCAAAATTTGATTTATGAGGACTGCTGTGTTCGCGGCCTCCTCAACCGGGGAGGATTGAGCCAGCCAAACATTTAAAGACAAAGAAGAGCTGGCAGTCCTCACAGCCTGTTGGTACTTTGCAGATATAGCTGAACTTGCTGCCCTCATCTGAACCCCTACTTCACCCACACTCAGTAAGGCCTGCCCTCTGCAATACTCCATGTTGAGCCCCCACTTCTCAGACAGAGCAGTTTCTATAGCCTCTGTAAGGCCAACTGGATCCTCACTAAATGGGATAAAAGCCAATGTTTCTTCACACTGCACATCCTCTTTGTTTAGATATCTGATGCACAACGGAATATAGAGCTCACCATCGATTTTAACTTCTTTTTCAGTTAGAAAAGTAAAGAACTGAGAGTCCCATAATTCCTTGAGCATCTGCTCACGGACCTGCGGATCATAGAAGGACATTGCAGTTCTTGGTCCCGGGACGACCTCCACCATCGCTTGGCTATCAGCTGATGTCTCCTCTCCATCAGTGGCTTTCTCAGCTACACTTGAGCTGTGCAGTCCCGCGTCAGTTGGTGCTTCTTTGAATCCTAATTTCAGAAATAAATTGAATTCACACTAATATTCTCCTCCAAGCATCCTAGTTATTGTGTCACAATGAGACGAAGAGTAATGTTTTGAAATTATCATGGACACTTACCACTGTCCAGCTTCAGTGTTTCCAGTGTTCCCATCACCTAAAAAAGATATATTTACAGTGTGATTATGAACATATTGTGAATTTAGAAAAGACTTAAATCATTTTCTATCTCAATGACAGATGAAATTTACCTGGAACAGAAATGGGCCGCTCTCCGGATCACCATCGGAGCACTTCTCGATGACCTCTGGCAGCCTCAGTATTGTGTTGTAGTGGGAGCGGAGCATCACCTGAGCGATTCTGTCGCCTTTGCACACCGTGTTGTTGAACAGGTCCCTCATTGAATTCAGGGTGGTCTTCATGAGGTCACACTCCATGCTGACACTGGGGAGGACGGCTACTAGCCGGAGTAGTAAGGTAATGGTTGGGTGGCTCTTTGACTCAGGATGAACTAGCGCCTCAGCAATGGATGCTGGTGGAGCGACGTCCTGGTATTTCTCCGTCCAGACAGCAGCCCATGTGTTGATTTCCTGCTCCACTGCATCAGGCTCAGGAAGATCTGTAAGGAAGAGACTAAAGGGCTTGTCTGTGGACTCCGAGAGTATGGGCTGCGGGTTGCAAGACGGCAGCAACGACAGGACCGACAGGGCTTTCAAGTGGTTTTCTGAGAAACTGTACTTCATCTCATCAACGAGACTTCGAAGAAGAGGAACACTGAGATTTTCTCGGTAATAGATCTCAGGAGACTCGTAGCTGTTGGCTTCCTCTGAGAAGCACACTTGTTCAGGTGCCACCTTTGTTGCAAGCTGAAAGGCCTGCTCAAACCAAGTGGAGTGCACAGTGCTAACATTTTCTAACATTTTGTTGAGGGCTTCGATGATAGAGGGAATTTTTTCCACTTCACAGAGAATGTCAGCAGGGTTTCCGCAGCGGAAGACGGTGCTACAGTTACGGAGGGGAGCGCATGCATTCTTCAAAATCACAAGGGTGACAATGAAATCCATATTTCTCAGAGCCGTGGAGAGGACTTGAGCGTGCATTGACTTCGCACCTGTGGCGCAAGAACTCACAGCATCGAGACAGCTGAGAATGCCCTCTAGAGTGTCCGCAAGAATATCGAAGAAGTCTTCTCTCTTTTTCCACCTCGAGCAACACGTTTCTGGAATTTCCTCAAGAGCCTCTCTCGGCATGTTCAGAAGTCCATCGACCGCCTGCGCCAACTGTCCCTCCAGACGAGGAGATTCGTTAAAAAACAGCAGCAGGTCTTCAGTGATATCCAGCATTTTTGCTACTGAAGGACAAGGCACACTTCCTGCCAACCAATGGGCAAGGCCACATGACTCACTGGGCGTCACAACGCAGAGGGGGAAGCTCTTCAGCAAATCTAGAGACATTTTCTTCAGGCTTTGATAACTTGGGCCCAAGTGCATGAACGCCTGCCCTCGACACTGAGACATCGGCAAGCCCCATTCGTCGGAAAGAATCTTTGCAAGTTTGTTTGCTTGTGTGCCAACGTGACAGTTTTCATCAAATGGCAAGAACCCCATGAGCTCCACCTTTGGAGCAGATTCTCCAACGTACCTGACAAAAACAGGTAGGTAGGTCTTGTCTGCGATCTTTACAGGTTTGTCTGTAATCAGCGAGAAGAATGGAGAATCCTGGATTTCTTTTAGTATAACATCTCTGATGCTATCGATGAGGAGGTTCACTATTTCATCATCACCTATGCAGGGTGTGCTTTTGTTGTCATTTTCAACCCAATGACACATGCTGAGCTCTTGGAGTAAATATTCCCTTTTTTCTTCTGGGAGGTCACCAAGAGTGGAATTCTTTTTCCCCAGTAGTGCAGCTAGTCGAAAGACAGTAGCCAGGCTTTGAAAGTTGTCTCCTGTGTGCCCATTTTCATCTGCTGGTTTCATTTCTTGATCCTCTATTTTAATAGGATATTGCTGAATAATGGGTTCTTCTGCTTCATCCTTGACAGAATTGACTAAAAACACCAAGAAGAAGAGAAAAAAAAATCACATTAGCTATACCAGTATTCAAAACGTAATGTTCAATTAAAAAAAGGATCGCATCGATCATACCTTCCATATTATTTTCTGTGTTCCTGATTAAACTCTTGGCTTCCTTGTCCTACAAGAACAACAAGAAATATAGTTAGTCAGGCAATCACATATAAACAACAAACAGAAATAAAGCACATATAACGCAAGCTCATACCAAGCAGATGCCTTCCAGGGCCTGTGGGGTGACCTTCAGGCACTGGGTCACCATGCGGTCCAGGTCTCTGCTGAAGTCCGTGCCCACCTGCAGCATCGCCAGGCACGGGGACCTGTCTTTGGGATTTGTGTTTCTCAGGTAGTCTTGAAACTTCTTGTGGCGCATGACAACACCACAGTCCTCCAGCACTGTGCTGGGTAGCACTGACATAATCCTCAGCAGTGTGTTGATGTTCCCAAAATACTGCATGAGTGGCAGGCGCAACGTGTGAAATATGGAGCTGGGGATAGTCACGGATGCTACTTTGGTCTTCCACGTTACTCTCCAACAGCACAGCTCCGTAAAGAAGTTGTCGGCATCAGGTAGGTCGCTGCTGTAAAGGGGAGGCTTCGACTTCAGGCTCTCGAACATGTAACTCACAGTGACTGAGCACGGGACCAGAGAGAGAAAGTTGAGTGCTTCTTTGTGGTCTTCTGAAAAATGATCTTTCACAGCATTTATAAGGTTGTCCACGAGGGGCACACTGAGGTTATCTTTGTAAAAACCGACAGGTTTTACCATGCTGTCTCTGGGCAAAGAGTTTTCAGGCACTTCGATCTGTACTCGTAAACTCTGTGCCATGGCACTGGCCTCATCAAACCAATTCTGATGAAACACCTTCATATTTGTTTTCACTCTGTTCAGAGTTGCCACAATGCCACTGATCTGGCAAAGTTGGGAGGCAGCGGTGAACTGGTCTTTCTGTATACCAGCGCTGAGCTCCCTGGTGAAAGAGGAGGCATTCTTCAAGACCACCATGGCAATGATGAAGTCGAATTCCATCA
This sequence comes from Blennius ocellaris, assembly GCF_963422515.1. Lineage (NCBI taxonomy): Eukaryota > Metazoa > Chordata > Actinopteri > Blenniiformes > Blenniidae > Blennius > Blennius ocellaris. The sequence goes on from NC_137663.1 coordinate 25,355,777, forward strand.
CCCTGCTGAGGAGGGCTCCTGCTTGGTCAGACACATTGGCGTGCCATCTCTGTGGGTTGCTTTTGACTTTTTCAAGACATTCGACTAAAGGCTCTAGCATCTGCACAAACACTTCATAGGAATCATGCTTCTCTTGCCAGAGGGTACAGAATTTTCCCTGCAACTCCTGGACCTTTTCATAGCTCTCTCGAAGACCAAAGTCAATCACATGGTCAAGCTGTTTCTCTAAAGCGGAACTGCTGCCAAAGAACATCAACACCTCTTCAAAGGTATCCAGGGCTCTTTTAACAGCAGGGACTGGAATTGATTTTGACCACCAGGTGTTGAAAGAGTAGGAGGAACAGTGTGTGCTTATAGCAAGAGGATGCTTCTCCTGGACTTTGCAGGCAAATGCTTTCAGCTTGTAAGAAACGTCTCCAGAACCAAGGTACGCTTGACCTCGGCAGTTGTTCAGATCAAGACGCCACTCCACTGTGAGAATCTCCATCAGACGTTGTACCATGTAGTCGCAATCAAGGTCTGCCTCGAGGAATCCCATGAGCTCCAATCGCATGACATCGAAACTGTCCACGAACCTGAGGAAAAGTGGGAGGTAGTCCTTCTCTCCCAGCTTCACTACACGGTCAATGAACAACGAAAAGAAGGACGTGCCCACTTCCATGATTATTCCCTCCCTGACCGCATTCTCACACACAGTAAGAACCTCTTTCATTTCAGACTTGGTCACATACTCGACCTCTCCATCCTGTGCAGGACAGGTGTCGCTCTGTGACCGGCTGTGACTGCTGTATGCTGCTGTGACTGTCGCCTGCAAAGCAGATTTAAGGGATTCTCTGTCAGTCTCTGCGCACTTCATTTCTACAAGCCTCTCCGCATCCATTTCCAGGTTTATGAGGTGCAGTTCCTCCTCGGTGTCCTTTTCGGGATGGTTTCCCTGGGCCGCCACTGAAATCACAGGCAGGAGTGGTGTTTGGTGAGATCACGGTTTTACATGAAAAATGGGAGTTTGTGTGAACTCATCAAATCTGTCATCCTTTTAATGTATTTTTGATGTAATCATTATTGAGTGGGTGTGGCACACTTCTGTGTATCCAGCAAGCTTTAAGACAATTTCATTTAAAGACAATTTAAGAGACACTGGATATGTGAGAATACCAGGTGATTCATTTAATATCAATATAGCAAAACAGCAGTGTACACAATAGAAACAAACTTCAATTAAAAATCCTCTTACCTTGCAAAGGTTTGTCTCCTGTGTCATCATCCTACAAAACATAAACATAAACAATCATATATTATTTCACTACAATCAGCTAAGAAATAATATATTTAGCTTCACAAATTCTACTCACCGTTTGCAACAAGTTCAGGATGTCTGGATGCTTCTGGACATACGACTCGACCATTTGTTCCACACTGAAATGCACATCTTGGTTGACGTAGATATACGCCATGCTGCACTGTCTTTGGTCCTCTGATGTGGCTCTCAGGAAGGAGTGGCACCTTTCCAGTACCATGTGGTATTGACCGTACACATCTGCCTCTGCATTTACGCAGGGAACGGTGCCCAGCACCCTCAGCAAGCTTTGCACGTTTGGGTAAAACCCAATATCTGGAATCTTGAGAGTGGCGAACACGGTGGTCGGCAGAATCCTGCGCTTGCTTGCGTGCCTCCACTTCACTTCCCAGCAGCCCAGCTCTTCGTAGAACGTGTCGGGCCGTGCAAGGTTGTTGAGGTTGGCGTCGGCCACTTTATCCCGACGGATGCTGAAATTGTGGTCGGCCATATACGATGGCACCAACGAGAGCCACCGAAGAATCCGAACCATTTCTATGCTGAACACTCTCTTTACCTCTGCAACGAGATACTGCAGGATGGGCCGGCTGAGCGTTTCTCTGTAGAAATCCTCCAGCGGGGTCTCAGTTGCGTCTTCTTGTGCCATCTCTGGTTTGTTGACCTCCACTCCCAGCTTCTTGGCTCGGCCGACTGCGTCCGAGAACCACTTCCTGTGGAATATTGCGAGCTCCTGTTGGTATTTGCTTACCAGCTTTAAGGCATTGGAAATTGTGTACTGCAAAGTACTGCTGATGCTGATTATTCCCCTGAGACTCGAGTTAAGTATGCTCACACAACACAGGGTGTTCTTTAGTGCCAGAAGTGTCATGATGAAGTTGAAGTTCTTCAAAACTGGCTTGAGCTTTGCTATTTGTTCAGCAGTATCTTCGTCGACCTTCGAAATCATCTCGTTGATACAGTTCAAGAATGGCTCCAGAATTTCAAGCATGGTCTGGAACGCATCAGTGCTATATTCCCAATTCCCAGAAATGGCCGTTTTGATTCTATCCACTTCGCCTTTTAAATGCCCGTATGTTGTCTGAATCTTGCCTTCCAGTCGTTGGGACAGCTCTGGAGTTCTCCTGAGTAATGAGGCCACCTCCTCCACAGTGTCAGCAACCTTCTGGATGGAGGGCACGGGCATGCAGCGAATAATCCATATGTTGAAGGCATACGGGTCACTTGGCGACAGAACGACTTGTGGAAACTCCTGCAGAATCCTGCAAGTGAGATCTCGCATTTTCTGACACATGCTGCCCGTCACCAGATAAGTGAGTCCTCTGCAGTGCTCCATCCGCAGCCCCCACTTGCTTCGCAGCTCGGCGATGAGCATGTAAAACAGATTCTCGGCGTCCAGTTCGCACGGTAAGAATCCAACGAGGTGCTTTTGTGGGAACCCTGCCACTGTGACGGACCTGATGAACACCGGGATCTGCTCCTTCCCCTCGATGCTCGTGGCATCCTGGAGCAGGATGGAGAAGAATCGTGCCAGCCGGAGGCTGTTCTGGATCTCCTCCCGCATGAGGTCCTCGCTGAACTGCAGGATTTCTTTCCTGTCGATTTTTTCCACACAGATGCGATTGAGGGCCTGTTGGCCCCGCGCGCCTCCGATTGGCTCGTCCGTGTTGATGTTTGCGCCATTGATGCTGAATCCAGTCAGTGCCAGGATTTCCTTGAAGTAGACCTTGAGGGTCTCTTTTGCTTTCGAGCTGGCTCCGTCCTCTTGGGTCTCAGGGTCTTTTTGCAGGTCAACTGTTGCAGTGTTCTCCTCAGGTGCTTCTTTTGTCTCGTCTTTCAAGTCTCCCGATTCATTTTCTAAGGTTACAAGAAGAAATACTAATTTTGACATGACTTTGGAAATTGACACTTTGTTCAGTGAATAAATATTTAACAAAAGGAGTTAATAAATTTAAGCATGACTTTGACCTCATATAGACATAAAATGCAATTCGTATCGATGAATCAAGTCTCTTACAGTACCTTTTGTTTTCTTCACAGCAGTAGCTTCCTCTTCAGACTAGGTAGATGGGAGAAAATGATAAAACTTTTGCACTGGCAGCATTAAAAATACAAATTACGAGATAAAATCAAAACTTACAGGGTCTCGAGTTCGCTTCCTGTTGTAGGTGGATTGATTATTCACTGGCTTTGAAAAGTCAAATATGGTTGGAACCGCATCTTCCTGTAATACACCGCTGGAGGCGCTCTGAAAAACAAACCAGAAGCAGATCAGATACATATAGGGAAGGGTACCTTTCACATTTGAACTGTTATGGTCCCAATACCCGGTATCTGGGAATAAATGTTCATTTGTTTAATAATAAAATATCTTTGTATTTTTTTAATTTAACGTTTATTTCTTAATATAAAAACTTTAACAAATATATCAAATCGACATCCAACTATCAGTATTCTGACACCGCAGTTGTTTCACAAATTTCTTCAACATGAAAACCCTTAGCTCTAATTACTCAATGTTTTTTCTTAATGCACAAATTAAAACCCACATGTTCCTTTTCCTTCTGGAAACCTTTGTGATGGTAGATGTGCGAGGGCAGATCTGAGGCTGTTGAAAATTGTGCACTCTTCAGCCTTAAGAAAAAGCTTGTGCTTAACCAGGAGCTTCCTCAGATTAGAAGTATTCCCATCGCTGGCCTTGCACTTCGCCTCACAAGTTTTGCAGCGAATTTTGCGATGCAGATTACATCGCATCGCATTTTCTAAAGTGGAGCCGCTCTTTTCTATCTGCCATGGTTGCCACGTCACCTGAAAATGGAGCTACGGACATCGTTACGCTCGCGTGCGTGCAATTCTGTGTTCAAGCCCGACTCTGAAAATCACCTATTGTTCCACTCCCTCACAGTCACCAGGCTGCATTTAGGTACAAAAACATGGTACCGTCTGAATTTATCTCAATCGATGCTCGGTAGTAACGACAGAATTCGGCCGGTACCTATAAAAGTACAGAATGTGGTACCCGTTCCTTCATACATACTGATCTTTATTTTCAATGTGAATAATAGGAAACTTCCAACAGACTTGGTAGCTCGGGAAAGACTGTTTCTATACTGTGTGTGAAAAACAACATACATCTCAATTAATCGTGACAGGTGCTTAAATTATAGGAACTATCTTTCTCATGTCAAGTCATTGAGGTCAGGATTTCCCCATGGTGGGATAGTTTCAGTCAGCTTTGGCCTAAAAATGTAAAAAGATATAATCTTAAAGACGTTAACCCAGACTGCACTATTTTCGGTCAATTACTTTTTCGATTAATCGATGAATCGGCTAAGAAAAACAAAAAACATTTCAAATTGTAGGACCAGTTGATATTGAACGAACACTAAATATGTTATGGTTATTTAAAAGCACATCACTGAATCAATACAACATGTATGCAATATATACAGATGTATATAAGATGTATACAAGATAATTATTAAATAAGATTTAATGTACTTCATGGCCGACATACAGTTCAGTTTCATCCTGAGTGGATCAGACTGGTAAAATATTGTTATAATAACCTTTAAAGTTACACTTCAAAGTTTTTCTTTGCTGTGATCACAGTGTATGGAATGAAATGGTCTCTATTTTTACAAGATCAAACAGTTAGTACTGAAAATGATTACAATTTCAACATAAAGTCGCGCAGCCCAAATTTTGTGACCACGCGACTATGCGCGTCGCCAGAGCTTGTGCGAGGAAATCCTCCGTCTCCCTGTCTGAACAATCACAAAGCAAATAAAGATCGCCACACGGCTCAAAACTCCTGAAGTGAAATATAAAATACTTTAGGAAAGGTGGAGAAAAGCGGGGAGCAGAAGTGGAGATATTTAAGTAAACGACTCCGCTCCATGGGCGAGTGGCGCATAAATCGCGTGACACAACAAATCGATAATGAAATTAGTTGCCAACTCTTTTAATAATCGAATTTTATGGATTTGTTGCTGCAGCCCCGGTTTCCATACGAGTAACAAAAGACACTCAGCAAACACTGTTTCAGGTCCGGCAGCCCAGCGTGCGGGGCGCGGCATCTCCAGGGTTAGAAATTCACCATGCGCTTATTTTGTTTACAGGTCGGCTTTTTTACCTGGTGAGAGATCAGGGAGGGGTCGAAGTGCTTTGCGCAGAGCCTGTAGAGCTGATGCAACTGTTCCGGAGGCTCCGAGGCCAGATCGAGGCGACGGCAGTTGTTCAGCCATTGCTTGCAGCTAAAAACACGGAGGGGGGGAAAAAAAAGAAAAGAAAACATTGATAATTAATCAATGCGGAACTGCACTTTGGATTTCTTTAGTGATATATAGTCACTCTGCAGAGCTGGAGTAGTAAATGTTTATTCTCTGTGGTACAAATCAACCAGAGGAAAAAAATTATCTCCCTCCAGCCTTTGAAAGACAACATTGATATCTGTGTATGCCATCAATATGAAATATACCGTTGTCTTTTTATTTTGAGAAAATACTGAATGAAACGGACAATATTTTTGGTCAAAAACCGGAATTGTTCATTTTAGAAAATTACTTCTGTCCTCTAGGTATTTGGGCAGAACCAAATTTCCCGTCTGTCTTACTTTTGTCATTATCATTAATAATTAAGAATCTCCAAACTTCAGACATCGCTTGTCCACTCTGGTGTACCTGAAGGCCACATTGCACTCACAATTTCTTTTTTTTAATCTTGAAAACTTTATTATCCACCGCCGGAAAATCAAGAAGCATTACTACATTATAATCAACTCTGCTTTATCACTCCATTGATGCAGGTTTATCAGCGTCACAATGCATCGTAGAAATGATTCAATTCAACCCCCGTAACATTAATTAATACGAAGAGCATGAAATCCTTTTCATTCCATAAAATTTTGTTTACATTTTCTTCTCTTTTTATTGATTTTTTTTTTTTTTTTTTTTAATGGTCAAGTACAGGCAGAAACAGCTGCAATGTGAGGACTTCAATTTTAGCTGCTACCAGGTTCCAGACTTTATCGATTGCCAGAGATTTCTTGTAACGACTGGGAAAAATTCAATTCTGTACGTGAAGACTGAAGACACTTGCCAAAAACACAAGATTTTGTTTGATAATTGTGGAATCATGGAAATCCTTACTTCTTTTTAGGATAAACAGCTTCCTCCTACATCCAAAATAACGTTTTCTTCCATTTTTTCTTTTCAAATCATCTGATGGTGACACTTTTAGGCTCTAATACATTATCTTTGTGCATTGAACGTCAAAGTGTTTTTCTATAAACAACTTTAGTTGTTAAACAGATATTGATAAAGGCATTACTAACAAAGCATCACATTAATGTCATTATGCTTTGTGATCTGTTTTTCTAATCGACAGGGCTCTTTCTCTTGCATTTCTCAATATTTTTCTTTCCTCTTATGGATGAAAATCATTACTGAATGTGTTAATTTGCGTCGAGTCTTTTCACAAGTAAAGCGATCGGCATTTTCACAGGGTACAACACAGGACAACAGATGCTTTTGTAGGCTACAAATATGGCCGTTCAAACTGAAACGGTCTGTCCATAAGAATGTCGCGCACCATTGTGAATGTTTACAGCGTATCGTTTCCTGAACACACGCATGTGTCGTTTCATTACAAAAACAAACAGCACCCGTCTGTGGCCTGGCATGCAGACTACATCGTTTTCAGCAATTCTGCCGTTATAATGTAAACAGATATTGTTTTCAAAACGCTACCGTCTGAATGCGAAAATGTTTTGAAACAAAAATATATTTACTAGAAACGTTGTGGAAACCGAGCCTAAGCCACAACGTAACTCTTTTAACACTTGACTATGATGATTTTCAGAGTATACACCCTCATCCAAGATGGCTACGATGGATTACGCCTTTATAATCTGCATAAGACTGTTTATAAAAGATAAACTGCAAATAGTTAATAGTTTATAATAATGAAACATAATGTCACAGATATTATCTTGTGTTTTGTTGAACTTTAAAATGCACTTGTAATGTAAACCATTATCTGTCATGAAGGTGTATAACAATTAAATATCACTTCATTAATTTGATCTGATCATACTAAACTGAGAGTACCTGCTAAAATAAACAATATTTACCAATTTATAATAGTTGAACATATTGGATTCAGTCAAATTAACACTGTTTAATGGCAAGGCAAGACAAATTTATTTATAGCGCTCAATTCAAACACAGGGCAATTCACAGATAAAAATACAGATTAACTTTACAAAAACATAAGAATTATATTAATAAATACATTAAAGCTTTCAAAGAAATGAAAGAAACGCATTAAAATAAATAATGAAGGAAAGTGGATTAAATGAGGTTAAGAACAATTTAATAAAGTAAGTAAAATCTATTGTTTATTCGAAAGCCTGCGCAAATAAGAATTTTTTTAAGTCCTGATTTAAAAGTTGCATGTCAGCAGTCTTCAGGAAGTTTGTTCCACAGGAGAGGAGCTTAGGAGATACAAACTGCCTCATCTTGTTTTGTTTCTGATTCTATGAACACTTTATTTTGACCCAAATTCGTGTTTTTAAGAAAGAACCGGCCAAGAAACAGAGGCTGTTACACTAACTTCAATCAGGAACCATCACATAAACAAACACACGTTCTTTTGTTGTTGTTTTTAAAAGCTACGGGGCGATTTTTATAATCGCTTGAATGAGATCTGCCGAGTTAAACCGGAGGTGTTGTGTTAAGTTAGTCCGCCTCCACGGTGCAGACGGTAGGTGTCGTGTAACCCGTTTTGAAAGAGAGAAAAAAAAGTTTCAAACTGGGCTTTTTTCTCCGTATAGGAAACACTTTAAACGTCAAATCAATCCCGCGAATCAGCCCTCACACAGCCGAAGATGGTTTCCGAGGCGGGCCGGCCGAGCGGAGTGTTGAACGCCGACTTTTTTCCTCCGAGAGGAGCACAAGTCTGCGCCATTTTCCAGCGTGATGCTAGGCTAACAGGCTAACGGCGGAGAGCTAACTCAGTCATTGTGCCCCCCCAGCGCAGCGGTTCGCCAACCCCCAAAAACCCGCAACATGGCGGAATAAGGTCTTACCGGTCCGGATCCGAAGGGAAGCTGAAGAGCGGGGGGCTGCTTTCCCCCGGCTGGGAGTCGCAGCCCGCCGCGGCGCAGCAATCAGTCATTTTGGACCCGCAACGGAGCTAGTTAGCTTAGCTTAGCTTAGCAGACGAGCGAAGCAAACTCCTTCTACAGAGTCATGCCTCGGAAAAAAAAACCTGCAGCCAGAAGAGTCTGCTATCACTTTTTCGCTCGCTTGATGTGTCTTTGGCAAGAACTAAGAACCGTCTAATTCCATGCTTTCAAAAGTTCATGTTGTGAGCTGCGCTGAGTCTCCGACAGCGTGTTATCATCAACCAGGAACTGGAACGCGCAGTTCCGACAGCTCACCGGCAGGGGGCGCGGTAGCACCGCAGGGGACGGGACGGAGACGTGCGACCATAGACATTGCGCGCGATGTCAAGATGATTCACGCGGTGTTCCGAGACGATCGCAAATCTGCTCTGCTCTTTGTTTAGCTATAGTTTACTCTTATGCCCAATATTTAAAAAAAACAGCAATGGTAAAATCAAGGTTTACTGGCAAATAATGTGCAAAAACTCTCTATCCTTGCTCAGATATAATTATGACAGTACAGATAAAACCGCTGTACTTATTTAATCCTTTACAAGATGATTCAGGTCGTGTTTCGGGTGAATAGTTATGAAGACGGACAGCTCTTTGTTTAACAAAGTGTTATTCTAATATAATGGAAAGTAGTTGCTTGGTATGGAGATCAAATAGTTCTATATGACAGTAATGTATTCAAGCACAGATAACGATTAATCCTTTACAAGATGATTGCGGTCATGTTCTGGGAGAATTGCAAAAAAAAAAACAACCACAAATTGTGGTATCAGATCCGGTGGATTCTGTACCTGCTTTATTTGAATGTGTTGATTTATATTCTAAAGTGTCAGTTCATTAAATAAATATAAATATAATAACTATTTGTATAGCACTTTTCTAAACATGGTTACAAAGGGCTTTTGCATTAAATACCACAAGAACATTTTACAATAATAAAATACATATATATCTCACTCATTCTTGAGAGTTGGGACAAAACAGGCTTTAATTTTTTTTAAATTCATATTACATTGTTTAGAGTTATATATTTCTGTAAAGAAAGGTTTTAGTTATTTAATCAGAACAGGTTCCGAATAAAATATATTTTTGATTAACGTAAATAACCCTGAGTGCATTTTTGGTTTGTTAAATTCAACTTCCTGTTTCATGTTTTATTTTGAAAGCGCAACTTCCTGATCGCGCAAATGTGTAGCTTTACGTCAACGAAAGGACACGGAGAAGGAAGTTTCACGGAGCGTAATCACTGTATTATAAATGTTTTACCCCTGGCAGCCCCTTGATAGAGGCACAAGGTTTGTTCGCTTTGTAATGAAATTATATTTGACTGTTTTATGGTTTAAAAGGTTACAAATGTATTGATTTTATTGTGAAGCTAAGAAAAAATGTTAAAGCTGTTACGTTTATGCTAGGCTAACGGATGTAAGAGTATGGCTGTAAATTCACGTGCAATTTCTGTGTGTATTCCCAGCTCTTACGGTGAGATTGAGGGTTTACTGCCATTAAACCTAAAATCCATCAGTAAAGTGTCATCCTTCATATCGGGGGGTATGCTACAATTAATATAAATGTTTCTATTTCGAACATGATCCATGTCAACTTTATCAGACACACTAAGAGGCATACCATTTTAATTCTTTCAGTACAAGGATCTAAAGTTCTGAATTATGTTGTAATGGGTTTTAGTTACTCTAATATATAATAAAATGCATCATGTAAACTTTAGTTGTGATTTCACACTTTTCTAAAAAAGTTAGATTTCTAAATATCTTTATTTTGTATGTTATGATGCTTTTATATGCTTTTTGTATGCTTATATATATATACACATACACCATCTCTTGTCATTCTTATTAACATCTTGCTTGTTTGTTTTATTCAATTGTTTCAAATAAACCTTTTGTTTGAGACAAGAATTACATGTTTTCATGAATATAATCCGTTTCAAGACATGCTGCAGAGATACACATTCCATAAAATTTTCCAAAAATATTTTATTTCAGCCCGCATGTTTTTCATGTAAAAAAAATGTAGTTTTCCTATGAAGTGTGAAAAGTTTGATAATGACTCATGTTAAATGAAAAACACTGAAAAACTAAACCCATTGGATTCATAAATGTTTTATTTTGATTTACTTAAAGTTTACATCTGCTAAAATAAATAAAAGATAAATAAAACACACACACACAAAAAAAAAAGAGATCTCTCATAGAGTCTTTCATGATTTCATCTCTTTGAGAGATTTCATGTATGAATGAATGACGACGAGTAAATCTTATCCCAAGTCTCACAAGAATAGTTTCTCACTTGTTGAGTGGTCATGTGAATTATTAAAAGTACCGTATTGACTGAAACTTTCCCCAGGTTACATAAAAACACAGCTTCAGACCTGTCAGTTCTCATGTGCACCAATAACTTACTCTATCGGTTGAAAGTTTGCCAACGATTGACAAGAAAACAGTTTCTCACTTGTATGAGTTGTCATGTGATTCGTTAAAGTACCGTATTGACTGAAACTTGCCCCACATGTTTTACAAGAATATGGCTTCTCACCTGTGTGAGTTCTCATATGAGTCATCAAATTACTGTGGTTGCTGAAACTTTTGCCACACGTTTCACAAGAATAAGGCTTCTCACCTGTGTGAGTTCTCTTGTGGCGCAAAAATGAACTCCGGGCGCAGAAACTTCTACCACACGTTTCACAAGAATACGGCTTCTCACCTGTGTGGGTTCTCATGTGGACCAACAAAGTACTCTGTCGGCTGAAACTCTTCCCACATGCCTCGCAAGAATACGGTTTGTCACCTGTGTGAGTTTTCATGCGGACCAACAAACTAGGCCGTTGCCTGAAACTTTTATGACATGTTCCGCAAGAATACGGCTTCTCACCTGTGTGAGTTTTCACATGGACCAACAAAGTACTCTGTCGGCTGAAACCCTTCCCGCATGTTTCGCAAGAAAACGGCTTCTCACCTGTGTGAGTTCTTATATGACTCATCAGATTACTCTGGCGACTGAAACTGTTCCCACATGTTTCACAAGAATACGGCTTCTCACCCGTGTGAGTCCTCATGTGGCGCAACAACGAACTGCGATCACAGAAACTGCTCCCACATGTTTCACAAGAATACGGCCTCACACCTGTGTGACTTCTCATGTGGACCAAAAAAATATCTGATCGGTTGTAGGTTTTACCACAGATTTCACAAGTTATCTTCTTATCGGTGGCTGATATGAGCTCTGCAATTCCAGTTGATTCTGGTTCCTCAGTGTCTATTGTTACATCGTGGACTTCAGAGTCACGAGAGAGCAGCTGCTCAGTCTCTGGTTCTTCTTCTGCTTCACTCAGGTCACTTTGCTCCTCAATAGAAGAAACCCTAAAGGAATCACTCTGCTCTTCCTCCTCGCTGCTGCCGAGTTCCTGGCGGTCCTCAATCTGTGAAGGTTCTTCTGGTTCTTCTTTGATCTCTGGAGGTTCTGCTTCTTCTGGTTCCTCTTTGATTTCTGGAGGTACCGGTTCCTCTTTGATCTCTGGCGGTTCTGGTTCTTCTGGTTCCTCTTTGATCTCTGGAGGTTCTGGTTCTTCCAGTTCTGGACGGGAGTTTGTTTCCCGTTTGAAGAGCTGCTCCTCCCGACAGTCACGATGCTGCAGGAGCTCTGGAGGGACAAAAAAGTACAAGACAGAAGGTGAGTTACATTACTTCTACTTATTACATTATCGCTTGATACTACCGCTGAACTAAGTGCTGTCATTGGCACAACATTGTGTTAACTGTTTACTATCAGGGTTAGGCAATAATACAGTAATAAGATCTCCTGCGGTATCTAAAAATAGTAACGGATCAGTTTCATTACCGGTCTTTAAATCTTAGAGCTTAGAGATTTCTTTAATGCCTAAATAACGAGTGCTTGTTTAGCACTTATGTGTGTGTGGTTTAATACTATTGGTAGGTTAAAATGTTTCTCTTCACTGTTGTTGAATAATTAATGAATAATTTCAAAGTTATTCCACAAAACAGTCTGAAAACAGAAATGTCCCATTTGTTTTTTCAATGAATAGCTATATTTTTGTTTTTAATCTCTTTCAATGTATTTGCAGGTAGTTCGAAGTAATTCTAGACACTCTTTGCGTCACTGATTTCATCTGCAACTGTGTATCGATTCAAACCTGGAAATGTGCAAAAAAGTCTGTCTCAGTTCAATCCAAGGTTCCTGGCAGAGACACAAATCTTTTTTTCCATACCTGTTCTGTGGAACTTCATTTGAGGTTTGCAGCTGATTTCCAGCAGTTTGCGCTGACGACCGATCTCCTCCTCGTACTGGATAACAGTTTGTTCAAACACGGTGAATATTTCTCCAGCAGCAGCAGTTAGTCTCTGGACGGTCCAGTCTCTCACTGAGTCCTGGGAATCGTCACTTTCACCATCAGTCACAGTCACTTCAACAAGATCCTCCTCCTCTTTAATGTGTGGAGCTTCATGTTCCTCCTGCTCCAGGCTGGAGATCGTCTTCTGGTGACCAACGTGTTGCTGTGGACTCTCTGCAGGGAAACAAGACAAAAGACACTGGTGGGATGGACATATATATATATATATATATATATATATTACAGAGATGGATGGATGGGACAGGAAAGGCTACTTGACATGCAGAGTGACTGTTTGTCTATTGACTATCCGTTTTCTGTACTATTTTTTGATGATGTATTTAAGCATAACCTTTACCCAACTACCAGCGTTGAATATTTTATAGTTATGCATCTGCTTTAAAATCACTCCTGTTATTTTAGTTTGACCAAAAACTGCAGCTGCAGCATCATTTCTGTCTGTGAGCTTTAACGATCCTCCACGAGTCACGGTCGCGTGTCCATTCAGACTTTTTCATACCTGTCTTGTGTAACTTGATTTGAGGTTCCCAGCTGGTTTCTAGCAATCTCTGTTGACGGTCGATCTCCTCCTCGTACTGGATGATAGTTTGTTCAAACACAGTGAATATTTCTCCAGCAGCAGCAGTTAGTCGCTCGTTGATAAAGTCTCTCAATAACTGACGGGACCTCATTGTTGCTGCAGGAGATAAAATATTTCCTGTTTGAGACATGATACAAAGAAGTCTGCTTGGATTAAAATCTCTCGCTTGTTTCTGCAACCCTTTTTACGCAGACTCACATATGCACTTCTAACATGTTATAAATAAATATTATGTTCCCTTTCACTGACTCAACACACACAAAAACATAAATATGAAGACATGTTTCTGTTAATCGTGTACACATAGGGGCGGTATCTCATTCTTTCTTTCTCTCTTGTTCTGTCTGTTTCTTAATGTAAACATTTACGAATATGCGATATTATATATCAGTCTTTGTGAAACAAAAAAAAAGCACAATGCAAAGTAACTCAGCTTTCATGATCATATTTTTTATGTGTGAAAATTCGGGGAATTACGATTATTACAGGCGGACTACGCCTTCCTCAGTAGAAATAAAAAGCAGTGGAGGTGCAGGGTGCCCCATCCAAGATGGCGCCGCGCTGAGACGCCAGCTCCAGAAGGCAGCGCCAGGTGTCTCCGTATATTAGGTCTATGGTTCCCCACCTCCCCTTATCGTAACCATTAGCCCTTTTACAGGTAAAACTACACTTTATCTGGTTGGTTGTTGATCGTAGCTTGTTTAGCACAAGCACCATTTTCACCTCTCCTCACGAAAACCACCGATTGAATTCGTTCACGAACTTAGCTTTAGCATTAGCATTGGTGACGGCTACTCTGCACTCTTCTTCTCCTCCTGTCTCTTTCTCTTGTTCACTGTGCCTCGTGTTTTCCCACTTTTCGGTCTCATGTCGTAATTATGGTGTCTGTACTAAGAGTTGCAGTTTGTTATCTTTGAAGACGAGGCTCACCGATTTGGAGACTGGACTCTGCAGGAGATGACAACAAAGATCTTTCTTCTTTGTCTGAGATCAAACGGCAGTTTACATCCATGAAGTTGCACTATCGCCACCTGCTGGCTGTACTCATCTACATTATTTTCCATCGCCACGTATTTCCCCCAATATTTCATTATATATTATTATTTATTTTATTTGTTGAACAATGACCGAAGAAATAATAATAATAATAATAATAAAAACTGCACATGTTCTACTGTTTCTGATTCTGAGCACGGAAGACAACCCCTGTTGGATGTTTCCCAATTTTGTGTTTTGTTCTGTTTAAGAAGATATGCTCAATTCTTAATCTGGTAAAAAATTGCCTCTTGTTCCAAACTTCCGCCTCCACTTCTCATACCTCCCACTATATTATGGAGTTCAATTATGACTCATTTATGTTAAATAAAATAACACTGAATAACAAAATCCATTGGTTTCATATTAGCATTTTATTTGCGTTTCTTCAAAGTTCACATCTGCTCATAAAAGATTTTTCATGAATTTCAAAACACAAAAAAGCAATTGTATTGAAATACACATGAAACGTGCTTCTGCAAGATTGGTTGAAGAACATGGGGATCATTTGTCAACCTCTGTGTAGTTCAGCACAAATAGAAACCACATTTATTGAAATCTTCACATTTTTTTGTCACAAACCAGAAACAACAATTATCCCGAAGCAACCGTCTCAACAGTGTTTAAATCAGTAACGTTTCCTTTAAACTGGATGATTCCTTGTGATTTTGGATTTCCTGAATGAGATTCCCCACGGAGTCTTTCATAACTTAATTTTTTGTGATATTTCATGTGGTGCAGCAATGAACTATGACAGATTTCTCCCACATTTCACAAAAATATGGCTTCTCACCTGTGAGAGTTCTCATGTGAACCAAAAAAAGTACTCCATCTGCTGTAACTCTTCCTACATGTTTCATAAGAACACGGCTTCCCACCTGTGTGATTTCTCCTGTGGTGCAACAATGAACTACAGTCAGAGAAATTTCTCCCACATTTCACCAAAGTTATGGCTTCTCACCTGTGTGAGTTCTCTTGTGGACCAACAAATTACTCTCTCGGTTGAAACTTTTCCCACATTTCACAAGAATACGGCTTCTCACTTGTGTGAGTTGTCATGTGGACATACAAAGTATACCGTTGCCTGAAACTTTTATTGCATATTCCACAAGCATACGGCTTCTCACCTGTGTGAGTTCTTATGTGGGCCAACAAAGTACTATGTTGGCTGAAACCCTTCCCACATGTTTTACAAGAATAGGGCTTCTCACCTGTGTGAGTTCTCATGTGGACCAACAACGTACTCTGTCGACTGAAAGCCTTTCCACATGTTTTACAAGAATAGGGCTTCTCACCTGTGTGAGTTCTCATGTGGACCAACAAATTACCGTGTCGGCTGAAACCCTTCTCGCATATTCCACAAGAATACGGCTTCTCACCTGTGTGAGTTTTCATGTGGCGCAACAACGTACTCCGATCGCAGAAACAGCTCCCACACGTTGCACAAGAAAACGGTTTCTCACCTGTGTGAGTTCGTATATGACTTATCAAAATACTCTGTTGCCTGAAACTTTTCCCACATGTTCCACAAGAATACGGCTTCTCACCTGTGTGAGTTTTCATGTGACGCAACAATGAACTACGATCACAGTAACTGCGTCCACATGTTTCACAAGAACACGGCTTCTCACCCGTGTGTCCTCTCATGTGGACCATAAAACTATCCAGTCGGTTGTAGGTTTTACCACAGATTTCACAAGTTATCTTCTCATTCGTGGCTGATATGAGCTCTGCATTTCCAGTTGATTCTGGTTCTCCTGGTTCCTCCTCAATCTGTGGAGACTCTGGTTCTTCCGGTTCCTCTTTGATCTGTGAAGGTTGTGGTTCTTCTGGTTCCTCTTTGATCGGTGACGGTCCTGTTTCCTCTTTGATCTCTTGAGGTTCTGCTTCTTCCAGCTCTAGACAGGAGTTTGTTTCCTGTTTGTAGAGCTGCTCCTCCAGACAGCCACGATGCTGCAGGAGCTCTGGAGGGACAAATAAAAAAAAAAAAAAAGTACAAGATGGAAGGTTAGTTACATTACTTCTACTTATTACATTATTGCTTGATGTGGTCCTCCACGAGTCACATTCACGTGTTCATCCAGACTCCTTCATACCTGTTCTGTGTAACTTGATCTGAGGTCCCCAGTTGATTTCCAGCATCCTCTGCAGACGGACAATCTCCTCCTCGCGGCGAACGACAGTTTGTTCAACCACGGCGAATATTTCTCCGGCAGCAGCAGTTAGTCGCTCGTTGATGAACTCTCTCAAAGCCTGAAGGGAACTCATTGTTGCTGCAGGTGATGAAATATTTCAATATTTCCTCCGTGAGACGAGGGAAGTCGAACGACATCCGAGGAGCCCGTCAAAGCTTCTTCTTCGCTCACTTTGTTGGAGGATCACAAACGACGTTCAGCTTCAGACTGACACCTACTGGACAGAGTGGGAACTGCAGCTCAGTATCACAATCCATGTACATGTATATACGAGTTCACTGAATAAATATTGCACTTTTCTGGGGGTTATTTATTCAATTGGGTTAAATATTTGGTCTGTATTTTCAATTTTCTTTTCGAAAATGTCTTGATTTTCAGAGAATATATATATTTACATTCTATTCAATAGTTCTCAATATTATATTATCTCAATATTTCTCCAGCAGCAGCAGTCACTCGTTCCCTGATAAAGTCTCTCAAACCCCGAAGTGAAAACATTGTATTTCGGCAGGCATGTGTGTCACATGCAAGCAAAAAGTGTGTTTTTTTCCCCCCATGTGGCATTAAAAAGAGTTCAAAGTTAAATTATGATTTATTCATGGTAAATAAAAATAAACAAAACTCTGAATAACAAAACCCTTAGACATTTTAATTCAATTTCTTCAAAGGCCACATCTGGTTATGAAAGATTTTAACATTACATTTTTCAAAACACACAAAAACACAGTTGTGTTAAGATACCAAAAAATGGAACGTGCTTCTCGTTGATTCATTATACAAGCCGGGGACCGTCTGGCAACCTGTGTGAGGTATAATACAAATGCAAACCACATTTATTTAACGGCTCTGTTTTGTGAAAAACCTGAAAACATCTCTTTTCTTCAACCGACAGTCTGAACAATGTTTATATCTGTAACGTTTTTTTTCAACTGGATGAGAACTTGCCATTTTGGGGCTCAAGCCTCACGGCTCGGTGTTTTTGTGAGTCTTCATGTGGCGCAGCAGCGAATTACGGTGACTAAATCTCACCCCGCATGCTTCACAGGAGTACGGCTTCTCACCCGTGTGAGTTCTCATGTGAGTCATCAGGCTGCCCTGCTGATGGAAACGCTTGCCACAAAACATGCAGGAGTACGGCTTCTCGCCCGTGTGAGTCCTCACGTGGACCAGCAGGTTACTCTGCTGGCTGAAACTCTTAAAGCATATTTGACAGGAATAAGGCTTCTCACCCGTGTGAGTCCTCTTGTGCACCGACAGAGAACTGTGCACGCCGAAACCCTTGCCGCACGTCTCGCAGGAGTACGGCTTCTCGCCCGTGTGAATTCTCATGTGGCGCACAAACTCACTCTGACGTTTGTAGCATTTGCCGCAGATTTCGCAATTCATCTTCTCAGTGGCCGTTTTTAGTTTGGGATTTAAATTCTGATTTCTATGGACAATTTCACCAGACGTCTCCTCGCGGGGAAGCTTCGGCCACGCCCCCTCCAAGCTGGCCCCACGTTCCCCGTGCTCCTCCACCTGTGGACGCTCCGGTTCCTCCTGGTGCTCTTTGAACAGTAGAAGTACTGGTTCCCGTTGTTCCTCCTTGATCCGCGGCGGGCCTGGTTCTTCTTGTTCCTCCCCGATCTGCAGGTGTTCCGGTTCCTCCCGGCCCTCTTTGAACAGCAGGAGAACTGGTTCAATTATCATCCATTTATGTTAAATAAAATAACACTGAATAACAAAATCCATTGGATTCACATTTACATTTTATTTGCGTTTCTTCAAAGTTCACATCTGCTCATAAAAGATTTTGCATTAATTTCAAAACACACAAAAAAAGCAATTGTATTGAAATACACATGAAACGTGCTTCTCTAAGATTGTTTAAAGAACATGGGGATCATTTGTCAACCTCTGTGTAGTTCAGCACAAATAGAAACCACATTTATTGAAATCTTCACATTTATTTGTCACAAACCAGAAACAACAATTATCCTGAAGCAACCGTCTCAACAGTGTTTAAATCAGTAACGTTTCCTTTAAACTGGATGATTCCTTGTGATTTTGGACTTCCTGAATGAGATTCCCCACGGAGTCTTTCATAACTTAATTTTTTGCAACATTTCATGTGGTGCAGCAATGAACTATGACAGATTTCTCCCACATTTCACAAAAGTACGGCTTCTCACCTGTGTGAGGTCTCTTGTGGACCAACAACTGACTCTGTCGGTTGAACCTTTGACCACATTTCACAAGAATACGGCTTCTCATTTGTGTGAGTTGTCATGTGGACATACAAAGTATACCGTTGCCTGAAACTTTTATTACATATTCCACAAGCATACGGCTTCTCACCTGTGTGAGTTCTCATGTGGGTCAACAAAGTAGACCGTTGCCTGAAACTTTTATTACATATTCCACAAGCATACGGCTTCTCACCTGTGTGAGTTCTCATGTGGACCAACAACGTACTCTGTCGACTGAAAGCCTTTCCACATGTTTTACAAGAATGGGGTTTCTCACCTGTGTGAGTTCTCATGTGGTCCAAAACAGTACTATGTTGGGTGAAACTTTTCCCACATGTTTCACAAGAATACGGCTTCTCACCTGTGTGAGTTCTCATGTGGCGCAACAACGTACTCCGATCGCAGAAACAGCTCCCACATGTTGTACAAGAATACGGTTTCTCACCGGTGTGAGTTCGTATATGACTTATCAAAGTACTCTGTTGCCCGAAACATTTCCCACATGTTTCACAAGAATACAGCTTCTCACTTGTGTGAGTTTTCATGTGGCGCAACAATGAACTACGATCAAAGAAACTGCGCCCGCATGACTCACAAGAATACGGCTTCTCACCTGTGTGTCTTCTCATGTGGACCATAAAACTATCCAGTCGGTTGTAGGTTTTACCACAGATTTCACAAGTTATCTTCTTATCCGAGGCTGATATGAGCTCTGCATTTCCAGTTGATTCTGGTTCCTCCTCAATCTGTGGAGACTCTGGTTCTTCTGGTTCCTCATTGATCTGTGAAGGTTCTGGTTCCTCTTTGACCTCTGGAGGTACTGCCTCTTCTGGATCCTCTTTGATCTCTGGAGGTACTGCTTCTCCTGGTTCGTCTTTGATCTTTGGAGGTACTGCTTCTTCGGGTTCCTCTTTGATCTCTGAAGGTTCTGGTTCTTCCAGTTCTAGAGAGCAGTTTGGTTCCTGTTTGAAGAGCTGCTCCTCCCGACAGTCACGATGCTGCAGGAGCTCTGGAGGGACAAAAAAGTACAAGACAGAAAGTTAGTTACATTACTTCTACTTACTACATTATTACTTGATTTGGACCTTCAGCTGCTGAACGGCTGGTGGATTAACGATTACTTTTTGGATAAACTTTCTCTGATCCGGATCCTTCAATCGGAATCTGGTGCCCTTCAAAACGCCGGTTTCGCTCCTCTTTCAAGCAGGCGGGGTGAGGTTTGAGAGGATGTGACGTAGACCGCAATGCATTGTGGGTCCGCTAGTATGAAAAAGACGCGGAAAGCGGGAAACCTGCAACATTTGTTTTCTCCTGCAATATGGCTCGTGGAAAGACATGGAGTAGATATCATTGTTGTTTGTGGATACCCATTAGGCACAAGCTAACTAGCCTAGCCACTATGGGGCTAAAGTGGCGGGACTTCCGAGTTTCGGTCCGGATAAATCAATGAGCCCGTGTTTCTTCTTTACTTCCTGTCTGGTCAGTGTTTGATTCGGGCGACGGTACCCCCTAACCAGCAGCTGTTGTAATTGGATGACATTTTACAGATGGTTTATTCTGGTCTCAAAACTGAACGTGAACGCCTCCTGAATCAAATGATGGTGGCGAACCTGGTTCCCAGTGAGAGTTCTCGCTGTGATGTCACAGCCAAGATGGTGACGATTGAGAAAGGTCGCTTTGCGCTGCTCAAGAATATCAATTTAATTTCACTTGTTTCTTTGGCAAAAACGTTTTAGTATGCGAATACTTTTTTCTATTGGATTAATCTAACATGTTGTGGTGTTAGAAGCATTTGAACGGCCTGATTTGTGTGAGAATTGTGATTACAGCAGCCACGGCGATACAAGACGATCCTCTGCGTTTCCCGTGGAGTCACTTGCTCTTGTCATTTACTGTGATTTTTTTAATTTTAACAATAAATAGTGGCTAACAGATTAGTGCTGTGTTATTGAGACTTCCGAGAACCACGGACATCATTCGGACGGCTCTAAAAATCTAACACCGCCCTTTTCATTTTCAGAAGTAGAATAAAACTTTCACAAATCTGAAACTGTGTTTTGATGAATCTTTAGTCACTTTAGGAAAATCTAGTGCAGATTTGAGAAGTCCGGGTATAGTAGCTTCACATCTGGACCTTGTCCAAAGTAGTCTTGGTATGAAATAATAGTCTGTGACGTCTTCCCTCAAGCATTTTCCACAAATAAGAAAAAAAATGTGAGACAAATTCAATATTGGTTGTTGGGTAAAGTTTATGTAATTACTTAAAATGTTGTTACTTCAAAACATAGTACAGAAAACAGATCGTCAATAGACAAAAAGTTGCTCCGCATGTCAAGTTATTTGTCCTCACCTTTCCCCCGTTTTGTGCAACGTTCGCTATTAGCTCCGAGTGTCAGTCAATCGCTTCTCCTGTTTGCTGACAGCACAACAATCACTGGTTTCTCCGCTTCAGATTGACGCTTCTGTTCGATGCAAGAACTGCAGCATCGCTGCAGCTTCCAAAGAAACGCAAGAATCCTCCACGAGTCACATTCACGTGTTCATCCAGACTCTTTCATACCTGTTCTGTGTAACTTGATCTGAGGTCCCCAGTTGATTTCCAGCATCCTCTGCAGACGGACAATCTCCTCCTCGCGGTGAACGACAGTTTGTTCAACCACGGCGAATATTTCTCCGGCAGCAGCAGTTAGTCGCTCGTTGATGAACTCTCTCAAAGCCTGAAGGGAACTCATTGCTGCTGCAGGTGATGAAATATTTCAATATTTCAATATTTCCTCCGTGAGACGAGGGAAGTCAACAACATCCGAGGAGCCGTCAAAGCTTCTTCTTCGCTCACTTTGTTGGAGGATCACAAACGACGTTCAGCTTCAGACTGACACCTACTGGACAGAAGGAGAACTGCAGCTCAGTATCACAATCCATGTACATGGACATACGAGTTCACTGAATAAATATTGCACTTTTCTGGGGGTGATTTATTCTTTTTGGGTAACTATGTCTAATTTATTCAATTGGGTTAAATATCTGGTCTGTATTTTAATTTTTTTCAATAATTTCTTCATTTTCAGAGAATGTTTACATTATATTCAATATTTCTCAATATTATATTATCTCAATATTTCTCCAGCAGCAGCAGTCAGTCGTTCCCTGATACAGTCTCTCAAGAAGTGAAAACATTGTATTTCGGCAGGCATGTGTGTCGCATGCAAGTAAAAAGTGTTTTTTTTCTCCATGTGGCATTAAAAAGAGTTCAAAGTTAAATTATGACTTATTCATGGTAAATAAAAATACATTTAAAAAAAACAACTCTGAATAACAAAATCCTTTGAATTCATATCAACATTTTAATTCAATTCCTTCAAAGACCACATCTGGTTATAAAAGATTTTAACATTACATTTTTCAAAACACACAAAAACACAGTTGTGTTAAGATACAAAAAATGGAACGTGCTTCTCGTTGATTCATTATACAAGCCGAGGACCGGCTGGCAACCTGTGTGAGGTTTAATACAAATGCAAACCACATTAACGGCTCTGTTTTGTGAAAAACCTGAAAACATTTCTTTTCTTCAACCGACAGTCTGAACAATGTTTATATCCGTAACATTTTATTTCAACTGGAGCAGAACTTGCCATTTTGGGCCTCGAGCCGGACGTCCGGAAACCCAGAGAGTCCTTCACGGCTCGGTGTTTTTGTGAGACTTCATGTGGTGCAGCAGCGAATTACGGTGACTAAATCTCACCCCGCATACTTCACAGGAGTACGGCTTCTCACCCGTGTGAGTTCTCATGTGACTCATCAGGCTGCCCTGCTGATGGAAACGCTTGCCACAAAACACGCAGGAGTACGGCTTCTCGCCCGTGTGAGTCCTCACGTGGACCAGCAGGTTACTCTGCTGGCTGAAACTCTTAAAGCATATTTGACAGGAATAAGGCTTCTCACCCGTGTGAGTCCTCTTGTGCACCAACAGAGAACTGTGCACGCCGAAACCCTTGCCGCACGTCTCGCAGGAGTACGGCTTCTCGCCCGTGTGACTTCTCATGTGGCGCGAAAACTCACTCTGACGGTTGTAACATTTGCCGCAGATTTCGCAATTTATCTTCTTCTCAGTGGGCGTTTTTGGTTTGGGACTTAATATCTGATTTCTATGGACAATTTCACCAGACGTCTCCTCGTGGGGAAGCTTCGGCCACGCCCCCTCCGAGCTGGCCCCACGTTCCCCCTGCTCCTCCACCTGTGGACGCTCCGGTTCCTCCTGGTGCTCTTTGAACAGTAGAAATACCGGTTCCTGTTGTTCCACCTTGATCTGCAACGGCGGACCTGGTTCTCCTTGTTCCCCCCCGATCTGTAGGTGTTCCGGTTCCTCCTGGCCCTCTTTGAACAGCAGGAGAACTGGTTCTTCTCGGGCCTCTCCGACCGGTGGCGGCTGCGGTTCCTCCTGGTTGGGATGGTAGCTTGTTTTCTGCTGCAAGAGCTGCTCCTCCTTCACGTCGCGGTGCGGCGGGAGCTCTGGAGGGACACAAAGAGCGAACCGTGAGTCACATTACTTCTACAATTCCAGCTTTAAAAATGCACGCAGTGAAAGTGAAAACTTTCTCCTAAATGTATCTGCATGTGTCTTGCAAATTTCTTGGCTGTAAGTAGGGACTAGGGATGCAACGATCCACTTTTTTTCCACTTCTGGTCCGACACCCTAATTTGGATATCTGCCAACACCGATACTATTCCGAAACCAGAGCTCTGTTTGCATTCATATTATCATCATTGTTGTTATTGTTGATTTCATATGAGACTGTAATAAACTCCTCTCTACAGAAAAGTATGAAATGTGCAAATGCATGCATGTATTCTCCTAAAAGGCAACTTGAGGTTAGTGTAATGTCAGAAAAGGATGCAGGTGCGCGTGATGTCACCATCGCATAATACACTTGTCACATCTTTAAAACCTCTGAACCACTTTATTAATCCCTGACATTTTGGCTATAACATTAAGTAAAACAATAAATCCTTGGTCTTGCACAACTCTGCCTCAAACCCTAAAAACAGTGACAGTTGAGTTGAGAAGGAACATTTTCTTGGGGAAAAAGGGAGACGTTGTATCTATTACACTGCAATACTGTATTGTGCAGTGGTTGTGATTACGCTTCATCACCACAGGGGGCGCTGTGTGGTTGAATAGAGAGTGGCGAAGAAGAGGGTGTACGTTTGGAGTTATTGTGATGAGCCCAAACCCTGCTTTTTTTTTTTTTTGCTGCGGTGGATAAACCAAACACAGCCATAACGATGGAAATCCAACACGAATCACATCTATGTGCTCATTCAAACTCTTCCATACCTGTTGTGAGGAACTTGATTTGAGGTTTGCGGCTGATTTCCAGCATCCTCCGCTGACGGCAAATCTCCTCCTCGTACCGGACGACAGTTCGTTCAAACACGGTGAATATTTCTCCGGCAGCAGCGGTTAGTCGGTCGTTGATAAACTCTCTCAAAGTCTGAAGAGAAGTCATTGTTGCGGCAGGAGAATAGATTTTTTCCTCTGTGAGACGTGACAGCGGAGCCCACCAAGGTCCAGCCCCCCTCAAAAGGTGCTTCTTCTCCGGCTGTGTTGGGGGATCGCATCCAACGTTCAGATTCACACTGACACCTACTGGACACATTGGGGAACTGCAGGTTATTGGACGCACCTGCAATAGTTGGGAGTTCTTTTCTAAATGGACTGTAAACGTGTATTTTACAACGATCAATTTAATGATCAGAATCTGTGAGACTATGTAACTAAATATTTTGAACGAGACACGATGCCTTGGAATTTCTTATTAGTTGTGAATTCTGCAGAATGATGCCAGGAATAGTTTTAGGAATCATAATCAACCAATCACTGTCAAAGTTAGAATCTTTGAAGATAGAATGTAACGCTCATCCAGAAATGGCCAATTTTCCGTCTCTGACTTGTTAAAGTTGTTTCCCCTGCTCACAGCCTATTTAACATATTTCAGCAACTTTGACGAATGGATGAAACTATCTAAATGGTCATTTTAGACAATTTACTGTGAGAATAACTTGGATTTGAGGGGGGGGGATTAAATGTAATGCGTATGTGTTGTCGTGTTAAGTGACACCCCGGTGTGCTTTCAGTGGAACGATCTTCTGTTCCTGTTTCACAACTGATAAAGGTGTTTGGATGAATACAAAAAGAAATTGCTTGAATGTTCAAGTCGATTATGTCAAATAAACTTTTAATTTGGAAAATGCATTTCATGTTTGCATTAATGTATCCAGTTTCAAGATATGCCACAGCCATATCATACTACATGACTTTTCAGCAGGCATGGACTTCATGTGAGCATATAAGCACAAGTATTTCTCATATGTAGCCTATAAAATGTAAATTACGAGGTTGGATAAAACAAACATTGAATGCTGCAGACATATATTCCATAAAAGTGTTCAAAACATTGTATTTCAGGAGGCACGTGTTGCATGTGAGCAAGAAGGTCTTTCATCCAATGCAGCACCTGTGGTTTGTGCAGCTTTCATGGCATGTGTTTATAATAGAGACAGGGTAAATATTTCAGAATCACGCTATGGTGCTTGAAAAAACTATTCCGAACCATGTTGAACCGGAAACTTCCCACTAATGTTTCACAACTCAAAAAGGCTAATATTGGACCCTGACCATTTTCACATGTATTCTTTAAAACCCATAGCGAATGTCAGTTGATTGAAATAAGCACACCTTTTGTTTCTTTTGCATATATTGAAATCTATCTATCTATCTATCTATCTATCTATCTATCTATCTATCTATCTATCTATCTATCTATCTATGTCCATCCATCCCGCATTGCAGTTTGTCCGTGTGCAGTTGCCGTAGCTCATATTGGATGTGACGTCATTGGCAGGCGCGGGCACAAGCCAGGCCCTGTGAACGCATCTGGTCGAGCGGACATATCTGACACCAACACCGGTGCTGCTGACGACACGGAGACAATGGTGTCGCCAGATAGACTGTGAAGAGAAAGCTTTGACCGGAGCCTTTGCGGATTTATGGGCGTCGCCGAATGATGTCTTGGCTGAAAAATCCCGTGGGATGGAGAGGTTGATGATTTATCGGAGCTCGGTGGCGATGGATTTCAGCGGCATTCTGGTCGCTTGATGGTGGTGTTTGAAAATAACTGGTTTCCCTGTCAACTGGTGACCGACTTTCTTTTGCGTCTGTTGTTGCTGCAACTAGCGACTGAAGCAACTTTAAAGGAGAGTGGCGTTTGTTGGGCTCTACTGTATTGTCGTGTCTCACAGAGGAGCTATTTCATGTCCTGCAGCAACAATGACTTCACTTCAGGCTCTGAGAGACTTTATCAACGAGCGACTGACTGCTGCTGCTGGAGAAATATTCACCGTGTTTAAACAAACTATCGTCCAGTACAAGGAGGAGATTCGTCGTCAGCACAGACTGTTGGAAATCAGCGGCAACCTTCAAGTCAAGTTACACAGAACAGGTATTCAAAAGTCTGAATGAACACATGAATGTGACTCGTTGAAGAATCGTTAGATTTCTTTTGCAGCTCGCAGACAGAAATGATTCTGTAGCTGCAGTTCTTGTTCAAAGTGAAATAACAGATATTTTAAACCAACAGTAATAAATGAAACAGTGTTTGTGCTGTTTGCGAATAGAAGAAATGATTTATTGTCACTCAGTCTGAGCCAACATGCTTGTGGATTGTGCATCTTTTACACTATGTGTTTATAATGGAGACATTGTGGTAAACAGTTCAGAATAATGATGCGTTCAGGGTTTGCTGGGAAAAAACAGGCTGAACCACGTTAGAGTGGAAACTTCCTACTAATGTTTCAGAGCTCAGAGAAGCTCATGTTGCATCCAGATAGTTTTCTCATTTATTCTTTAAACCCCACAGCTACTGTCAGTCTATTGTATGTTATATTTTATATAAGTAGTCTTACCTGTCTCATCCATCCATCATGTCTTGTTTCCCTCCAGAGAGTCCACAGCAACACGTTGGTCACCAGAAGACGATCTCCAGCCTGGAGCAGGAGGAACATGAAGCTCCACACATTAAAGAGGAGGAGGATCTTGTTGAGGAGACTGTGACTGATGGTGGAAGAGACAATTCCCAGGACTCAGTGAGAGACTGGACCGTCCAGAGACTAACTGCTGCTGCTGGAGAAATATTCACCGTGTTTGAACCAACTATCGTCCAGTACGAGGAGGAGATCGGTCGTCAGCACAGACTGCTGGAAATCATCCTGAATCCTCAAATCAAGTTACACAGAACAGGTATGAGAAAGTCCGAATGAACCCATGAATGTGACTGATGGAGGAGCTCCATCCGTCTCACTGTTTGGTTTATCCTCCATGGGCAGAAGCAGGGATCGCAAAATGTCCCACATTTTCTACTTTAATAATAAATAAACCGTAATAATATCGGTATCGGTAGCTATCCAAATTCAGGTATCGGATTAGAAGTGTAGAAATGTGGATCGGTGCATCCCTAATCTAAAAGAAGGACGTCTCATCATCACGTCATCTGAGGTAGCATGGGAAACAGGAAACACAATGTTGTGCAAATTTGAGAGAAGATCGGTGAAAACACCTCCTAGAAAAAGGTTAAAAAGTGAATCCAGCGGCTAAAGTTGCACATCAAGCAACAATGTAATAATAACAAGTAACGTAACTGACCTTCTATCTTGTATTTTTTTTTTGTCCCTCCAGAGCTCCTGCAGCATCGTGACTGTCGGGAGGAGCAGCTCTTCAAACAGGAAACAAACTCCTGTCTTGAGCTGGAAGAAGCAGAACCTCCAGAGATCAAAGAGGAACCAGAAACTCCAGAGATCAAAGAGGAACCAGAACCTTCACGGATTGAGGAGCACCAGGAACTCGGCAGCAGCCAGGAGGGAGAGCAGCTTCTACTGAAGGTTGAAATTGATTCTTTTAGGGTTCCTTCTATTGAGGAGCAAAGTGACCTGAGTGAAGCAGAAGAAGAACCAGAGACCGAGCAGCTCCTCTCTCAAGAACCAGAGCCTCCAGAGATCAAAGAGGAAGAAGAAGAAGAACAACCAGGACTTCTACAGTTTACAAAGGACCAGGATGAACCACAACCATCAACTATGAATGCAGAGCTGAAAGAAATCGTATTTCATAGTGACGGTGTCGACAACGTTCCTGTGTCAGAGAAACAGGCTGAAGGTGAAGAACTTCTTTGTGGGGAAACTTCTTTCAGATTACACAATAATTTTTTTGGTCACATGAGAACTCACACGGGTGAGAAGCTGTATTATTGTGAAACGTGTGGGAAGAGTTATAGTCGTAAGGGTAATTTGTTGGTCCACATGAGAAGTCACACAGGTGAGAAGCCGTATCCTTGTGAATCGTGCGGAAAAAGTTTTAGAGGAAAACAGTATTTAGTGGACCACATGAGAAGTCACACAGGTGAGAAGCCATATTCTTGTGAAATATGTGGGAAAGGTTATTGTCGTAAGTGTGATTTGTTGGTCCACATGAGAATTCACACAGGTGAGAAGCCGTATTCCTGTCAAACATGTGGGAAAAGTTTTAGAGGAAAACGGTCTTTGGTGGATCACATGCGAACTCACACAGGTGAGAAGCCGTATTCTTGTGAATCATGTGGGAAAAGTTTCATCCAGCACAGTTATTTGTTGGTCCACACAAGAACTCACACGGGGGAGAAGCCACACTATTGTGAAACATGTGGGAAAACTTTCAATGATTATCGTTGTTTGGTGCGCCACATGAGAATTCACACAGGTGAGAAACCATATTCTTGTGAAACATGTGGAAAAAAATTTGGACTAAAGCAGAATTTGGTGGAACATATGAGAACTCACACGGGGGAGAAGCCGTATTCCTGTAAAACATGTGGGAGATGTTTCAGTGTACAACGTACTTTGTTGTCCCACATGAGAATTCACACAGGTGAGAAGCCGTATTCTTGTGAAACACCTGGCACAAGTTTCAACAAACGGAGTCACTTGTTGATCCACACAAGAATTCACACTGGTGAGAAGCCTTATTCTTGTGAAACATGTGAGAAAAGCTTCAACAAACTGAGTCATTTATTGGTCCACACAAGAACTCACACAGGTGAGAAGCCGTATTCTTGCGAATCGTGTGGAAAAACTTTCCGTCACCGTAGTACTGTTGTGAAACACATGAGAACTCACACGGGTGAGAGGCCATATTCTTGTCAAACGTGTGGGAAAAGTTTCGGACAACATGGTGATTTGGTGGTCCACACTAGAATTCACACAGGGGAGAAGCCGTTTTCTTGTAAAACTTGTGGGAAGCGTTTCAGTGTACGGCCTACTTTGTTGCGCCACATGAACGCTCACAACACGAATTCATGAAAGACTCTTATCGGAGATCTCATTCACGAAGTCCAGCTTGAGCCCCAAATCACAAGGAATCATGTTTAAAGGAAACGTTACTGATTTAAAAACTGTTGCTTCAGGGTGATTGTTACTGTTTTGTTACAATAAAGGAGAAGATTGACTTAAATGTGGTTTCCATTTGTATTCAAGTACGCAGTTTGACAAACTGTTAATGTCAATAAAGATTTTTTGAAAAAAACAAAACAAAGAACGCACTGATGACGCAATAAACGCGCGACTCCTGATGCCGCTCACCAGACCGGTAGTCGTCAGACGGAGTGTGGAAAAATAAACAACTTTTTACTGACCCTCAGTGGATTTATCGGCGTCTTCTAGTGGACAAAATCCCGTGGGATGGAGGAGTTGATATTTCGGAGCTCGGTGGCGGTGGATTTCAGCGACATGCTGATCGCTGGGGGTGGTGGTTTGGATTAAGTGGTTTCCCAGTTCACTGGTGACCGACTTTCTTTAGCGTGCGTCGTTTTTTGCGAGTAAAATCAGAAGCAACGTTTGAGGCTTTTTTTTTTTTGGAATCTTGTTGGACTCTACTATATTGTCGTGTCTCACCGAGGAGCTATTTCATGTCCTGCAGCAACAATGACTTCACTTCAGTCTCTGAGAGACTTTATCAACGAGCGACTGACTGCTGCTGCTGGAGAAATATTAACCGTGTTTAAACAATCCGTCGTCCAGTACAAGGAGGAGATTCGTCGTCAGCACAGACTGTTGGAAATCAGCGGAAACCTTCAAGTCAAGTTACACAGAACAGGTATTGAAAAGTCTGAATGAACACATGAATGTGACTCGTTGAAGAATCGTTAGATTTCTTTTGAAGCTCGCAGACAGAAATGATTCTGTAGCTGCAGTTCTTGTTCAAAGTGAAATAACATAGATTGTAAACCAACACTAATAAAGGAAACAGTGTTTGTGCTGTTTACAAATAGAAGAACTGATTTATTGTCACTCAGTCTGAGCCAACATGCTAACATGTCTGTGGATTGTGCATCTTTTACAGGATGTGTTTATAATGGACATTGTGGTAAACAGTTCAGAATAATGATGCGTTGAAGGGTTTGCTGGGAAAAAACAGACTGAACCACGTTAGAGTGGAAACTTCCTACTAATGTTTCAGAGCTCAGAGAAGCTCATGTTGCATCCAGATAGTTTTCTCATTTATTCTTTAAACCCCACAGCTACTGTCAGTTTATTGTATGTTATATTTTATATAAGTAGTCTTTCCTGTCTCATCCATCCATCATGTCTTGTTTCCCTCCAGAGAGTCCACAGCAACACGTTGGTCACCAGAAGACGATCTCCAGCCTGGAGCAGGAGGAACATGAAGCTCCACAAATTAAAGAGGAGGAGGATCTTGTTGAAGTGACTGTGACTGAAGGTGGAAGAGACAATTCCCAGGACTCAGTGAGAGACTGGACCGTCCAGAGACTAACTGCTGCTGCTGGAGAAATATTCACCGTGTTTGAACCAACTATCGTCCAGTACGAGGAGGAGATCGGTCGTCAGCACAGACTGCTGGAAATCATCCTTAATCCTCAAATCAAGTTACACAGAACAGGTATGAAAAAGTCAGAATGAACCCATGAATGTGACTGATGGATGAGCTCCATCCTTCTCTTATGTTTTTAGTATCTTTAATCACCTTTATTCAACTAAGGCTGTGACGGTAACAACTTTTGCTCTCTGCTGACAGCGTATGAGGAATGTGACATTTCTGGCATTTTCATGTATTATATGCCTACATTTGAGTCGTACTTTGTACACAAAACGTCACATACATATATCAGCTCAAAGCTTCCTGCATTAAATTCAACACTCCGTGTGAAAATAGTCCCAATCATTTGTGCTGCATTAGAACTGGAAACACTGCTGTTTGTGCTGCGTTGTGAAAGAATTTCCCCAGGGATTAATAAAGTGATCCTGAGGTTTTGAAGATATAAAAAGTTTATTATGAGATGATGGCGTCCAATTTGAACAAAAATAGTTTGAACTGCTTCCTTTTCTGACATTCTACTGACCTCGAGTTGCCTTTTGGGGAGAAAACATGTGAACATTCTTACATTTCATACTTTCCTGTAGAGAGGAGTTTATTACAGTCTCGTATAAAGTGAACAATAATGATAATGATATTAATATTAAAGCAAACAGCTCTGTATCGGAATGATATCGGTATCGATAGATATCCAAATATGATAGATCAGTGAAAATACCGCCTAGAAAATGTTAATCTACCAGCTGAAGGTGAACATCAAGCAATGATTTAATAACTAACCTTCCATCTTGTACTTTTTTGTCCCTCCAGAGCTTCTGCAGCATCGTGACTGTCGGGAGGAGCAGCTCTTCAAACAGGAAACAAACTCCTGTCCAGAACCAGAAGAACCAGAAACTCCAGAGATCAAAGAGGAACCAGATCCTTCATGGATTGAGGAGCACCAGGAACTTGGTAGCAGCCAGGAGGAAGAGCAGCTTCTACTGAAGGTTGAAATTGATTCTTTTAGGGTTCCTTCTATTGAGGAGCAAAGTGACCTGAGTGAAGCAGCAGAAGAACCAGACTCTGAGCAGCTCCTCTCTCAAGAACCAGAACCTCCAGAGATCAAAGAGGAAGAAGAAGAAGAAGAACAACCAGGACTTCTACAGTTTACAAAGGACCAGGATGAACCACAACCATCAACTATGAATGCAGAGCTGAAAGAAATCGTATTTCATGGTGACGGTGTGGACAACGTTCCTGTGTCAGAGAAACAGGCTGAAGGTGAAGAACTTCTTTGTGAGGAAACTTCTTTCAGATTACACAATAATTTGTTTGGTCACATGAGAACTCCCACGGGTGAGAAGCCGTATTCTTGTGAAATATGTTGGAAAGGGTTTAGTCAAAGGGGAGGTTTGTTGGTCCACATGAGAACTCACACGGGTGAGAAGCCGTATTCTTGTAAAACGTGTGGGAAACGTTTTGGTCATAGCAGCAGTTTGTTGGTCCACGTGAGAACTCACACAGGTGAGAAGCCGTATTCTTGTAAAACATGTGGGAAAAGTTTTAGAGGAAATCGGTCTTTGGTGGATCACATGCGAACTCACACAGGTGAGAAGCCGTATTCTTGTGAAACGTGTGGGAAAAGTTACACCCAACACAATTATTTGTTGGTCCACACAAGAACTCACACGGGTGAGAAGCCGTATTATTGTAAAACATGTGGGAAAACCTTCAGCGATCATAGTTGTTTGGTGCGCCACATGAGAATTCACACAGGTGAGAAACCATATGCTTGTGAAACATGTGGGAAAAGTTTTGGACTAAAACACAATTTGGTGGATCACATCAGAACTCACACAGGTGAGAAGCCGTATTCTTGTGAATCATGTGGAAAATGTTTCAGTGTACAACGTAGTCTGTTGTCCCACATGAGAACTCACACAGGTGAGAAGCCGTATTCTTGTGAATCGTGTGGAAAATGTTTCGGTCAACGTAATTCGTTGCTGCACCACATGAAAGCTCACAAAGAGATGAAGACATGAAAGACTCTATAGGAGATCTCATTCAGGAAGTCCAGCTTGAGCCCCAAATCACAAGAATCATGTTTAAAGGAAACGTTCCTGATTTAAACACTGTTGAAACGGTTGCTTCAGGATACTTGTTACTGTTTTGTTACAATAAATGAGATGATTGACATAAATGTGGTTTCCATTTGTATTGAAGTACGCAGAGTTTGACAAACGGTCAAGGTTTGAATTGAAATCGAAGGAAAAAGGGCGACCTGGTGAATAAATAACAAACAGAATAGGCTGCACAAAAAGTTTGTTTTACAACATTCACATAACATTCATAGTTGGGATGTGGGTTTTAGATTATTTAACGTTGTTAAAGGCAGATTATTGCATTGATAACTTAACATGAGGTTTCAATCTTGAGTACCCAGGGAAAAATATTAAAATATTAACATGCCCATGATAAATCATTGCATAAATAGTTAAAAGCATATTAAGAAGGGATCAAAATACATATTCTTTTGTTTGTTAAAAATGTATTTGTAGAAGTTTATTTGAACGCTAAATATATTTCATTATGTATATTTTGTAAAACAAATGTTAAATCTGAGTTTGTGTGGAGGGACGTCTGCGGTCCGCCTGCAGCTTGCTGATTGGACAATGGAGATCCTGAGGTGAGCAGGAGTGAGGTGCAGTTCAGCAGGTGTGTGTTTTTCACAAGCCTGAGAAAGAGACCAGGCAGCAAGAAGATGGTGTGTTAAACACAGTTTCAGGGAGTTCTGCATCGAAGTGCATGAACGGCTCCTGTTGAGGGATTGTTGACCAAGCAACCTGCGTAAAAACACCTGGACTGAAGCTTCAGTCAAAAGCTTCACAGTGAATGAACATGATTATCATTCTTTGAGCTAAATGGCATTATAAAAATAACACTTTTCTCTATCTTAGAAAATTAGAGAATTCATGAAAACCGTCGGACAATAACCATTTAAGCCGTTAAGACTTTAGATTTATCTGCTCGTTTTAATTTTTTTTTTTTTTTAATGTAATACTCTGGTTTTGTCTGTGTGTGTTAATTATCTCCTGACGGTTGCTCTGCAGTATTGTTTTGTGCTCTGCTGTACTGTTATTGTCAATAAAGGCTTTTTGAAAACGCAAAGGACGACGCACTGATGACGCATTAAGGGTGCGACGACCGGTGCTGCTGATGAGAGGGATGGACTGGAGTTGCCAGTCCAAGTGTGAAAAATAAACTTTCTACTGAGCTTCGGTGGATTTATGGGCGTCGCCGGATGCGTCCTTGTCGTCTTCACCAGTTCACCGACTTTTTTCTAGCGTCCGTCGTTTTTGCGATAAACAACAGAAGCAGCTTTGGAGGCTGTTTGGATCTTGTTGGGCTCTACTGTATTGTCGTGTCTCACAGAGGAGCTATTTCATGTCCTGCAGCAACAATGACTTCACTTCAGGCTCTGAGAGACTTTATCAACGAGCGACTGACTGCTGCTGCTGGAGAAATATTCACCGTGTTTAAACAAACCATCGTCCAGTACAAGGAGGAGATTCGTCGTCAGCACAGACTGCTAGAAATCAGCGGAAACCTTCAAGTCAAGTTACACAGAACAGGTATTGAAAAGTCTGAATGAACACATGAATGTGACTCGTTGAAGAATCGTTAGATTTCTTTCGAAGCTCGCAGACGGAAATGATTCTGTAGTCGCAGTTCTTGTCAAAGTTCTTCTCAAAGTGAAATAACAGATTTTAAACCTACAATAATAAAGGAAACAGTGTTTGTGCTGTTTACAAATAGAAGAAATTATTTATTGTCACTCAGTCTGAGCCAACATGCTAACATGACTGTGAATTGTGCAGCTTTTACAGGATGTGTTTATAATGGAGACATTGTGGTAAACAGTTCAGAATAATGATGCGTTCAGGGTTTGCTGGGAAAAAACACTCTGAACCACGTTAGAGTGGAAACTTCCTACTAATGTTTCAGAGCTCAGAGAAGCTCATGTTGCATCCAGACAGTTTTCTCATTTATTCTTTAAACCCCACAGCTACTGTCAGTCTATTGTATGTTATATTTTATATAAGTAGTCTTACCTGTCTCATCCATCCATCATGTCTTGTTTCCCTCCAGAGAGTCCACAGCAACACGTTGGTCACCAGAAGACGATCTCCAGCCTGGAGCAGGAGGAACATGAAGCTCCACACATTAAAGAGGAGGAGGATCTTGTTGAGGAGAGTGTGACTGATGGTGGAAGAGACAATTCCCAGGACTCAGCGAGAGACTGGACCGTCCAGAGACTAACTGCTGCTGCTGGAGAAATATTCACCGTGTTTGAACCAACTATCGTCCAGTTCGAGGAGGAGATCGGTCGTCAGCACAGACTGCTGGAAATCATCCTGAATCCTCAAATCAAGTTACACAGAACAGGTATGAAAAAGTCCGAATGAACCCATGAATGTGACTGGTGGAGGAGCTCCATCCTTCTCTTATGTTTTTAGTATCTTTAATCACCTTTATTCAACTAAGGCTGTGACGGAAACAACATTTGCTGGACAATATTATTGTCAAAATACAGTTTGAGACCAGATCAACCACAAATATACTAATATATCTGAAACACACAGGTCCTTCAGTGAGTTGCAGACCTCCACCAGTGCACGGCTGAGAAGTCTGACAGAGGATCATTTAAATAGCAACTGTGTGTGAGGAATGTGCCATTCTTTGGCATTTTCATGTATTTTTTGCCTACTTTTCAATCACACTTTGATGTACACAAAACCTCACGTACACAAGCTCAAAGCTGCCTGCAGCTTTCATTTTTTTTAACTTTAGAACTTTATTGTTCCACTGCTGGAAAATCAAGAAACAACATTACTATTCGGGGTGTAACGGGACACAGATATGAAAAGTTTATTATGAGATGATGATGTCACACAGACGCCCACATTGTTCAAATTGAACAAAAATAGTTTGAACTGCTTCCTTTTCTGACCTTATCTTGTACTTTTCTGTCCCTCCAGAGCTTCTGCAGCATCGTGACTGTCGGGAGGAGCAGCTCTTCAAATGGGAAACAAACTGCTGTCCAGAACCAGAAGAACCAGAACCTCTCGAGATCAAAGAGGAACCAGAACCTCCAGAGATCAAAGAGGAAGAAGAAGAAGAACAACCAGGACTTCTACAGTTTACAAAGGACCAGGATGAACCACAACCATCAACTATGAATGTAGAGCTGAAAGAAATCGTATTTCATAGTGACGGTGTGGACAACGTTCCTGCGTCAGAGAAACAGGCTGAAGGTGAAGAACTTCTTTGTGGGGAAAGTTCTTTCAGATTACACAATAATTTGTTTGGTCACATGAGAACTCACACGGGTGAGAAGCTGTATTATTGTGAAACGTGTGGGAAGAGTTATAGTCGTAAGGGTAATTTGTTGGTCCACATGAGAAGTCACACAGGTGAGAAGCCGTATCCTTGTGAAACTTGTGGGAAAAGTTTTTGTCGTAAGGATAATTTGTTGATCCACATGCGAACTCACACAGGTGAGAAACCGTATTCTTGTCAATCGTGTGGGAAAGGTTTCAGTGATAATTGTTGTTTGGTGCGCCACATGAGAATTCACACGGGTGAGAAACCATATTGTTGTCAATCGTGTGGACAATGTTTTTCCCTCAAACAAAGTTTGGTGGAACACATCAGAATTCACACGGGTGAGAAGCCGTATTCTTGTAAAACATGTGGGAAACACTTCAGTCTGCAACGTACTTTGTTGTTCCACATGAGAACTCACACGGGTGAGAAGCCGCATTCTTGTCAAACGTGTGGGAAATGTTTCAGAAACAAACACAATTTGGTGGACCATATCAGAACTCACACGGGGGAGAAGCCGTATTCTTGCAAAACATGTGGGAAATGTTTCAGCGTGCGGTCGACTTTGTTGTCCCACATGGGAACTCACACGGGTGAGAAGCCACATTCTTGTGAATCGTGCGGAAAAAGTTTCGGTCAACGGAGATCGTTGCTGCGCCACATGAAATCTCACAAAGAGGTGAAGTCGTGAAGGATCTCGTTCAGGAAGTCCGGCTTGGGGCCGAAATCACAAGGAATCATCCAGTTTGAAAACATTACTGAGATGATTTAGGACTTTTTTTTTTATTACTGTTTTTAAATAATTAAATGTGGTTTCCATTTGTGTGGAACAACACAGAGGTTGACACACGGTCCCCTGGTTGCACAAGGAGTCTTGCAGCAGCAGACTTATTCTATTTGTCACTTAACTGCTTTTTCACGTGTTTTGAAAAATGTTGCGTTTGTCGTGTGTGGGCAGATATGAACTTTGAAGAAATGGAAATAAAATTTTGATATGAATTTAACAATGAATGAGTCATGATTAAATTTTTCACTCTGTTTATAACAAATACATTTTGCTTACATGTAGCACAGGCCTGCTAAAATACGCTTTCGGCCATTTCACCTCAGAAAACCTCTTCTGCGTTCCACGTAGCTTTGTAACTTTGTTTACACGGTGATGGCAAAAACCTGCAGCCATTAATAATGTGAAACGTCGCCGCAGCCAATCACAATGTGTGACGTCGTCGGAAGACGCTGGCACAAGCCCCGGCCTGAACAAATCTGGTTCCTACACCGGTGTTGGTATCAGCTCTGTCCGGGGCGAGCCTACTGATGACGTCACACACAACTATTCAATACGGGATGGATGGACGGATATCGACAGATAACTGTTATTTTTATATTCGATATAGTAATTCATTTTTCGTTGTATTGATCTGATTCACAGTCTTATTATCAGATTCTTACTATATCTGGTGTTTATTTACCTGGTGATGTAATTATTGTCTGTTGTTGGACTGTTTATATATTTGCACTATCTGCTCTATGCTATCTTTAATTACCAACCTCGGGGAAAAATACAGTCCTTCCCTGATTGATTGATTGAAAAAGAAAACAAATCATGAAAAGAGTTCAACATCCCTGCAGTTGTGTTATTGCCCCAATGATGTGGTTTAGTGTTGACATTTCTTGGTTTCAATTCATTTGTGTGACAGGCGGTGGTGTGAGCATCTCGTGTTCATGTCTAAGGTGTGGGCACCCCGGAAACCGTGGAACATGTCATGGAGCATTGTCAGAGATATGAAACAGCAAGACAAAGGTGGATTAGGAAGTTGGGAAATAATAACTAACCTTCTAATACCTTCTAATGTATATAAGATACCTCTATTCTTACCTAGCTGTTTGCACATTTCTTGTCTTTCTTACTCATGAGTGTCTTTAAGAGCAGAATGTAACAAGTACATTTCTCCATTGTGAGATCAATAAAGGTTTATCTTATCTTATCTTATCTTAATATCATATGTATACTTCAGCGGCACTCAGGGAGTAAAGGACATCCGTTTGGGTTTGGGTTTCTTTGGGAAAGCACGTTAATGGGGAGGATTTTTTTATTTATTAAAAAAAAATAAAAAATTCCTATAGTTTTTGGATTAGTCATTTTGAGCCTCAGCAGGTAGGTGGCGGTAATGCACTAATTCGTTGTATTCCAACCGCTTTATGAAAGAAGAAGAAGAAGAAGAAGAAGAAGAAGAAGCAGAAGAAGAAGCAGAAGAAGAAGAAGAAGAAGAAGCAGAAGAAGAAGCAGAAGAAGAAGAAGACGAAGAAGAAGAAGAAGTAGTCGGACTTAAGCCCCGCCCCCCGGACAGATCTGGTTCCGACACCGATGCTGAAGACGAGAGGGAGGGAACGGAGTCCTCAGACCGGGTGTAAACAAACGTCGACTGAGCCTCGGTGGATTGATGTCCGTCGCCGAATGAGTCCCTTTTGTCTTCCGGCTGAAAAATCCCGTGGGATGGAGGAGTTGATGAGTTCAGCGGCGGCGTGTTTCAGCGACATGCTGGTCGGCGACGGCGGTGTTACGGATTAAATGGTTCCCCCGCTAACTGGTGACAACTGACAAGCTGTTTCGGAGGCCATTCGGACTCTTCTGTATTGTCGCGTCTCACAGAGGAACTATTTCATGTCCTGCAGCAACAATGACTTCACTTCAGGCTCTGAGAGACTTTATCAACGAGCGACTAACTGCTGCCGCCGGAGAAATATTAACAGTATTCGAACAAGCTATTGTACAGTACGAGGAGGAGATTGACCGTCAGCACAGACTTCTGGAAATCAGCGGCAAACCTCATCTGAAGTTCCACCGAACAGGTTTGGAAAAGTCTGAATGAACACATGAAATGTGACTCGCTGAAGAATCGTTAGATTTCTTTTGAAGCCCGCAGACAGAAATGAGTCTGAAGCTATCACACAACTTTTTGTTCAATGTGAAATAACAGGAAGAGGAAACACTGTTTCTGCTGTTTGTAAACAGAATAAGTGATTTATTGACAGTCTGAGTCAACATCATGACATGCCCGTGGTTTGTGCAGCTTTCATGGCATGTGTTTATAATAAATATTTCAGAATCATGAAGTGTTGCTGGGGGAAAAAAAACAACCTATTTTAATCCATGGAAACCCCAAAGCTAATGTCAGTTTATTGAAGCAGGCAGACTTTTTGTTTCTGAATATTTACATAGCAAAAGTAGCATTTCCTGTCTCATCCAGCCATCATTTAAAAAAAATTCACATCCATCAAATCAATGAGTTTTGTCTTGTTTCCCTCCAGAGAGTCCACAGCAACACGTTGGTCACCAGAAGACGATCTTCAGCCTGGAGCAGGAGGAACATGAAGCTCCACATGTTAAAGAGGAGGAGGATCTTGTTGAGGAGACTGTGACTGATGGTGGAAGAGACAATTCCCAGGACTCAGCGAGAGACTGGACCGTCCAGAGACTAACTGATGCTGCTGGAGAAATATTCACCGTGTTTGAACCAACTATCGTCCAGTACGAGGAGGAGATCGGTCGTCAGCACAGACTGCTGGAAATCATCTGGAAACCTCAAATCAAGTTACACAGAACAGGTATGAAAAAGTCAGAATGAACCCATGAATGTGACTGGTGGAGGAACTCCAGCCATCTCTTATGTTTTTAGTATCTTTAATCACCTTTATTCAACTAAGACTGTTTAACTTGACTGTAAATAGTCACCAGAACTTTAACAATGTACATTCACTGTGTAAAATGTATGTTAAAACCTAAATATCTTTCACAGCATATCTGCTAAGATTGTAAACAATGTTACTGTTTATGAAAGCTGAAAACAGTTAAGTTGTCATGTTGGTTTTTGTAATGAAATCATACACAGGTGTTCAAAGAGCAATACACTATGAACATGACATAAGGGATTTATATTTAGTGTAATTAACATTAAAGAATCTCTAAATCAGTCGCTCTTGCTCTATTGTGTGCCTGCGGGCGCCGTTGCTGACAGATTACATCACATAGTGATCACCTTGTTTGTTTTTTTTAAGTCTGAAGTCAACCAACAGCATCCTGACATAAGTGTCATAAGGTGTGGCCTTTCCTGGTTCTGTAGGGTTTCCTGTCGCTGTGGCACTCTGCTGCTGCCTTGCATGTGGATCTGGTAGGGCTGGAGGTGGGGGGGTGGTAGGCTTGGGTGGTTGCTGGTTCTATATCTACTTTTTTCCACATGGATTGCCCAATACAGTTGTGGTCACCAACGTTTTTTGAAGAGGAGTTTCCTGTGAACATTTAAAAGCAAAACACCTCATCATCACTTAATCTCAGGTAGCATGGCGAAGAGGAAACACAATGTTGTGTAAATATGAGAGAAGATCAGTGAAAATACCACCTGGAAAATGTTAATCTACCAGCTGTTCAGCAGATGAAAGTGAACGTCAAGCAATGATTTAATGACAAGGAATGTAACTAACCTTCTAACTTATGTTTTTGTCCCTCCAGAGCTCCTGCAGCATCGTGACTGTCGGGAGGAGCAGCTCTTCAAACACGAAACAAACTCCTGTCGAGAACTGGAAGAAGTAGAACCCTCAGAGATCAAAGAGGAACCAGAACCTCCAGAGATCAAAGAGGAACCAGAACCTTCACAGATTGAGGAGCGCCAAGAACTCGGCAGCAGCCAGGAGGGAGAGCAGCTTCTACTGAAGGTTGAAAGTGATTCTTTTAGGGTTCCTTCTATTGAGAAGCAAAGTGAAATGATCTGTAAAAAACGGAAATTTTGTCGGAAGAGGATAATTTGTGAAATCTGTGGTAAAAGTTTCAACGGACAGAACAATTTCTTGATCCACATGCGAGCTCACACAGGCGAGAAGCCGTATTCTTGTGAGACATGTGGGAAAAGATTCAGTCAACAGAGTCACGTGTTGGTTCACATGAGAACTCACACAGGTGAGAAGCCACATTCATGTGAAACATGTGGGAAAAGGTTCAATCAACACTGTCATATGTTGGTCCACATGAGAACCCACACAGGTGAGAAGCCGTATTCCTGTGAAACATGTGGAAAAAGTTTCAATGTAAAACACAGTCTGTCGGGCCATATGAGAACTCACACAGGTGAGAAGCCATATTCTTGTAAAACATGTGGGAAAAGGTTCAATCAGCAGAGTAATATGTTTGTCCACATGAGGACTCACACAGGTGAGAAGCCGCATTCTTGTGAAACATGTGGGAAAAGTTTCATAATAAAAAACAGTTTGTTGAGCCATATGAGAACTCACACAGGTGAGAAGCCATATTCTTGTAAAACATGTGGGAGAAGCTTCAGTCAACAGAGTCATATGTTGGTCCATACGAGAACTCACACAGGTGAGAAGCCATATTCATGTAAAACATGTGGGAACAGGTTCAATCAACGGAATCATATGTTGATCCATATGGTAACTCACACAGGTGAGAAGCCGCATTCTTGTGAAACATGTGGCAAAAGTTATACTCTTCATCCTTCATTGCTGCGCCACATGAAATCTCACAAAGAGAAGAAGTCATGAAGGATCTCGTTCAGGAAGTCCGGCTTGGGGCCAAAATCACAAGGAATCATCCAGTTTGGAAACATTACTGAGATGATTTAGGACATTTTGTTACTGTTTTTAAATAATTAAATGTGGTTTCCATTTGTGTGGAACAACAGAGGTTGACAAACGGTCCCCAGACTTATTGTATTTCTCACTCAACTGCTTTTTCACGCGTTTTGAAGGATGTTACGTTAATTGTGTATGGGCAGCTATGAACTTTGAAGAAATGGAAATTAAATTTTGATATGAATCCAAAGGGTTTTGTCATTAATTTAACATGAATGAGTCATGATTTAATTTTTCACACTGTTTACGCAATGTAGGAACAAATACATTTTGCTTAAATGTAGCACAGGCCTGCTAAAATACGCTTTTGGCCATTTCACATTAGATTTTCACAAAGCTAGCTTTAGATTCGTAACTTTGTTTACACTGTGACGGCAGAAATTTGCAAAATTAATTCTTTGGCATGTCTCAGAAACACTTGTACAGTTCTTGAAATTGCTTGGAAAGTCAAAATGAAAACCACGAAAATTAAGAAACAAATCTTTATGAACACAAGAAACCAATCAGAGATTACAAAAGTACGAACATTCATTAGCGAACAAAGTCAAGTTGCTACACAAAAAAAAAAAAAAATCCAAAGTGATTCTCAGGGGCCAAACTTGATCTGAATTACCAGCGCGCTCAGTCAGTGCTGGAGTCGTGTGGGTACGTCTGCACGTACATCTCGACCAGCGAATCCAGGTCGAGCCCGACGTCGTGGTTCAAGTTTAACACCGCGAGGCTCTTCGATTTGAATTTGTCCGGCGTGCTCTCCATGTACATCTTGTAGCGCTTGTACGCCATGTCGGCGCTCTCCTGCAGGGGCAGGGTCGGCACGATGCTGATCAGCCGCAGGACGGCCAGCATGTTGGGGAAGAACTTGACGTCCGCCGCCTGCAGCGTCTCCTGGACGCTGCCGGGAAACGTCTCGTCTTTGCCCTTCTTGCTCCACTTCACCCACCAGCAGTGCATTTCGGCGGAGAGGGTCCCCGCGTTGGGGATGTCGCTGTTGAACACCTGAATGCAGGCCTCTTCGGGCTCCGTGGATTTGCGCTCTTCGATGGCGGCGGGGACCAGCGACAGACACCTCAGGGTCATCAG
Source organism: Blennius ocellaris (assembly GCF_963422515.1). Taxonomy (NCBI): domain Eukaryota; kingdom Metazoa; phylum Chordata; class Actinopteri; order Blenniiformes; family Blenniidae; genus Blennius; species Blennius ocellaris. Next base: position 25,398,680 of record NC_137663.1, read on the forward strand.
GTGGTCGTCGCCGAAGAGCCGCGTCGCCTCGTCCAGGACGTGGCTCACCAGCGGAACGGACAGACGCTCCTTGTAGAAGTCTTCCGGCCGCAGGGTTCGGGCTTCCACCGGATGCTTCCTGGAGAACGAGCGGGGAATTTTGACGGGGATCTCCATGGCGGCGGCGAGGTTCACCGCCTCGTCGTTCCAGAACTCGTGATAGACGTCGATGTTGTCGGACACCTCCTTCAGGGACTGCACCACGGCTTTCACGCCGACTGCGGCCAAGTGAACATCAGCGGCGCTTCCTTGGAGGTTGTTGCCAAACGCTCGGGTGAGAGTCAGAACGTGTTTCAGCACGACCAACGCCATGATGAACTCGAAATCCGTCAGGCTTTTGGAGATCTCCAGGGCGCTGTGGGTGACCTGATCCGTCCACCTCATGTCCTCGTTGTCGTGCACGCTGTCCACGCAGAGCAGCAGTGCCTCGATGAGCTCCGACGCCACCTCGAACACATCCTGCCGCCTGGTCCAGTTGCTTCTGCAGATCTCCCTCAGCTCACGGACCTTGTCCTCTTTGTCCGGGTAGAAGATGGAGATGGCGTCCTCGAAGTCCGCCTGCAGCAGAGGTGTCTGACTGAAGAAGGACTCGATCTTCTTCAAGGTGGCCATCACCAGCTGAACGCCTGGGAAAGACATACCGGCTGCCAGCGTCACGTTCAGGGCCTGAGTAGATCTCAGCGAGATCACCGCCCTCGGATATTTCTCGGTCACCTTGGCGGCGAAGGCTTTGATTTTTTGGAAATGTGTCCCGGACAAGGCGTGGGCTTGACCGCGACACTGCCCCATATCCAAACCCCATCCTTCCACTTCTGACAGCAGGTGCCCGGCCAGGTCGTCCACGCCTGCCTGGAGGCCCAGGAAGCCGAGGAACCGCTCGCGCTGGCAGTTGGACTGGTCTACGTACCGGAGAAGGACGGGGAGGTGCCACTCCCCAGAGACCTTCACGGGGTCGTCGGTCAGCAGTGAGAAGAAGCCGCTCTGTTTGACTTCCTCCACCAGCTTGCCGCGGATGCTTTTCTCACAGGTTTCGATCAAGCGCTGGAGCTGATCCGAGGAGTGGCTCTCCTCGTCCTCTTCATACCTCTTCTTCAGGGCCTCGTCTCCACCGTTCACTCGATACTCCAGCAAAGCCTGAAAGTTGCTTGACCCCAGGGCGCCAGTCTTGCCATCAGTTGGACAAGTCGGAGGAATGTTTTGTTCTCCCAACAGCAGAACCGCTTCAAACAAACACTTGATGTACCGTTTGTACTCGTCATCCTCGGACGCTTCTCCCACTTCTTTCTTAGCCGGCATTTCTTCAGACTTTTTGACTTCTGAAAAAAAAAAGGGGGGGGGGGGAAACTTGAAAAGTCACACTTCTCTCTTAGTGAAAAGCAAGAAACACATATTGGGATTTGAGCTTACTTTTCCTCGCATTAGTCAGTGTTTCTTTGTCCTTGGCCTACAAAACAAACATGAAACTTGTTAGGGTGCTTGCAGAAGAGATTCTCAGTGATAATCACATTAAAACATCACATCCTGCTCAGAACACTTAATGAAGACAATGAAATGTACATTAGTTGAGCAACGAAAGTGCTAGATTCATAAGATTCATGTGACGTCTAAAACACAAAACAACAGGACACGAGCAAGACTGATTTCAGAAAACCTGAAAGTACAGATCCAAACAATGTTAAAAACGCAGTATTGAGTATTATGATTGAGTATTATGATATTAGGACTGTAGATGAGGTTCTCATTACCAAAACGATAGTATAGATTACTAGTCGATAGTTAAATGTTTGTTTCCTTATTGAGACTTGCTTGTTAGACCCAGTTGACACAATTTTACAAAACAATTTTCAGGTGAAAACAAAAATAACTTCTGTTGTGTTTTGTGTCCAGTTACATGACAATAGTGCTCCGAGCCACTAAAAACAGCTCCCTGGGTGTCTGTGCACTCGCCATTGTTAATGTTCATAGCTGTACACAGTCAAGGTATTTCAATGTACGGATGGTCTAAAGATTTCACTTTAGATTCAGTGAAGAAAACAATTCAATTCTTAATGTGTGTGATCTCACCCACCGTATCTTTGCTGCGCTTCACCTGCCCATTATGAGACTGGTTTGGACCATCAAAGATAGTTGGCACGGCATCGTCTTTCAGTTCTGGGTTCGGACAGTCCTGGAACCAAAGCATAATCATCACACACGTAGGAAACTCCCGTCACCACATCTTCACAAATGCTTCACCAATCCTACAACGTGGTTAACGTCACTCACGGTATTCATTGATGTGGCTTCAAAATGTTTCCCACAGAGTCTGTAGTAACTGTACAGCTGCTCTGGACATTTGTCCACCAGGTCCGGCCTCTGGCAGCTTTCAGCCCACTGTTTGGATCTGAAACAAGAAACCCGGTGAAAATTCTGCCGAGTCAACCTTAATGTCAGCTGTGAGGTTAAGACATGGTTCCATTTGCAGTCGACACAAAGCAGTGAGTTACTCACAGCTCTCAAACAAGATCAATAACAGAAAAGCTGGAAACAAATCACACAGACTGTCAATCACACAGCTTCCAGCTGAAATAACCAATCAGTTCACTAACCTGCCATCATTTCATGGTTCAAATACTGCAGTCTATTTGCCTCTTACACTGTCGTATTTTTTAAATAAATGGATATTACCTGTCCAGATTGTTTTTAATGTAAGTTGTATGTTACAAATTCCCATGTGGGGATGAATACAATAGAATAGAATACTTTATTTGTAATTATATGTGCAATATAATGAAATTGTAGGTGCTTCTCCCATTTGGGTAAAGAATGCAAAAGTACACCTAAAATCAATAGCACATGTCAAATAATCTAAAATGACTCATAATATAAAAATATAAATGGAAAGTTTAAAGTGTAAAAAGGTAAATCATTAAACACAGAGACTCTTTAAAGCACATGTAGAATTGCACTAAGATTAAAAACACTAATGACCGTCAGCTATTAATTAATGATCTGATGGTGTGTTTTAAAGTGTTTTATATTGAATGTAATACTTGATTCTCTTGCGTATTAATAGGGAATGTGGAAAGATGAATGGTGCACTGAGATGTGATCAGTTGTATAATAATGTCACTTTTGGGGAGAAAACAGTTCACACTTAAAATAAGCGTGAAAACATTAGAACGTCAGTTGGAAACAAAGTCGCTTGTGACTTTTCTATTCAATAAAGTTTACAGTTAGAGCTTTTACCACACCAAGAGTGTTAGACCGTGTCATTAATTCGATGTAGACATTTAATATCTTGACTAAAGAGGACAGAACCAGCCTTAATGAGTCGGTTTAACACTTTTTTGATACTGGGTTTGGTTTCAGCTCCCAGCTTAGCTTTCCTGTTACCATTAGCATCGGAGCTAATCCAACTTACCTTGTCGGATCTCGCGGGAACCGAAAGAGCGGCTGCGGGTCAGACTTCCTGCTGGAGCAGCCCGCTGCAGCGCACTGATTCTGCATCCCAACTTTAAATCTATAACCAACGTTTTGTCCCGAAATTCAGTTTCTCCGGGGTGGCTACAACACTTGCTAAAGATAGCGACGCAAGACAACAAACTGACTTCCGGTTTTGGATTTCAGAATATGAGAAGTTGTCAGTTGTCTGAAAATTAGGCTTCACACATTTCTTTTATTTATGTACTAAATCGCATTTACATGGTTGGTTAATGTCTAACAAATGTTGTATTGATTCCATACCAACTTGTTGTGAATAATTCTAGTTTTTCGTAAAAAAATGTTTAAATGTTTTTGGGTATGTTCTTTTACTGTGATAGCAACTTTGGCACATCCTAAAACTACGTCATGACGTAACGCCATTGGCTCGCACGCTCACGCGCCTTTCCCGCCATCCTTTGCGATCCTTTTCAAAGTGGAAATGAGGGAAACATGTTGCCGCATGTACCAGGCATGCTGGGACGTTTGACAGGAGATGATATTTTAACCTTTTGTGTGTAGTTCGTATTTTTGTTATTCAGCCAGTGTTCATGATTCTGCTGTATTTTTTTGTAATTCAAACAATTGTACCTTAAAATACTAAGAAATGTGTTTACTTTATCTCAATTACAAGCAACTTAAACAGCATGGTTAATATTTGGTATGTTGATATGATATGTTTAAGTGTCACATTGTTTGATCACATCTATCATATATTATTTGATTTTATTGTTCAAGAATTCCCCCCAGAGATTAATAAAGTATATCTGATTCAGTTTCAAATTCAGGACCACTTTGTAAAGCATGGTAGTGTGGGATTTGTATGTTCTCCCTATGTGTGCATGGGAAACTTAACAGTCCAGAAACATGCAAGTGAGCTATGCGTGCATACAGGATGAAGCCGTATAGAAGCTGCATTAATGGATTGTATTAATAAATTGGCACTGTATGATCAGAGTCAGATCCTCATAACATCACTGCTGCTTTCACACCACCTCTACTATTACTGCAAACGTTTAATAATGATTCTTTTCTAATGGGGCATAATGTTCACAAGCATAAGTCACTGATTTTGTCAGAACAATATAATGCCACTATGTCCTGGGATTCAATAGAAAATCGTAGAAAACTAACAGACTTTCGTTCATTTTCATTCTGTACTCTATATTTGCATTGTTACATTTCATAGTGTTTATGTCCTCTCGTGGTCACAGTGCGTAACTACAACCTTGCAGTGAGAGTATTTTCTTTAGAGAAATTACACAAAAAGATAGTCTTATGTGTCAAAAAGCAAGCTCATGCGTAAATGACTTTCATTCAACGTTTGATCAAATTGTACTTGTGGACTTTTACAAACGAGATTGAAACCAAAATAGGCTTTTTCCGCTAATAAAAATAGATAATCTATGTTTTGTCAAAGGGAATGTGAAGCTTAACAAATCAAGTGTTTGTGTATTTTCCATTTAGAATACAAAATATTTTCAATTATAATAATGTGTAGATTTCTTGTCACTGCACGAATGAAGCTTGCTGATGATTTCTTCCTCTTCTTTAACTTATTGTTATTATAAAAAAATATATATATTTTCCAGAGGCTGTTTGTGGCTTTGGGCGTGTGTCCGTCAGCGTGGACCGGTACTGCAGGAATCTGTTTGGGTTCAAACATTCAAACATTGTGACGATGACGGAGAAAGAGGGCACTCTTCTTCAAATCTCGCTCTCATGTGTTGACGCGTTCCGTTGGCCGCTCCGTGTTCTCGCGAGACTTGGAGAGCCAATCAGAGCGCAGCGGGAGCAGATTGAATCGGGACGCTTTTTGCTCCGGCAGACACTCGGTCGGTTTGTTTTCCTCCGAGCGGAGCTGCGCTTCTGTCTTTTTATTACAGCTTTAAGACGCACTAAAGCACGGTAAGCCAACGTTTATTAAGTCAACGTGACAACACGGAGTGTACAGTTTGTGTTGCTTACATTTAACGCCTTTCCAACGTGTAGTTTGATTTGTTTTGCTTGTACGCACGATGCCTTCTGTCATATCAGCGCGTGTAATCTGAATAAAAGTTACTTTAATTACCTTTTTTTTCTAACTGAAAATTAGTTGTTTAATTGGAAGACAACAATATAGTTTGAAACGGTAGTTATTGTGATATCATTCGCGATATAGGATCTGCGATATATTCCTATACACAATACATCCATGAAATTAATTCATTTATAATTTTGGGATAACTAATTATAGATCGGACCGATTGCCATCCGTCTTTTTTTTAATGTACTTGATTGTCAAAAGCAAACCTGATCCAGTGATTTGAACATCCAAGAACAACAGGAGTAACAAAGATATGGCCCGGGGACCAGAACCGGCCCACCAGAGTCTCCAATCCGGCCGGACAAACCAACCAAACCAGTTGTCAAAATTTCAAAGAAAACATGAAATACTTTTTCAAACAAATTCCTCAAGAGCGTTGGACACACTAGCTGCGCTTCATGGGGCAAAAATAATCCAATTAAATGCAGAACCGGTTGATTTTGCACCAGATAAATGCGTCAGTCTGATTATATTTTCACCGTCTGATTGAAATCTGTTCATAAGGGGTGTTTTAGTCTGGTTTTCTGATCGGATCATAGTCCACGTAAACAGCACATCGGGTAACTTACTATAAGTCGGAGCTTTGCAGGTGTCGGTTACCAAAGGTTGCAGATTGCAAAAAAAAAAAAAAAAAGCGCTCGTCTCCTCTTGATTATATTTTGAACCAAGAGAAAGTTTCTTTGAGGTTGCAGTTCCTAAGGAAAAGAAGCACCACAAGTGTAACCACTCAAGTTAATAGAATTTTTGATCCTGGCAGGCTTCCAGGTTAAGACGATTGTAGAATTCCGAGCACATGTCAAAAACGGCCGAATGTTGTTTTTGGTATTTATTCTATTTTTCATCTCTCCTCCACTAGTTGTGTTTTCCTAAGCGAAGTGATGGACAGCGTTGCTCCCGCGAGGCGGATTCACGCCAGCAAAAAAGTAAGACTACTTCTAATCCCTGCACGTTTTCTTGTCTGGACTGCGGCGTTAACGCTTTAATTTTAACAGGGGAATAAAGAAAATGCTCAGCCTGCTCATGGAAGCAAAGACTTTATCAAACGGGACAAGACGTCCGCGGCTCCTTTCCAACAGAAAGGCAACAAAAAGGAGGAGATCCTGCGTGCAGACGATTCTCTTAAAGCCAAAATGAAACCGGCCGGTCTGACGTCGGTGTCCAGACCAGCTGTGAAAAAGGCAATGGCCGCGCCGAAAGATGGGAAAGGAGGCTCCGCCGCTGAGACCCAGCGACAAACCCACAGCAGAGCCTTCGTCGCCCAGCAGGCCGCAAAGATCAAAGAGATGTCTGCAGACGCTCCGAAGCCTCCGGCTGCCGTCGCCCCGGCCAAAGCAGCTCCCGGACTGTACAGAGGCAGAATCATCCAGTCCAAGATCGGATCCATTTGGAGGTCCAGTTCCAGCCTGAATGGCCCGGACCCCAAACCCGCGGAGAGCCAGCGGGTCGGGGGCGTTTCCAAAAGCAGGTCCAAGTCCGTTTCCGAGGTTCCGGCGCGGGGAACTCGGCAGGCGGCGGCGATGGCGCCGCCGCCGAGGTCCAAGTCCGCCTTTGATAAACGCACTCAGGTGACCAAGCCCGCCGCCGTGGGCCGCCGCCCCCCCGTGGCTCCCTCCTCCACTCGGCCTCCCGCCAGAACCGTCCCGGCCGCTAAACCGAAGGTCGCGGTCACAGACCGGAAGGTCAGCAAGCCTCCCGCCTCCAGCAGCCTCAGTCAATACAGACTGAACATGGAGACCGCCGAGGAGAGGAGGTAAGCGCCGCCTCGCACCCGCGTTCGTTATTTTTTTTTTTTTTTTTTTTGTTAAACCATTAAAGTGTTTGTCTTCCTTCAACAGGGCGAAACTGGCCGAGTGGCTGGCCTCTAAAGGGAAGACCTTGAAAAGACCGACCCTGGCGGCATCGGCGGCTCCCGCCAAAAACAAGACCGCCGCAAAACCTGAGGCCCATCCCAAACCTCGGAGTGGGCGTGGCCACGAGGCTCACCCGGCTGCGCGTCCTGCTCCTCATTGCGCAAACACACGGGGAGCAGAGCCCCCAGCGCCCAGCAAAACTCCCGTCGTCATGGAGACGTCTCTGCAGCTGCTGGACGTCTCGGAACTCGACCCACATGAAGGAATGGAAGACGTACGGACGGCACTTTTGTTTCGAAGTGGCTAAAAGTGATACTCTCTTCACTGTTTATTGAGCGTTGTTTTTTTTTTTTTTACTGTTTTACAGATTGTTGTGAATCTGTGCCACGCCCTGGAAGCAATGGAAACACCATCTGGATGCAGTGATGGTGAGTTTGTTGCCATGGACACCAAAACGTCAATGTCAGACATTATTACTATATAAGATATGACTGTTAGGTTTATAAGCAATAAAGGTAAGTATTTCTATGCTAGTTAGGATGCTTTTATTAAAAAAAAAATTCCCAATTCTGTTTGAAAGGGAAAGGAACACTCGCAACATAAGAAGATGAAATTCAACAATAGAAAAACATGCACGAGTAAAAACTAAACATGAATTCAATCTACATCATTCTTGACGGACCCAAAGCGATTAACGTTCCTTTTTTTTTATCATTCCGTCTTTAGAAAACGTGTGGTCTTGCAACTTTTGCATTTAAATGTGATCAATGTCGTCCTGAATGTGACAGACTGCCTTCAGGCGACGGACGAGGCCGAAACGAAGAGCAGCGAACCAGAGGAGGCGAAAGATGAGAGGGAAGGTGAAAGGTCTGAGGAGGAAGGTGACGAGAAAGTGCCCGCAGAGGATGGCGATGATGATGAGGAAGGAGAAAGTGAGGATGAAGGTGTGAAGGAGGACGCGTCAGTGATCAAGTACAGCATCAAGACGACTCCGTACCTGCAGAGGTGAGGTCGCCGTCGTCTCCACGGCTGCGAGCTGTCGCTCCTTTCAGCCGCTCCGGTGCTGAAACTGCGGAAATCTTTCCTCCGCCGCAGCGTCAAGAAAACCCTGGCGGACGAGGCCGGCGCCACCTCGTCCCGGAAGAAGATCAACATCGGCGACCTGAAGTTCGTCACGCCCGTGCGGCGCTCCTCGCGCATCCAGCGGACGTCGTCGCGCCTGCCGGCGATGCTGCAGGACCACGACCCGAGCGTGTCGTCGCTGGCCGAGCTGCTGACGATGGACGACGACCCCAACGCCTTCATCTGCAGGAGGAACGCGGCGCTGCTGGACGAGCTGCCCGGCGACGGGCCCCCCCGGCTCTGACGACCCCCCCCCACCCCCCCGGCTCTGAGCCGGATACTGCAATACTGTTCAAGAAGAAATGTACGGACTGACACTTACTGGACACTTTATTGTTTTATTAATATAACATTGTTTGTGGCTGTCCAATTCTTTGTGAATGTATCAAAGTCTTTCAACGCTTTCATCTTTTAATCAAAAGTGGACAATGTTCTCTCCACGCACTACAATTAAAAAAAAAGTTCATTCTCATCTAAAGTGCTGATTTATTGACGTCCTGTGAAGATTTATTTTATATTTAGTTTCATCTTGGCAGCGAGTATGGGGATAAAGGCCTTTTTCTTTTTTTAGATTCATGAGGCGATGTTTGTTTTTTTTACTGTAGGATCAAAATCCAAAACTAAAATGCTTGAATTTATCTGGCCTCTTCACTCCAATTGTAGAAAATCCTGCACAATATAAAATAAAGGCTAGGAGGAAGACTTTTTTTCTCCTTCTGATCTTTAAGTCAATATTTAACCTGATTTTCCAGTTTTTTTCTAAATATTTATGCCAATTGGCATTTTTATAATATTGCCTTTTACAATTTCTGGAGATTTAATCAATTCTAAGTAATTGAGCTTCACTTTTAATCTAGATTTATTCCAGAACATCCGTTCTAAATGAAAAGTTTGTATACAACCAGTGTTATGATGCTGGAACATTTCAGTGGTGTGTCAAGGCTGTAGTTTAAAAAAAAAAAAAGAAGAAGAAGAAAATCAAATGTTTCACCACATTTTAATCCGACTTTAATAGACCACATTGTAAAAATTCAAAGCGTCCACAAATGAACACCACTTTCTTTTGGCTGCTTCCTGACAGACTGGACGTTTTGACACCAGCTCCCTGAAGCTCTGATCCCAGATGAGCCGTTTCATTACAACAAAAATTGAATTCATTCACACCCCCCCCAACCCTCCCAAAAAAAAAAAATCTCTTTGATGCAACTTTCTTCCCCAAACAAAAAGTATAAAAAGTACTCTCCTCTTTCTTTCCCTCTTATTTTTCCTGCTCATCTGCAGACCTCAGGGGAAGGCCATCAGTGCTGTGCGCTAAAAGGCTGTTTGCCCGCCGCCGTGTGGAGCTCCTATGTCCTCGACAGGCCTCGGTTGTCCAAATCTTTCACCTGCAACACGACACGTGGGTCAAAGATCCTCGTTTCACAGCTTCAATTTTAAACCTTGACGCCCCAAACGGGCGTCAAACCACTTTAGTGAACGGGACGGGACTGTTAAAAGGTTTGGAGCTGGTTTACCTTGTATATCCTAACCAGCCAGTGCTCTGTCGTGTACGCCTCCTCCAGCACGTCCAGCTCAAAGTCTTTGTTCCCGATCTCGGCGTTCCTCACGCGGTCGTAGCCGGGGGGGCGCTCTGTGGGAACAGGCGGCGGTGTTTTAAAGTCCTAGTGAAATGAAAATTCCACCTCCAAAACACTCTGGCTGTTGCTTCTAGGGACATTTTATTATGCTAACTGGTCTGAAGGTAAAATGTTAAAACATGTCAATCTGCGAGAAAATAGCCGATAAACGGCGCTATTTCCTCTGCTGGGCGGAGCTTCTGACAATAATAGAGTGACATCACGAGTTGTGCACACGCCCAAGTTGTGTTTACATTATGGAGGATCAGAGTTTTGACCACGAAGAGGCTGAATTTAACGATATTTCATCATCATCGTCATTTCAAACCCAGTGATTGATGAAGAAGACACAGAAGGTGGTTCTGCCATCGGTGACCCCGTCTGGAACATGTTTGAGGAAGCAGAAGACGCTTCGTCCTCCATTCGTCCTCGTCTCCTCAGCAGCCGCCAGTTTTCACCTTTGAGGCTTTGAGGCGTCTTGACTTTTGGCAGAACGACCGGCTTCCTGGATCATGTCGAAGCGCTTTTCCGACTGCGCGGAATCACCGAAGATGAGTCCAGGTATTAATTGATCGTAGCTGCCCGAGCTTGCAGCTCCCGCTAGCCACTAGCCGCCCGAGGAAGCGGCTCTCGCTAGCGGCTCCCACCTCCTGTGCTCCTTTTCTCCTCTCTCTGGTCTCTTCCAGGCTCAATCTTTCGTCAAGGCTTATAAAACGCCAACTATAACTTCAAAACACTGTTAAAACTTGGATATTTAAGAGGGAAACAAGCCGATATAAACACAACAGATGGAGATCTGCACAACTCTTGACGTCACGCCCACGAAGAAGGATTCCCCCGACTTCCTCCGCTGGAGATTCAAAATTCAAATAACTTTGTTATGCGACAACAGTGATGGGGCAGAGTCGGAGGAACTTTAGAAGTAGAACCCCAACTATCGTTTTTTGCAAAGTAGTGTTTTACATTTCACTAGGACTTTAAGTAAGGCTCCAGCAGTTATTTAGACGTGGTAAAGAGAGTGGGAGGGGGGACGGGGGGGGGGGGGGGGGGGGGCTACTCACTGGCCTCCGTGTAGACCTGGCCGAAGCGGTAGTAGCACATCTTGTACATGAGGCAGTTGAGCAGGACGGGCGAGCCCTCGCGGTCCACCCTGAACTCCCCGGTGGGGGTGTAGTAGTCGTGCTCCTTGATGTGCTTCCCCGTGTCCGTGCTCCCCCCGATGCGGACCATCCACAGGAACTTGTTGATGTCTGTCGGGTAAACGCAGTCGCATCCACGTCTTTAAAACCAAAACACACCCACGGACACCGTTTGACTGCGCGTGTAAAACGTTACGCACCGTCAGAGGAGTAACCCGTCAGCCCTCCGAAGATGACCAGGACGTAACTGACGTCCAGCTCCCTCATGATCTCGTAGGCCCTCTCCTCTGTGGACGCCATCGCCTGCGGAGCAGCACACAGAGCGGAGCGTTGTCAGTACAACAACACTTCGAACTGGAGATGCAACGACACCGACGCCGGCGTCGAGTCAGAGAAGGAAGATAAGACAGCACTTTATTCCACTGACCGGGAAGCTCAGCAAGAGAAAACACACTTCCATTCCTACGCCACTATTTCATAGATGTGAATCGAATGACTCAAATAAGTTTAAAAAAAAAAAGACTGCAAAATAGTAGGTTTGGAAAATTACATTAATTTGACTGGTGTACTCGTCCTTTAACGCAGTGTTTTTCAACCATCTTTGAGCCAAGGCACACTTTTTTGTTTGGAAAAATCTGGAGGCACACCACCACCACCCGAAAATGTTAAAATGGTAAACTCTGTAGTCTCTATTAACAATATAAAGTCTTTCTCATCAAAGTTTTATCAACAGGAATCAAATAAATCCAGAAAAAAAGTATTTCCCAATGTCTTTTTTTAATAGTGCCTCCGTCAGTGTGAAACCTGGACCTGATGGATGAAGAGCTGAGATCCTGGTTCACATTCTTCCTTTTCAAAAACTTCTCCATCACTGTCACTGACACAGTACTTTGATACAAGATGGTAGCAGGAGGTGGAGATGAACCACACTGACGTCTGTCACTTTACATTTCACCGGCAAAGTTCTGTGCTGCCCTCTAGTGGTGAAGAGTATTTATACATGATTACTCTGCAACACACTGTCGCTGTGAGAGCGAAAGTTTTTTAGGAAAAAATGTGAAATTGGATGATTTCCCACTGCTGTAAGGTTATCGGTGCGTCCCGACTTCAAACACTCGCCACAGAAGCTCCTCAGCTCACCTGTCCGACTCTGGAGATGTGCGTGTTGTTCCACGTGTTGTTGTCCACTAGGATGGTCCGATTCGCCATGGCCGTGATCTGATAGCCGTAATCCCACCACGACATGACTTTAGCGTCCTGCACACAAGAGGCTGCGGCTCAGTCGGCTGGGCCGATTTAAAAAAAAAAAACGAACCCTTCTGTGCGTCCCGTCCCGGCGGGCGGCGGACCTCGGGGGTGTTGTGGCGCAGCCAGTAGTACGCCTCTCTGAAGTCGTCGAAGATGATGCGGCTGCCGTCTCCGCCGCGGGCCGACAGCACGATGGAGGGGGAGGAGTACGCCTCGCTGGTCACCCAGGTGGAGTGGAAGGTGTACGTGATCAGGAAGAACGCCATGACCAGAATCATCCCGCTGGCAACCTGGAGAGCAAAACGCGACACGTTTCCACTGCATGTCCACATCCAAACCATCAGTGTCCAACATGAGGCCCATGAGAGGCAAACCTGTAGTAATTGTTCGTTTTTGTGCAAATATAGACCTTTTTTTTAACGCATAATCTGCACAATGACAAGGAAAAACTGTAAAGTGGTACTATTTTTAACTCAAGATGAAACCGTGGCCCCTGATGTCAAATGTGTTTGATAACTGAGCTACACGAACCGCAAACATCCACTGAAACAGTCATACGAAGCTAAAATGTCTCAGTTTTATCCCCTCAGACCGCCGTAACTAAGAAATCAGGGGAAAAAATGAATTAAAAAAACTTGCTTCTTTAAGGTTTGTTGGATTTTTGAGGGATATTTATTGTACAATCTGAAGCTTGGCTCACTGTAAACAAACCTACTTTCTGAAACTCGAGACCAAAAACTACAAACAAATTGATATTCAATCTAGACAACGGGTGGCCAGTTAGCTTGCCTGTAATATCTGCGCTGATTGAGAACTCCCATGATGCATCACTTGCAGAAGATTTGAATTTTGCTTCTTTTTTTCACATGAGAAATTAATCAAACTATCTAGTTTAGTTTTCTTACACCAGATTTCACTTAGAAAAATAGAAAAAAAAAAAAATGAAATAAATCCGGCCTTACGACATTTAATTCGCTTAATCAGCTTGTTGCTAAAGGTTGACGCTCGGCATCCCCATCCCCATCTCCGTCACCCACCTCGTTCTTGATGGGGTAGGTGGAGTCCTGCTGCTTCTTGCTCTTCTTGTCGGGTCGGCTCACGTCCAGGTTCTTCATGTACGTGGTGAGCACCTGCGACACGCCGATGCCCGACAGGATGCACATGACCGGAGCCAACACCAGCATGAGACGCACCTGGCGGATCAACAAACCACCTCAGTCAAACATGGGCGTGTTCGATCACGTGTGGGTGTGGAGCCAAAAAAAAAGAAGAAAAAAGTCGTACCATGACAGCGGAGAAGTACATGCTGGTGACGCCGTACATGATGATGAAGATCCTGGCGTCGGACAGGTTGTTGAAGCAGTAGTACAGGCCGACTGAAAGGAGGGAAACATGAACATGTTCAGTCGTGGAGCGACGACACAGAATCCGCTCGGTCAGCGGTGAGCTCCTCGTCTCACCGGGGAACATGAAGACCAGCAGCTGCAGGTCGAAGTAGTACGACGACCAGGTGGTGGGCTGGTGCTCAGAGACCGAGGCGATGATGGGGATGTTGTTCTTGGCGTAGGACGGGTCCAGCAGGGAGTAGAACCGCCCGGTCCAGGGGGAGATTTTACCTGGAAGATTCGGGAGACCAGTTTGAACCCGCTTCCAGTTTCAGCTGGGAACTGCCGAGACCGTCTGTGCTTTTAAGGTTAGGCTAAAGACCGTCCCATTAAACACAGCCTACGCTGGTTTCAGGACACCCTGGACCGACTGTCGTCTCCGTCCCATGCTTGTCTCTCCCACCCATCAACCCCCAACTGGAACAACACGAAGCCTCCACCTAAATCTGAATCCGCCATGTTTGTCCCTTCGCCGGTCTCACCTGTGAGCATGAGCACGGCGCCCACCGACAGCAGCACGAAGCCCACCAGGGAGATCACGCTCTTGAACAGCACTTCGAACTGCTGCGCGTTGAGCTTGCTGCGCAGGTAGTCGACGAAGGCGTGGATCTGGCACAGGCCGAACACGCCGAAGGCGGCCATGTGCTCCGACGACTGCACCGGCTGGCGAGAGGAAAAGCGTGTCACAGCACAGAACGAAGGGCACCTTTAAAAAAATTCTTTTTTTTTTTTTTTTTTTTTTTTAAACGGAGCCACACTGAGCTTCTCACCTGGAAACCGACAAAAGAGATCTGCATGGAGAGGATGGTGCCCAGGCAGTACACGGTGCAGTACGCCACATAGATGCGGTGAGAGAAGCGGCCCGTGAGCATGAGCACCAGGACGTGGAGCGGGATGAGGTTGATCAGGAACACGTAGCCTCCCCACGAGGAAACCTGGAGACACACCAGGAGAACGATCACCACGTCTGCCGCACACTCAGAACGGGAGCGGCATGAGGTGCAGGACGACGACGACGACGACGACGACGACGACGCAGCCTCACCATGTAGAAGTAGGCCAGGGCGCACATGGACGACCAGTACACCGAGCCGGTTTTCACAGCCTTGATCCACATGTAGTAGGTCAGGAGCATGCAGAAGATGGCAATACCTGAGGGAGGACAAGTACAGGGGGGAAAAAAAAAACAAAAAAACATCATCATTTATGCTTAATTTGTGGCGAAATCATAAGAAATATATATATATTTTTAAGTATTTCAGTTTAAATGTAATGTTTTTTTTTAGATAAATCTGTTGCTACGGACCTACAATGAGGAACGTTTTCACTGAATGTTCCTGCATTTAGATTTGGGATAAATTATCACCAGTGAAATCGTGGATGAAACATTAATGCATCCAGAATAAATTAAGTGATTTACACGCCCAAATCTAACTGAGTAAAAATGACATTTTATCTTTATAAACCGGTAAGTTCAGACAATTCTAATGTATCCTTTAAAACAAGAACAAATGATAATGTCGAAGACCTGAGAGCAACTATGGTCTCATATAGGCTGAACATTCTCCGTTACCTTCATTATCGTAGGAGCCGGCGACAGAGCGAGAGATGTAACCCGGCACCACTGCGATCATGGCAGCAGCCAGAAGTCCGGCTCCGGCATCCTGCAGGGCAGAGGCAATAATAAATTTTTTCTGTAGGAATTACTAGGTTTCGTGAATATCTAGACATTCTCATTTTGTATCCTCGACGCCACAACAAAGAAAAATGTTCAAATTTGAATCTAAAGGCAATTATGGCTCTATTTTACCAGTGAAGTAGATTAAATTTGACCTGAATGTGACCTCTTGAACTTAAATGTGTTTGACACCCTTTGGTTTACATGGTCCACCAGGGAAACCTGTGCACTGTAACCAATTTAGAACTGAATCACGGTCAAAACGGTCCCGAAAAGACCGAATTATGAAAATGTCGCGGGTAAAGAAGCACTGGTTTTGTTGCAGCGGAAATGCAAAACCTTTCCGAAACAAAAATGCAAAATTGATGCGGTTTCACTTGAAGCGTCTTTGTGCAAACAAGGCCTGAGAGACGCTGCAGACTTCCAGGTCTTCACCTTCAGCTCCTTGGTGAAGTGGTAGGTGACGATGGCGGTGAAGGAGGAGAAGAGGGGGGCGAGGAAGACGCAGACGTTCCGGATGTCGATGGTGATGTGGAAGAAATGCAGGACGTGGTAGAGGAGGGCGGACGTAATCATCAGTCCTAGTGAGGGAAGAAGAAGAAGAAGAGAGGGGGGGAGGTCCTTTGTGATCAAAACTGAGAGAAGTGCATCACATCCAGGCTCGGAAACGGGTTCCTCTGCGGAGCCTCACCGGGGTAAATGGTGCCGCCAATGATCCTCCCCAAAGGATACCAAGCCCTGTCATCGAACCAGTTGTGAAACTTATAGAAGCCTTCTTCTGCCAGGAAGCGGGTGGTACGGTAGTTGAAGTAGCTGAAAGTGGCAGAAAACGTTTTTAAAAAGGGCGAAGTCCAACAGAAACAAGGCGAGGCAAGAGGGAATGTGGCGGAGCTCTGTGTTCACCACTCTGCACTTCGATATTATATTTATATATATTTGCATTCGCTTCCTCCTTTGCATGTTATCTGTTAGTCTGCCAAATTTAATCAGAGTCCGTTCACAGGTTATGTGACGAAAACAAATAAACCTGATCCAGCTCCAACTAAAAACACACCAGGACAAAGTATTTACTACTTGTGAATAAGACACTAAAGGAGTATCAAGGATTTAAATATTAAAGCTGAAATAGAGGAAATAATAATAGTTCTATTTGTCATCTGATCTTGGGATTTCAAGTTGTTTTTTTGAAGTTGCAGAATTTAAGTTAACAAATACAAAGACAAGACATTTATACGAACTTCACACGTGTGCAGCAACATTTAAGTTTTTTTTATAGTTTCTTTTTTTTTTTAAATAACCAAGATTATTTTCTACACCATTTAAATGGCTTGTACTTGCAGTACTGCTGCTGTGCTGCCTGTGCATGTGTTTATAATACACTCTTGTGATGAAATCCAACCAATGGCAAGCAGCACTTACGGATCGAACTCGTGGATGACGCTTTCAAACCTCAACACGGAGAACAGCCTGGTGGAGAACGCTTGAGGAGGAGAAAGAAAAGCCCATGAGCATTTTGTTTGGGAGGCGTCGGGGTGACGCTGCCGGTGCCGGTGGACTCACAGAGGATAGCAGCCATGGACAGGATGAGCAGCTTCAGCAGCGTGTCCTGCTTCTCATAGGACAAACGCAGAAAGCCCAGCTTGGTCATTTTGGCGGGGTCAGGGACAAATCACCGTACTACCTAGAGAGAGGAAAAGCACTTATTTAGCGTGCGTCAAGGAAACGTGCGACAAAAATGTATGAGTGGTAAAACTTGACAAATATCAGTCCTCAACCTATACAAACTGCCTGAGGAGACTCCTATATTGTAAGAATGACCCCCGTAAAGTGGCTTTCTATGTGGTGGACACCTAAAGGTACATCTTAGACTTGTAGAATATTAAACCTTGAGGCCACTGAGGTCGTCAAGAGGAGCTTCACTCAGTTCCCAGAGTCAGAAACTGAACTTTTTACAACTTAACCCAGAAAAGAAAAAGATAATCATGTCCAGCCCCAAAGAAGAAGAGGTTAAAGGTCAGTGCTCATCTTGACACCGTGTCATTTGAGACGTCAAATCAAGTCAGAGCTCTGGGTGCATTTATGGACTCAGACCTGAAATTCAACAACCACGGTATAAGATAACAAAATCATCTCACGAGCATCTCAAAAAAATGTTGCAGGAAAGGATTTCTGAGCAAACAAAACTCATCTAAACTTGTTCATTTCTTTTAAAGGGAGTCTGGATCCACTTCAACATGTGACTTCTGCTCTATAAAATGTTGAATCTCCTCAACGAGGTTCACCAAGTCTTCCAAGAGACAGAAGAAACATTGTGAAGCAGCTTTTTAATTTCCTGTCCTTCTTACCTGTGGAACAAAGTTCATGTCCTGCTGACACACTCACTTCCTTTAAATCAGGACTTAAAACATGCATTTGCTCTATTTTAATTACATTAATCTTCAAGATCGTTATTTAGTCTCCTTTTTATGCCATTAATTGCCTTGTTTGATTATTTTTCGTAGCAAAGCCCTGTGATTTGCTTTGTGTCTGAATAAACTCACCCAATTGTCACATTTGAAACAGTAGCATCAGAAATAGTGTCACGTTTGGTTTCAGAGTTTCAACAATCACTCTGGACTTGTTCTACATTACTAGAGTTACTAACAAAAAGATTTGATTCGCGGCATATGTATGATTTCTTTGTCAATTTAAGATCCAACCTAGACTTCCAGCACTGACCTCATTCAAACTTTGTCAATTTTTAAAGAGCAGCAAAAAGGGGGGGGGGGGGGGGGGGGGGGGGGGTGCTGCAGAATTTACACACGTGTACATGTGTCCAAACGTGTCCAAAGACAGTTTTCTGATCACTGAGAGGAGCCAACTTTCCTGTCCAGCCCAACCAGATTAGGCCACGCACCACAGTGTGGAGGCAGGAAGCAGGAAGCACCCGCTCCTGAAGCCCTGTGCAGGGATCCAGGACACCCTTCAGCATGTGGTGCACCCTCAGGTTTGTCCCAAGGTGCAAACTGACACAGCAAAGCTCTGCAGACTCACAACTAGTGTTTATTTTCATATAAATGCCACAGATGAAGCGAACACAACTGCAGGATAAGTGAAGCACCATTCTCAACGTCACAGAGAGAGGAAGCAGCAGGGGATAATCACTATTATAAAACATTGTGTTGGCATTAAACAAGCGTGCAGGGCAAGGTGCAGAACACCTGTATTTTGTAAAAAAAAAATATAAAGATAAATCCTGCATCCGGCTGCCCCCATCCACTTCAAAGAGAGCAGCTAGCAAAGCTAACCTGCGACTCACAGCTTAATGAAAACCCCGACCACGCACCTCTCCACTCGCTTATTCTTTTAAATACCGACGAGCCGTTCACACACGACGTCAGCCGACAAGATTAAACCACAAGTCCTCCAGCGAGAACAGTTTTAATCTTTAATTGTTTCGCGATACTCACCCGCTCCGCTTCCAGCATTCACTTCACAAACCTTCGCCGAGGAGTAAGGCCCGCCCCAACGCCGTCACGCTGCCCGCTAATTGGCTGAGCGTCACTCGCTGGTAATCTTGGTCGAATGTGATTGGCTAAATGGCTTTCAATCAGATATAACTTCCTTGCGTTTTTCGCGTTGTGGCGAAGTGACGTGTCCTTACCCGGGGAGGAGACGCAGCGCCCCCTGCTGGCTGGAAGTAAGTTCACACGAATGCGGCTTTGCAAAACGAGCCTGAGTGCTTCAAAAATGTTTCCTATCAATCATTTTAAATCCCAACGCTACTCGCAACTATCAGCAAAAACTCCAGAGTTTGAGTTTTCTTCTAGTTTTTAAAAGGTAAAGTTTGTTGTAAGGCAGGAATTGTTTGTCCATTCAATACGTCTTTTTTTTTTTTTGCCTCATGATCAGATATGATCCATATTTTTTTAAACATATCTGCCTTTTAATGAGTTATACAACACACAAGGGTTTTACTGTGTGTGTTTGTGTTTGCTTGACTGGACAGAGCACATACCCAAGGTGTAAGCTGCCTTAGCCCACTGGGATAACTCCCTGGGTTGGATACGCTTGTTTAAAAACATTTATTTCAAGATCAATAAATGCTGCTGTGTGGTCATATATGGAGAAAAACACATGAAGTGGACTACAGATCCACTGAAAAACAAGCCAACATTACTGAATCATCACTTAGTCTTGTTTTTCATTTGCTGAAGCAGTGGCTTGATTAAATTTCAAATCAAAATCATAAACATTTTATCAATCACAGAGAAACAGTTAATACACTTGAGAATGTTGTATTTTCCATTGGGGAAAAACTACTGCAAGGACATACAATGGCAGGGTTATTAATCTTCATTAAAATGTCACTTTTTGATTTACTCGTCATTTTATTTGGCATAAATATGATTGGCATTTGTGAGAGCCTTCATGAGACTTCATTTTGAAGTTCAGGATGAAGTTTTTGTTTCTGAGGTCCAGCCACATCTTGGGTTCACAAGAATACCTGACTTCCTTGAAGTCAGGTATTCTTATGGAGTTTGCATGGGAGGTTCATTGGTGACGTTAAATTGCGCTTAGGTGTGAATGTGAGTGTGTGTGGTTGTCCGTCCCCGTGTGTTTGTCCTGTGATGGACTGTCCAGGGTGCATCCTGCTCTCGTCCATAGAAATCTAGTAAACAAACAAAAACGACTCCTCATTACAATAAAAATTAATCTTGCTCAAATAAAGAGTGTTATGTATACAAATATATATACTTGCATTACTTGACAGTATATGTTGACAAAATATAACTGTTCTGCTTATTCATTTGTTTCCCATTTCCTCATTTGAACAAAGTAATACTAATGAGATGAAAAATCAGGTTTGGCAACATGTAGAGCAATTCTCTTATGTTTGATTCACGCTGCACCTGTGACACAATGTCTCAGCTGTCATCATTCACTCATTTTGTTTAACCTGAGGGGAAAACAAGCAGGAGCTCAACCTGAGCAGGAGTGGATGTTGAGGAGCTTCATTTTTGCTGTTAAGGTCTAAACTCTTTGATTTAATTTTCTTTGTCTTTGGAGCGCTGACAAACAGAAGTGTCTGTTTTTTCTGACTGTGCAGAGGACTTTTCATGCCGAAGGGGGTTAAATTAGACTGTTTGTGTGGTTGAACGACAGAAAACTGTGATTCCGATCAAAGTGTATCCCTGAAAACTGTTGACTATCAGGGGGTCAGAATAGTGTGATTTACATTATATTATTAATATTACTTCTCTGCGTGACACTTCTTTGAGAGGTGGAGGAGTTGGATCTGGTTTCCACAAGTTGCATCTAAAATAAAGAAGGATCTCCGTCTCAAACGCTGACACTTTATGAAGATTTAGGATCATTTCTTGTCAAGGTTTGACGAGTTGCCTGAAGGTGTCCGTCTTTTGGACCAAACGTTTAGCGACTTGCCAAAGCAAGTCAGTTAAAACGCCTCATTGATCCGTCCCAGGAGTGAATCACTGCCAGGGAGGCTCATTCTGCTTCATGGCCGGTGAAACTGGACGAGCACTGAACCCCACTGAGTGACGAACACTGTTGGTGGTGTTTCCACGTCTGCTCCTCCTCCACCCAGACACGAGGGTCACCCAGAAAACCAACATCACGAAGAAAGAGCGAGAGCGCAAGCACCATTGTTGTCAAACTGGTGCTCATGTTCTTTTCAGGTTTTTTTTTCATCCATTTGGGATTTTTTTTCTGGATTTCAAAGAAAAGGAAATGTCGACCTTGAGAGTTACCGTGTCCTCGAAAAACATCTGTTACATCAAACTTCCACTGATGAGGATCCGAAGGAGAGGCTGCGTTCCTTTTTTGTGTTCATAGGAAGAAGAAACCAGGTTTTCAGCACCTGGACACCCGCCTCCATAAACACAAGGCTCAGAATCCATTGACCATCTTTTATTTTGTCCCTCATGCTTTCGATTGTAAACTATGGAATGTCCTTGTACACCTGCCAATACAGCCTGTCAAGTTTAAGGAGCCACAAAGAGAAAATAGTTTGTGAGTACGTGAAGACTATTTTTTTTTTTAGTCTGTTTGCTTTGCTCATCGCGCCAATTAAAATGTCATTGCTTTTATGTCATCTGCCGCGCTGCTTCCTTACCTGAAAGTTGGCACCCTTCTTCCCCTCCACACCCTCCATTCCTTTCCAGTTGGTCTTATCTTTTCTGTTTCCCCTCCACTGGCCCACTGGGAACTCTATCGTTTTTGCATTTTGCACAAAGTTTCACAGTCAGACGCCAGTGGTTTTCAAAACAATCGCTCAAAAATCCTCCGTTTTCAACCGTTTCACCCTTGTCAAGGACAGACGAGGAACAATGACGCCAATAAAAGACTTTGCCAATGTATGTGGCAGCTGAACAAAAACATTTGACGGCACCACCCAAAAGGACGCACCCGTCAATTATTCAATGTAACATGAAGTTTCAAAGGGTGTGTTGACAAGTCGGTGCTCTCTCCACCAACCAGATGAACTAGTGATGAGAATAAGGAGAGCAATCGGGGATTTTCTCCATCAGTGGTGAAAATCTGTCATGTAGGATTGACGTAATCCTTAAAAGCCTCTAAACTGAAATTCTGATCTGTACCCCAGACCTTTTGTGCATCTTGGGGTGTTAAATTTGCGTACTGATTTTCGTAGCGCTTGGTCAAACGTGATGCCGCGGTTTAACCTAAGTTTTGTAGGGGGTGCTGTTGAGCCATTTTGCCAGTCACACCTGTATCTCCCTCCCAAAATATAAAATGCACCAGGTTTGATGTGTTTGCTATATTTGTCAACTTTTCGTGTACATTTAGGTCCTCATAAATAAAAACCTTGGTGCTCGGACCCTAAATAGAGCTAAGCATGACACAGCTGGCCCACGTGTCAGCTAAACATCCTCAATCCTTTGAAAATAAATCATCCTTAAGGCACTGGTGTTAAAAGAACAACATTGTTGTCAATCAATCACAGTTCATAAGTATAGCACTTTACAACGACACCAGTGAAGACCAAACTGATTCACAGAAAGATAAAATGAGTCTGGTTGGAAGACGAGCTGCTGCATTCTGCAGCAATTACAACCAGTGACCTGCAGTCAGGGCATGCCGTGCCTACCCCAGGCTGAATTCATATATTTTATTTATTATTTTTTCAATTTCAGGTAGCTTACAGTACCTATAGGTTTGAAAGTATCAGCATTTTGTGCTTTCCATAGACCAAATGACTCAACATGACTATTCCCTGGTATGGCAGAGAGGCTGCACAAGTCAATCACTCCTGCTCTGTGAAGGACACGCCCTCTCGCGAATGCCACACCCTCTCGCGAATGCCACACCCTCTCGCGAAGGCTATATCCTCTCCCGAAGTTCACAAATTCTCCCGAAGGCCATATCCTCTCCAGAAGGCACACTGGCACTCTGCCTTTTCCGGTCATATCCAGTATATCCAGCATATCCAGGTACGCTGCCTTTGTACATAACTGTGCTATGCTAAATGCTACATGTCTGTTTACATTGCATGAGTGAATTGACAGAGCGCTGCTTTGCTCTCTCGCGAGTTGGGGGGGGGGGGTATGACAGGTAGGATGATCGCGCTAGAGACGATAGACATTTTCACAACTTTCTTTTTTTTTTTTTTATAATATTTGTATTGTATTTTCAAACAAATGACAAACACAATTGCTCACATACAGCACTATATACATTTGTCTAGATTAAGATACTTCTCAATTCTTGACAGTAACCACATAAGGTATCAGCTCAAAACACAGACATCCCAGTACAAGAAGATGAACAGGTTGTACACAAAGCATATCACGCTGACCTCGGGAATCCCCGCAAAAGCGTTGAT
This sequence comes from Blennius ocellaris, assembly GCF_963422515.1. NCBI lineage: Eukaryota > Metazoa > Chordata > Actinopteri > Blenniiformes > Blenniidae > Blennius > Blennius ocellaris. Next base: position 25,422,148 of record NC_137663.1, read on the forward strand.
GATACAGTAGGACCAACATGTTGTAAATAAAGATCCCAGACTCTGTAAAATGCATTCAATCTTGAGTGAGACATACAGGTAATTAGTTCACTTGGAATGCAGTCCCTGATTATATTGTGCCATGATCTTAAAGTTGGGGCAGACTCACCAATCCAAAAGGATAGGATATTTTTCCTAGCAGCAAAGGTCAGTACAGTACACAGTACATTTACAATGCTGGACCAATATTGCTGCAATTTAACACAAAACCAGATGCAGTGAACATAACTACCCATCTCAGATTTACATTTCCAGCACAGTGGTGAAACGTTGGGGTCCATTTTGTTCTCAATGGCAGGTGTTATATGGATACGGTGCACAATTCTGAGCTGTATTGACCTGGTCCGATTGCACACAGAAATATTCATGGCATTGGACCAAACCTTTTGCCACTCGAATTCGCTGATGGTGATTTTTAAATCCCTCTCCCATGCTTGCCCTGTGGGCTGTGATGATAGAGGTGAGTTTAAGTTCAGGGCTCTGTAAAAGATTGTGACATGCTTCCTATCTATGGAGAGAGAGAGCGCTTTTTCAACATGTGAGGTGGTGTTATTGGTTTTTAATGTGGTGTTTTTAATTATAAAGTCCCGAATCACAACTTTCTTTTGAGGAAAAACGCCAGCTTTTGAAAGATGGGAGAGCAACGCTTGAGCCACTCAACCTTCAGCAAAGGAAAATTATTTGTATTTTCATGCAAATTCGGCTTACAGAGGCGCCGCAATAGTGGTGTCAGCATTGCAGACAGCTCTGCCGTGCGAGTTGATTTGTTTTTCTCCGCATTTCTGTGTTTCCAACATAAAAAACGGATGCGCTGCCATGTCGTGAGATAGATCTTGTTGGGAGAGCCTGGAGACTGCCATTGAATCATTGTTTAAGTTTCTTTAATGGCGTTTTACCATCTTGATTTTGGTAGATTAACACTTGCTGCAATGCATCATGGGAGTTGGGCTAGCGGTGTTTAAAATGTCTTTATTTTAGGCTTGTTAGTGTTGGTAATGTTTGTGTTGTTGTGTGTGTTTGTGGTGCTTAGCTCGATTTAGTTTAATATTTCAAAGTTGGCAACTCTTTGGGGTTTTGTGTGTCATGTCTTCCTGCCATGGTCTTCCTGTTTGTTGTGTCAAAATACAAGCCTCTGCTGGTTGCAATTGGTATGAAGGGAAAAGCACATTTTTATTTGATAATGTTACATAAGTCCCCTTCTCTAGGACTTGACATGAATTCAGTTCTCGGTCAAAGACAACTCCCAAGGCCCTGACTGCCTCACGGACTGGGCCCATGACTCTGGATTGAATCTCGGGGACATCCACAAAACCAAAAACAACAAATTCAGACTCGGTCTCATTTATATGGAGAAAATTCTGTGCCATTCATTATTTAGCATCTGAAAGGCAGCTATGGAGCGAGTCAAGTGCAGAGGCAGAATGTGGGAGCGCCAGGAAATAGACCTGGACATCATCGGCGTAAAGGTGAAATGACAATACTGGGCAATACTGACCCCAAGTGGCAGCATGTGAAGTGAAACCAGGACCGGGTCAAGAATAGATCTTGGTGGCTCCCCAGATGACAGTGGGGCAGAGGAGGAGGAATAGTCATCGGCCAACACGACAAAGCTCCGGTCAGTCAGGTAGGACCTGAACCACTGCAGGACCGAGGACCGTGTCCCGAACACCAACATGTTCAGGCAGCCGGAAGAAGAGAACGGCGCCGTCCACGGCGTCAAACGTCGCAGTCAGGTCAAGCAACATCAGAAGCGCTGGTTTCTTTGCGTCCAAAAACAGCAGGATGTCATTGTGCACTTTAAGAAGAACTGACTTCATACTGTGACGTGAGCTGAAGCCTGATTGAAATTTAATAAAAAAGAAAGGAGTTTCTGTATTTGCATTAAAAAATAATCCCCAACCACACTCAAAGTCCTCTAAAGGTTTATAAATACAGTCGTTCAGACAGGTCTATGCTTCGTGACTGGAGGGGTCGGACTGATCTTTCTGACGGTGTGCCATATCACATGTTCTGTCTTGCAGATCGTGGCTCGACTCAGACAGGATGCTGTCGGTGATGAAAATGAAAAGCATCTATAAAATTTTGTTGATGATTGTGCCAGTTATACTGCTCCTTCACGTTACTGGCCACGACACCATTGCGTCTCTGCTTGGTAAAGGACAAGGTAACGTTTTGTCATAATTGTAGGAAATCGACATCGGCAAGTTCTGACCTGTCACATGTTCAAAATGTGTACTATACTTGCTGCTAATCATCTAATAGTTGTACAGAATAAATAAGCAAAAACACAACTGAACAAGAGCAATTAGGTTGGATCACATTCAAAATATAATGTTCCATGGCCTAATATCTCCCTGTGGTGAAAGTTATGACAAAAAAAGTGCAGTAGTTTTGACTTAATCTTGCTAAAAAAAAACATCCAGGCGGACAAACAAATGTATGCTGATGATTTTATCAAGTCCTTGGTGGTTGTAATTACCTAACATGGCTTTAAAAAAATTTAATAAAAACATTTTAAAAAGCTAAAATCTACTCAAACAAATTTTTTTTTACAAAATATAGTTATACTTTATTTACGTTCTTTATATCTCCCATTACAAAACGATTAGAATAATATCAATATCAACCATGAATCAAAATCCTTTTGGAAAGGAAGACTCTCAGAAATCCAAATTTAAATCCTTCCACAGATTGCGGGACATGGAGGGGAGAAAAAAAAAGTCTTCAAAATAAAATTGTGAAGATCTATCAAACATAAAATCATTGGCCAGTGATTTGCAGGTCCTCGGACAGCAATGCATATTAAACCGTATCGTCCATAAATAAACATAATTGGCTCTTCAATCCACAATAGACCCGTTTCACATGACATCAACGTTCAATGGGTGAATACAGGGTGTCAGACAGTGCTCAACAAAACTAATCGTACTTTCTAAAAGAGCTTTAGCTATCGATTGACGATAACGTTGTCGCCAGCCAGCGGTGTAGTGGAGGTTATGCGTGGGTCAAGATTACACCGACTAATCTTCTGTGAATTTCCCGTAGAGGCTCCCCTCACGTTCAACGCTCAGCTTTTGTACCTTCCCACGTTGAGCACAGCTGCAGAATGTGTGTCTGTATCTGACATCACACGGGGGCTCATTGTCTTTTTTTTTTTCTTGTTTTATCTCCCTGAATAGATATCGGTGCCAGAGGCATTTTGACTATGAAGAATTTCTTCCCAGGGGGGAACAAGGTCATCATTAATTATGTCCACGTTCGGCCCCCGCCCTGGTCCGACAGCCTGCCCTCGATCTACGTCATCACTCCGACATACTACCGACAGGTGCAGAAGGCGGAATTGACACGCATGTCCAACACTCTGCTCCACGTGGCCAACCTGCACTGGATCGTGGTCGAAGACGCCGACAAGAAGACCAGCTTGGTCCGTCGCCTCCTCAACAACACGGGGCTGAACTACACCCACCTCAACGTGCATATAACTAAGAAGCTTACTTCCAAGGGCAGCGGCCAGAGAAACGTGGGCTTGAAGTGGCTCCGGGACACGTTCAGCGTGAATGACAGCCGTCCTGGAGTCGTCTACTTTGCAGACGACGACAACACGTACAGTCTGGAGCTGTTCGACGAGGTGAGGCGATTGTACCGGGGCGCAGCACCACCCTGTGGGTTCTCGGCACAAACTCTCACGCTCTCGGCTAGTTTAACGTCAATGCTCACTGTCGTCGTTTCCAGCGCCATCGCGCCCCCATGCTATACCTCGTCTCTTTCCGACAGCCTGGAATGTTTGTACAACACTGTGCAATCGAGATCCTGCCTCTGCAGGATCAGTGATCAGTTTTAATCTCATGAGATTAAAACAAAATCCCTCGGAGAGAGAAGTTGTTGCCAAGTTTGGACCCAAAATAAAGTTCCATGACGAGAGAGTGTATTCTCTATTTTTTTGTTTTTATTCATTCCGTTTGTTACTCTTGTTTATTTCTCTTTTTGCACATGTTTGGAAATAAATACATACATTTTTTTTTTTAAAGTATCATGAAACTGTCACAGTGAATGTTTAAAAAAAAAAATGTAGCGAGCAACAAATATTTCACTGGAGATGCTAACTTATGCTGGCGACGGAATTAAATTCTTTTTAAAGCTTACGTGATTGTTGTACAAGCTTCAGTAGGAAAACTCATTTTGGCAGAACAAAATGAAGTGATATAAAACAAAGGTAAAGTTTTGGCAGTTTGACATAAAGGCAGGAATGGATGGGACAACCAGAGAGTTGATGGAGACGCTGAAGAGACTCTCATTTTGTTGAGAGATGGAATATTGGAGAGGAGAAGGAGGAGGAGGAGGAGGATGATACTCCATAGTTGCATAGAGTCAGATTGACAAAGATAATTAAGAGACAGGAAGTAGGGATGCGTTGGCTCCTGAAAAATCTCACCTTCACCCCTTAAACCCCCGAAAACCTTTCCTTCACTGGATTCAACGCAACTTGTATTTATTATATCCCTGTTTTCCCTTTCAGATGCGCTACACTAAAAAAGTATCCGTGTGGCCCGTGGCCTTTGCGGGTGGTGTGCGATTTGAGGCCCCCAAAGTCAACGCCTTGGGCAAAGTGTCTGGCTGGGATGTTAAATATGCCCCGAATCGACCCTTTGCCACTGACATGGCGGGATTTGCGGTGAACCTGCAGCTCATTCTGTCCAAACCTGCTGTTGACTTCAAGCTGTACGGGGTACCATCGGGACATCAGGAGACCAGGTTCTTAGAGGCTCTGGTCACTCTGAGCGACCTGGAGCCCAAAGCTAAGAACTGCACCAAGGTGAGAAAGGGAAGGTTGGAGTAGATAACATTTGTTCTTAAGAGTGACTGAAGGTGCAGCGTGTAGAAGTGGTTACAGAGTCGGTCAATCTGGGGATGGTTGATTAACAAACACATTTATGTAAATATACACTGCCAAAAGTAAAATCTAGGCAAGATGTAATTTCTTAAATTAAGTGAAAAATTACTTGTTTTTGACTAATAAGTCATTTCTGCTTAAAACAAAATTGTCCGCTAGGATTATTATTCTAGTTTTAAGATGATTATTATTTTATTTTCTTATTAGCTAGAATGGTCTTGGCGTTGAGCATTAAAAACTAGTCATAAGTACTATTTGGCTTAAAACAAACATTTTTTTCTCATTTTAAGACGACTGACCAGCAATCAAAGGACCTGAACGGGCATTTCATAAGTCCAATCTTCTTATTTTAACATTTGAAAATAATAACACATGAAAATAATACTTGTTTTCAGTCCAAAAATTCTGTTTTCAAGACACTGGGTCATATGGGGCTAGAATCATTTTCTTGTTTTTGAAAACCTTGTCATTTTAAGTATCAGTTTTCTTGTTTTAGTATATTTTTTTTCGTAGTTTTTTTCGGAGGAAGTTTTGCAGTGTATAGGATCTGTGTATTGGACTCGACTCGTATGGACTATTTTTCTGCTTGTATCTGATTTCTTCTGACACCACAGGTTTTAGTGTGGCACACTCGTGCTGCAGCGCCGAGTATTTCCTATGGTGCTTTTGGAAACCCTTCCATTGAGACTTGACACACTGAACCTGACCAAGGTAATAACACATTTAGAAATGTCTTTGGAGCTTGACTGCATGAAGACACATTTTATTGCTTTTAGGGGGCGGAGCTTCCTCAGCTCATATGTGCTGTAATGATAAATCTCACCTGAAATGTTTTAATCTATGTTTTGCTAAAACTTTGGATCAATCTGCATTCTTACCAGGCTATGAGGGCATTGTGACATAGGAGGAAATGCTGTCACTGTGCATCTACTCGCACACGTGCAGAAGAACTATTTACCTCGGCCGTGGTGCGCGTGCGCAGTAGCAGCGTTTCCGCCATCGACACCGTGACGGAGCCTGAGCGTTTCCAAAAAGTTGCATTTTCCCCCCGTTTCCATAGAGATGAAGTCGGAGCATTTTCATAAAGTTCCCCCAATGGGAGCCGTACACAAAAGTTGCATTTTCAGTGACTCTGAGCTGTTGTGTAAACGGACACCCAAAATGGAACAAAACTTTTCTGTTTTCATTTAAACGCTGCTTCATAATCCTGATTAGTGACCTTAGTGTTTTTTTCTTTAACCTTGTTTTTTTTTTTTCAGAAGAAGAAATGGTCATCTGGATTGTGTCGGAATTCAAAAGCGCCTCATTGCAGTTACTGCTCCAGAACAGCGCACTCAGGACTCGGCTGCCCATCTGATCATCAACCAGCCATAAATACCTACATGTCAACTTGCTGCTGATCTATAACCTTGGCTGACTTTCAGAAGCTGCCTGCATCAAATTGAAAACCTGGACAATTTTTAACAAAATGGCAACCAGAGCACTTGTCGTAGTTCTACCGCTATGTAGATTTCTTGCAGTGTGATGAGCTATAAATCTCCAATCACTGTGCTCAGACCTCAATTACCATCAACCTTATCGGGCAGGATACCATAAATTATACATTTGCCATTGTTTCCCACTTAACCTCAACTATCATGAGTGAGACATTTACAAGGCACATCACTTCAGAAAATCAAATTTTTTTCATGATACACGCATGCCTGCACATTACACATTATTGGAGTCTATTTACACGGTCTTTAACAAAGTAAGTCTAGAAAATGAAACTGTGAAAACACTCAAATTAAAAAAAAATATTTGAAGGAATATTCCATTCAGGGTTAAGTCACAAAAAGATGGTTTTTAAAAAAATATATTATTGTGATTGTTATGTGTTATTGTCACCATTGTTCTTGTTGTTGTACGTAGTTCATGAACAAAAATGGGGGAAAAGAAAATCTGAAAACCTGTTTACATTTAAACTCAGCCTCTTGGCTTTTTCTTATTTACATGCTAAATAAAATATTGCTTGTGTAACACAAATGCTCTGATCTGTCTGCATACGGGCACTTTACCCCAGTCAGACTACTAAGTAAGCACTTTACTATTTAAAGAAGGTTTTTTAGGAAGAATTATTATATCATCTTTGACTTTCTTTTTCCTGTCATTTTTATACATTTTTAACCTTGCATGTTTTCTGTGGGCCAACTGATGGAAATTAACCTTGTGCTAAATATGGAATATTTCCAGAAACCTCGTGGAGAGATAGCGTGTTCATTAATATGGACTGTCCCATCAAAATAAATAAAATGAAATGAAATGAGTGAAATAAACGCAAATGTTTTCTGACACGAAAAATGCAAAAATGATGCATCTTCACTTGTAATTATTGCCGGGTATAGATGGAAACTGGGATTAGGTCCAGTGCCCTGTGAAAGACGCATGTCGGGGGCGGGGCGGGGGATAAAAAAAAAAAAAAGAAAAAAAAATGTATATATATAAATCTAATTTGAATGTCATTTTGAGAAAGGGATAAATAAATACATAACTATTTTGGGGGGATTTAGTGAACCTTCTTAATAGACAGGCATTACTGTTACCTTACGGTGGACTCCATTTCCCATAATGCTCCGCGGTCGGAGCTTGCGCCATATGTTTTGCTCGGCCCTGCTGCTGTTAGTGTCTGGGGCAGTTTGTTGTTTGTTGTTGTTGTGACATTACCGGGACAGAAAGACGAATTTACCGAGCTGTGACAACCCCGGGCCTGTCGCATGAGGTAAGAAAGACACCGCGGCCATCCGAGGTTTGTCTCTCCGCGTGTTGAGGCGGTGTCTGAAGCCGAAACGCAACACTTTACACGAGTTGCTGAGCGTCGCTAGTTAGCTAGCCACACACATGCCGTCGAGCTAACAGCAGAACAAAAACAAACCCCCAAAAAAGTCAAGAGATTACGAGGGCAGACACATCCCGCTGGACACGACAGCGACTTGGTATTTAGGCTTTAAATCAGCGACACTTGAGAGGAAACCAGCTAACCCAGACTGGAAGCTATCATGTGAGCTAACGTCCACTTATCAAAATAGTCTCTTTTAAGAAACACAGGCTGAATAAACGACACCGAGACACAGTCAGAGATTTAATAATACTTATTAAACACATAAATAATGCAGATGATGAGGCTCCCTCTGTTCGCTAATGACACAGCAGTGTGTAATAAAAGTATTTTATAACAAAACAGTAAACAATCATGTGTGAGTCAGCAATATTGCTGAAGTGTCTCTATGTGGGAAGTTGTCATTGCAAGGTAATATCTTTTGTGTGTATAATAATAACAGTGATGAATAATTGAAGCTTTCTGAGATTCCTACCACGCCTGGGGGAAATGATCAATGTAATGATCAATAAAAGTGACGTGAACTCTGGGATGTATTGTACAGGTTAGAAAATGATACCACACATCTAAATCTAAATGGCTTTACATTGTGAAGTTGGAGCGATCATGATCTGTAGATCTAGGGTGGGCAGTTTTTATTTTGTTTTTTTTTAATCTTCCAAGAGGCCTTGTGAAAAATTAGAACTACTGTGACGGGCCGAATTATGAGCCGACTTCATTTTAGCTTGAAGGAAGTATCTCTTAACATAAAGAAGTTTGTTCCATGAGTTCAATGAGCTATCCTTGCCCGGTCTGGTGCCTCCAGGTTCCTGGGTGAGCTCCTTCCTGCCATGAGAGCGGACCACCAGGTCACCAGCCCCCCCTCCTTCTGCAGTTGATGGATCTGCAGCTGGTCCAGAGATGACAGACAGCGTCAGGGCCTTCCTCCGCAATGTTGCGACGGTAAGCAAGCAGACACTTGTGGGTTTCTACAAAATAGTTGTTGTCAAAGATTTTATTGACATGCTGAAGCTTTTTTTTTCAGTATGTACACAGTATGTTCCAGAAACCTGCAGGCCCTTTATAGTCGGGCTAATGGCCAGGTCATGTTTAGATCAAATGAGGACAAACACAATGAAATAGATATTGATTATGTGTTATTTCAATCCAGTATCCAGAGGTTGTAAACTGTGATATTCAAGTTGCCTTAAATCGGTATCTGAGATAAATTTGGTAGCTATTTCTGTTAGGATTGAGCTGTGTTTACTATATTTTCTCCTTCGTACTTGCTTTATAGTTTTAGATTTAAAAATACGTCTGTGGAAAAATATTCTTAGCTCCATAAAGAACTTTCGAGCTGGCCACACATTTTTTTCTTCTGCGCTATTTGACTCATTTAAGATGCAAAAAATGGTCCAACGATGTGCCTGGGGCTCCAGCAGCAGTGCAAAGTATCCTGAGAGGATAAAAAACAAAGTTTACTTTATCCCATTTCTGAAACCAAAACAAAACCTGGATAGTTGTGATCGACTCCTTCCAGTTCACTTGCATCCAGCTGCGAAACGGCAGCCCAGCCAAAGGTCAGAAGAGAGAGACCTTCAGCCGTGTCTTAATGTCCTTCGACACATTTTGAAATGTGGAAGACTAAACAAGACTAAAGACACCTGTCCACCCCACAGTCAGTCAGACTCCAGCTGCTACCATGGGCAAGACCAAGGAGCCGTCAAAAGACACCGTAGACCAAATTGTTGACCTCCACAGGGCGAGAAAAGGCTTCGGGGCAACTGCCAAGCAGCTTAGTGAAAATAGATCAACTGTTGGAGCGATGGTTAGAAACTGGAAGAGGCTAAAGAGGACTCCCTCCTTATGTGCAAGTACACTATTACTATTGGTATTATTATTATTATAAGTATACTATTACTATTGGTATTATTATTATTATTATTACTGATATATATATATATATATATATATATATATAATTTTATTGCTACCAATATTGTTATTGTTATATTATTGCTACCATTATTAGTAGTACTATACACAAGTATTGTACACTATTTCACACTGTTATTATCTGTATTATTGTTATTATTATTATATAATGCCTACTTCTAATGGCTCTGCCACTGCACCTTACTATTTATTTATCTTGCGTTTATCTCCTGCTTATTTCTAAGTGCCCATGTTCCGTTCTGTGTTTTACTTTATGTCTTTTTATATTTTTTACTTTTATTACTATTCTATTGTATTTTATAATGTTCGTGTACCAGATTGCTGCAACAAGACAATTTCCTTTGGGGATGAATAAAGGAATTATCTATCTATCTATCTATCTATCTATCTATCTATCTATCTATCTATCTATCTATCTATCTATCTATCTATCTATCTATCTATCTATCTATCTATCTATCTATCTATCTATCTATCTATCTATCTATCTATCTATCTATCTATCTATCTATCTATGTGCAGCAAGAAAATACAATATATTATTTCAAAACCACACAATGTGATTTCCTGAATTAAAAAAAAAAAAAAGTATATATATATATATATATAAAAATTCTGTCTCTCACGTTGGAAATACACCTACGATGTACATTTCAGACCCCTCCATTATTTCTATGTGGGAGAACTTGCAAAATGGCAGGCAGGGTGTTTCAAATGCTTATGTTCCTCAGTGTGTCTGCCCATCGTTGAGTTTCTGCTTTATCGACTCATGTTGCATATGTCCTGCAGTGTTTGTTTATATATATTTAGGTGCACGTAATGTGAACCCTTCCGTCACGAGCCTTCATTTGAAAAACAGAAACGTCAACAAAACACAAAGGGCTTCTGTGTGTGATCTTCCCAAAAAGTACATTTTACATTTGCGGTTGACCAGGCTGTAATTAAGTACATCCAGTTAAAGTGACGCACGGGCTGAGGTCCTGCGAGGTGTTTGAGGAACAGCAGGTTCCGTGTCTGTTTGTTCAGAACAAACGAGGACTATTGAACTTCAACGTCACTGTTAATCAGCTCAGCCTGAACTCGACCCGCCTGTCCTCCGACGGCACGAAGTCAACATTTCCAATCTTCAGAGAGATTTGTTTTAGTGGTTTGTTTTTTTTTTTTTCTTTCCCCCCTCAGCTTATCTGCTTCTTCAAACAGTCTTCCATATTAGAGCTCACGGGATCCTTCTTGACCACACCCACCCCACCCAGAGAGAGAGAGAGAGAGAGAGAGAGAGAGAGAGAGAGAGAGAGAGGAGGAGGAGAGAGAGAGAGAGGAGAGTGAGAGAGAGAGAAGAGAGAGGAGAGAGAGAGAGAGAGAGAGAGAGAGAGAGAGAGAGAGAGAGAGAGAGAGAAGAGAGAGAGAGAGAGAGAGAGAAGAGAGAGAGAGAGAGAGAGAGAGAGAGAGAGAGGAGAGAGAGAGAGAGAGAGAGAGAGAGAGAGAGAGAGAGAGAGAGAGAGAGAGAGAGAGAGAGAAGAGAGAGAGAGAGAGAGAGAGAGAGAGAGAGAGAGAGAGAGAGAGAGAGAGAGAGAACTTTGTGGCATAAACAGTTTGTTCCACTGTTGATAGAGGCTGTTCATTTGATTCGTTAGTAATTGCAGTTTATTATTATTATTATTATTATTTTTATTATTATTATGTTATTGGAAGGGGGGCCCCAAAATAAAATCCTGCTTAGGGCCCCCACTTTGGCCACGGGCGGCCCTGACTGTGTGATGTACTGTGCAATGGCAATAAAGAACGTCTAAGTCTATATTAAACTGCGTGTGACGAGTTCTCAACCACGTCCCGTCTGCCCTCTTACTCCAGGGGATCAAGGACTCCATATTGGGGATCGGAACGATCTCCAAGCTGGACGCCCCGCATCCAGCAGAAAAGGGAGGAGCAGCGGAGGAGAAGGGCCAGCGGGGCCTTGGCACAGAGACGGGCACAGAGTGAGGAACGCAAACCAGACAAGTAGGCCGGGGGATGGACGCTGCTACGCTTTCTCACCGAGTCCGAGATGTGCCGAGTCGTTCCTAATGTGCCGGTAGATCCTGAATGGAAAGCCTCTCCACGCTGCAGGATGAGCGTCCAGTGATGATTTAACAGAAAACATTTCCCACAAAATCCACATTGTACATTTAAGTTTCTGCTAGTCAGCGTTGAGCTTTGTTTGAAAAACAAAACAAACAAAAAAAAACCACACACACACACTTCCATCAGCGCTTCTTTCCAGCACTTAAATCCTTCAATTTGTTTTTTTTTTCCGCAATACATTGTTAAAGTCCTTTCATACTGCTGGTCTGCACAAAATGTAGGTTTCTTATACTCAGTCCTCTGTGCAACAAAGAGCTGGGGGACCGCCGGTGTATGCTGGGTGACACACACACACACACACACACACACACACACACACACACACACACACACACACACACACACACACACACGCACACACGCTTGCTGTTAATGAGTGTATGAGTCATACTTTAATCATAATTAGCATATAGCATCGCCGGTGTGTGAGCCCCAAAACCACTTAGCATGTCAGACAACTCGGTGCATCCTTACTTTTATAGTATAATAACATTATTAATGTCTTAAGTTACACAATAAAAAAAAAAATCAGATGTTTAGTTCTGGATCTCCTGAAGTCCCGATCTCTGCTCATTCCCGCTATGCGCCGAAACGCCACGGCTTCTCCTGCCGTCAGTCACGACTTGGTCTGACTCTGGGAGAAGAAGAAACGCCGCGTTGAAGCGGAGCGCGAGTTCCCGGTCAGCGTTCGGCCGCCATGCTCAGTGTGGTTCTCCCTCCTCTCTCACAGTGAACCCAAAGTAGCCAGCAGGATCGTCCAGTGCTGTGCCTGGAACGGAGGAGTCTTCTGGTGAGACACTTCATTTCATTATTTATTTCATCCATTTAAAACAACGCAACAGCAGGCATTTCATATGAATGAAAAGGAGCAGAAAGAAGTAAAACGTATGTCTGCCCCTTATCGACACAAAATCGTTTACAGTTCCAGTTCATTCACATGCAGCGTCTTTTTCCAAAACATCAAACACAAAATAAATAAATAAGGTTGATCTGCTACTCCGCGGTGTCGTATTTCTGTAACATTGATAATTTAACAAGTTTCTTAAATACATCAATGGATTTAGAAGTTTTAGTTTTACAATCAAGACCGACTCCTTCCATTGAGATGCATTTTTCCATTACGGCCGATTGAAACCTGGGTTTTGTAAAAAACCTCAGTTCCTTTCAGTTCGTATCTACTTTTTCTCTTGGGGAATCTGTTTTGCAATTTGTTCGGTAAAATTTCCAGATGAGCTTTAAACGTGCTTTTTAGAAGGGTTGTACTCCACTAAATCTTTAAATTTCAGTGTTTTTAGTCGTCTAAATAAAGGATCAGTATGGTCTCTGTAACCACTTCCACTAGCGACTCTAATCGCTCTTTTCTGTCGAAGAAAAATTGGATTTATGTATGTTTTACAGGCATTTCCCCACACTTCAATATAATAGGTCAGATATGGAACAATCAATGAGTTATACAACAAAAACAAAGCACTCTTATTTAGAGAACTTTTAAGTGAAGCCCATGATGTTGTCCAATTTTCTTAAATCACCGTTGTTATCTTCTGAGCTCGATGCTCGGGGTTGAAAACAGTTTCCAGTATGACGTTTCGTTTGAGGAGTTAAGTGTATCACCTCTCCACGTCTCTGCAGCTCAGCCTGTTTCTCTTCTACCGGGTGTTCATCCCACTGCTGCAGACTCTCACCGCCAAAATCATCGGTACGTATCTGGCACGGAGTTGAGGGAGCACAGAGGAGTCCTCCCACATCGAGTCGGAACAACAGAGCTGCTTGTTTGTTTGTTTTTTTCTGCCGCAGGTGACCCCTCCCTCCACGGCAGTGTGTGGTCCTGGCTGGAGTTCCTCCTGACCTCCGTATTCAGCGCGCTCTGGGTGCTCCCCCTCTTCGTCCTCAGCAAGATAGTCAACGCCATCTGGTTCCAGGTGAGGCCCCCCCCCCGTCCCGTCCTGTTACACGACAAAAAGCATTGTTTTCAGGAAAGTTTTGTGTTTCCATGTCAATGTTTTGGAAATGATGTCTGTTTACAGCAGTGGTTCTCCATTATTTTCTGTCATGCCCCCCCTAGAGGACAGAATTTTTTTCAGGCCCCCCCCCTGAATTGTACGACCATTGAGAACCTGATAATATTTATTTATTTATCTGTATAAACCACTGTATGAGTTGCTGGTACCAGCATTCTGCATACAATCGCCTAATTATCAAAATAAATTAATAAAATGAGCTGGGGGCCCTTTTTTAATTGTCTTTAAGCCTCATGCCCCACCTGACGCCCCCCCAGGGGGGCTCGGCCCACCATTTGAGAAGCACTGGTTTACAGTAAAGGCTGAGGGGTAGAAAAAAAATGTAGTTTTCACGTTTGGCCACTTGAGGGTGCTGTTGGTTAGTTTTGTAATGAAAACATGCAATTCACCCTCTGAACAGCACATTTGGCATCAGACGGTGCCGTACTGGCCACAACAGTTTTTCTATGTACACATGAGGCCTATTTCTCCCAAATATTGTTCACAAAGGTGTCTTACCCTGTTGTGGCTGCCATTTTCCTCGCTCTGCGACACATCTCCTTCACATGGCGCTGATCAGGCCTGTGGAAATGTCGATCCACTCCTCTTCGATCTTCAGACCTCCGGAAATTACTCTCTTGGCATGCCACGACCACAACGACTGAGTATCTGGATATCCGGGTGTGTCTCTGTTGCAGGACATAGCCGACCTGGCTTTCGAAGTGTCCGGCTGTAAAGCGCAGCCTTTCCCCAGCGTCAGCAAGATCATCGCAGACATGCTGTTCAACCTCCTCCTCCAGGCACTCTTCCTCATTCAGGTGCGGATATCACACTTCTCGGGCGACCTTTGTTTCAGTTAAAACACTACGCCCTCTCTCCTCATCTATGTCAAAAGTAATGGCTGTGTGTGTGTGTGTGGTCCTGCAGGGTATGATTGTGAGCCTCTTCCCCATCGACGCCATCGGACAGATGGTCAGCCTCCTGCACATGTCTCTGCTCTACTCCCTGTACTGCTTCGAGTATCGCTGGTTCAACCACGGTGAGTCACGCCGCCGCCGCCGCCGCGTCGGCCCGAATCCTCGGGCTCGCCGCGTGACGCCGCGGGACTCTTGGTTCCTTTCAGGCATCGAGATGCACCAGCGGCTTTCCAACATCGAGAGGAACTGGCCTTACTACTTCGGCTTTGGTTTACCGATGGCTCTGCTGACCGCCCTGCCGTCCTCGTACATCATCAGGTGAACGTTGTCCTCGCGCTCCACACACACACACACACACACACTTTCTTTACACAGTGATGTTAAACAGGAGGCAAAATGATTTTTAGGAGGTGATTCAGGCGGCTCTTTAAATTGCTTTTCTTTTTAACGTAAAAGACAAGTTACACTTTGACGAGGTTCACAAACGCTGTGTTAATAAAGGAGATTAATTTGATCCAGTCATCCCCAAGGTTCAGGTCTTGTGGAGCAGAAGAGATGTAAACAAGTGTGACGGTATCGCAGTTGAATTCAGACTTAAAAGAAAAGTGAGAACAATCCACCAGAGAGTCGCCTTCCAACTCTCTGTCACGTTTCTTCATTCTCCCTGCGCAGCGGCTGCTTGTTCTCCATCCTGTTCCCGCTGTTCATCATCAGCGCCAACGAGGCCAAGACGCCCACCAAGCTGTAGTGAGTGTCAAACCAACACGCCGCCGCCACAAACGCACGCTTTCAATCTGCCCCCCGCGCCGCTCACCCCGTCACGTCTCTCCCCTTCCAGCCACTTCCAGCTGCGCCTCTTCTCCCTCGTCGTCCTGATCAGCAACAAGCTTTTCCACAAGACGGTCCACCTGCAGTCGTCCCTCACCTCGTCCGCCTCGTCCGAGAGGCTGGCCTCGCCGCACACCTCCCCCGCCCGCCACAGACTGCCGCCGGCGCAGTGATGGAAGGGGGCTGCCCTCATCGGAGATGAAGTAGGTTCAGGAAGAAAGGGTTTACATGTTTGTTTGTTTGTTTGTTTGTTGTATTTAAGGGAAAAAAAAAAAGAAAAAAAAATCTGATCTCGGGCTCCTTTTCATTGGCCGGACACCTTCGGTGTGCCTCACGCTCAAAACACGTTATATACTCGGCTCCGGACTTCCTGTTTCCTTTCACGGTTTCATTTTCATTTTTTTTTTTTGTATAATGTGCCATTTGAGTGACTCTCCTTTCCCAGCACACAACAGATCATGTCGTTTAACATGGAATTTTTTGAGAAGGATTTCTTTGTTGTTGATTTTTTTTTTTTTTTTTTTTTTACTTTGACGCGAGCAAAGCACGGTCGAGCTTTGCCGGCCGTACGCGTGTCGGGACGTGTTCCACGGTGTGCCGTCCGTGCAGAAACCAGGAGCAGTGCTGCTGGTTCCAGTGGCGTTTTCAGTAGGTTTTACAAAAGCTGCTCCCCAAAAAAAACAAAAAAACAACCCCTAAAAGATGATCAAAGTGTCGCTCGGTGTCTCACCCCCTCCCCCCAAATGGAAAAAAAGTCCCTCCCCTGTCCGATGTTGCTTCCGACACGCCGGCGAGGGTAAAAAAAAAAAAGCTGCCGAAGCCCTTTTCAGTGTGACGGCGGAGACGACACTGCCAAACTGCTGCATCCACGTTGTGTTTGTTTCACTTCAACCACGACACCGCCGGCCTGAGAGGAAGGAGTCAGACGGCAAACGCCTTCACGTCCTAACAAACGGGTGATCAGCCTCCACCTGCTTGCTACCCCCCACCCCCCCTGCCAGCTCATGCAAAAAGAAGTGATCCCTCCCCTCCCTCTCCCTCCCCCCCCAAAAGAGGATTGGATGTTTGGGGTTTTGTTTTCCTGTGATGTATATAATGTTAATACCTCCTGAATGTTCAGTCACAAGCCTTCCACACAGCAAAGCCCCCCGGACCCCCAAACTCTCGTCTCACGCCTCAGAATCCTGCGGCTGTGGACCACTTTTTGGACCGGCGTGCAATTTATTGTAAGAAGAGAATAGTCTTTGTGCAGACTGATATCTGTGAGTGAGGTTTTGTAAAAGTAATACGTCTAATTTCAATAAAATTGGTCAGTATTCAGTATTTTATCACTTGTTTCGGTGTTTTTCCAGCTGTCGCATTGGATGTGCCGTGAAAAGAAAGAAAGGGAAGAAAGAAAAAAAAAGGCCATTTCTTGCTCATAAAACATAAAATAGGATTTGTTGGTTCGCTGCAACCAGCGGCTATGGAGCCACATGTGACTCTTTAGCTGCTCGGTGGCGGCTCTCTGAAATATATATTTCTTTTTTTCATTTTTCATTTGCAGTCCGAAATGATTTTCAAAAATAGGAGAAAAAAGAACAGTCAAACAAAAATGATTTTGAAAAAAAACCCCAAAATAATAATAATGTGTTTGTATATATATATATATATATATATATATATATATAAATAAACAAAATAATAATAATGTATGTGTGTATATATATATATATATATATTCAGGGCAGTAAAAAAATGTAAAATGGTAAAAAACATTTTTTTTAAGACAAATGGCTAATAGGCTAAATTGGTAACATGCATGGAATAAATCTAAACTAAAAAATGTGATAGACTCTCTAAATTGTAGCAATGAAATGGTTATAATGGTCATAAAGGTTGAAGACCCCTGATTTAAACTGAGGGGAATGTAAACATTGACATTCAATCTGTGTTCTCAGTCAAATGAGATCTTTCATGTGAGATTGTGTGCAAGGTAGGTGAAGCCAGTGGGGAACAGTCAGGCCACGTTCACATGTATGGATATTTAATGGCTATTTCCCTCTCTACCTTTAAAAAAAAAACAAAAAAAAAGTAAAGTGACGCACACAAACAGCTGGTTCAGAGCTGCTATGAGCAGCCAGCCCTGTAGGGGGCAGTGTAGCAAGAAGCATGAAGCCATGATAGCCAATCAGAATCCTGGCAAAAAAAAAACAGGATACCACGAATTGTGATGTAAATCTCCACCTTGCCACCTTTAGATGCAAACAGAGACTCGGATTTTATCCAGATCTTCACTGTGGCCAGAGTTTTCAGGAATCACCGTTTGTGGTGAGTCGTAGCTCTGTTTATGTGTAAATGCGAGGCCCAAATGCAGAGAAATATCACTATTGTAATGGTGAGTATTGTAATATTAATAGTATATAAATACTAATGGGAAATATAAGTGTAATTGTTGGTGTTGCATAAACTGTGTATCTACTTGTACAGCTATAATATGATATAATGTGTTTACTGTTAACTCTGCTGGTCCAATTGTCGCTGTAACATGACAGATGGCGCCATGTCATTTGCCACCGGGATCTGTTACGAGTTCGAGCCCACACTCGATGCTGGTATCGGTGTATACACATAGTATTTATTATTATTATTTATTATTTTATATGACTATTTTGAACATAAATAGGGCAAAATGAGATATCATTATTACAACCACCACCATCAACACAAATAACGACAACATGACATGTAAAAAACTTTATTTACAATTTGCCCCACAATTTATAACTATTATATAGATATTTCTAAATGTGTCTAAAGTATGGGGGCAGTGTTCGAGCAAAAAAAATTTTTTTCAATGAGTATGGAGAGTTGCTCATATGTGAAAAAAATCATCTATCAAAGTGAAACCATCTGCAAAAGTCGTCTCAAAATTTGCCTGTCTGTAATTAGGTTTTCAATCGTGTTAAAAAACAACAAAAACCAAACTGCTCACCAGTGTTACGCTGGCTCGGTGGCTGCAAACTGTGGAATGGATTTCCTGACTCATTACTCTGCGTCTCATTGAGACCCGCCTCCGTTCAGGAAATCCATTCCACAGTTTGCAGCCAGCGACCAGAGCAGCTGGCAGGGAAACGCTTGTGGAGTCATTTCACGAATTGGAAATCTGTGTCGGATCTTAAATTACCGATCTGTGAATCACATTGGCATCGGGATCCGATACCGATACTGGATTGGATCGTCTGTGAGGCTACAGCGTCACTATAACTGAAGCAAATGAATAGAAACAATAATCCAGTGACCAGGCTGTAATAATTAGTTTACCCAAAGACCCGTTTTGTTACTACCACATTAGTGCGAAAGTAAATATTAGTGAATGTGGTGTCACGCTGATCACTCGTGACGCACATTCCCATATCCTGTCAGTGGGACAGGGATTTTAACAAAGTTTATTTTAAGATGCTAGCTGATTGCTTCCCATGGCTAAGCTCGTCTCCACCCTAGCCCACAATGACACGTATGCTCAAAATGTTCTCGTGAGTCACTGTGCTGCTACTGTACTTCCTGGGGTACAGGTCAGCGGAGCAGCCAGAAGGAATGAGCCTGTGAGCCCGAACTCGGGGCAGAGAAGCCTCCCCCTCGCTCGACAGCTTCGAATCCTGTCAAGTCTGAAGTGCAGTGAAAATAATACAGCCAATTGTGAAGCCACCCGAACATGTCAATTTTCCAACTATGAATGTCTTTGTACATATTGACAACTCTTAGTCTTAGATGAGCAATTTTTTTTTTTTTTTTTTTTAATTTACATAATTACTGACCTATTCAGGTTCACGTTGATAAATTCTTTTACACACAGACGGATCTCAGTTCGGGTAGACAGCCAACTCTCCATACACATTGACAAGTAGCTTTGCTACGGTAATGCCCCCGTACTAAAGGCTCCTACACACTGTGCTATTTTGACATTCCTATAAATTCACAGACCGCCACACTGCAGGACATAAACTAAGCCGAGAAATGGAGTTTGCTGTGTGCAGGGTGAGAGGGTGAGGTGGGTTGACGTGATTGCGCAAGAACAACATGTCACAAACATAAATATGAACTGAAAACTGAACTTTGGAGAGAAAGAGAAAATGGAGAAGGAGGAGAAAATGGACACGGCTCAGAGTGAGAAGCCAAGTTGAGATGGTGATTTTGCAAAGGGAGCTCGACGTAGGTACCTACGAGGTAGGTACGAGCATTTACCGTTTCGGTCTCTAACAAAACACACGACATGCAAACGACAAAACAAACGGACCCGGGTCACAGCAGCAGCCACCTTCACCCCACACGTCGGACACCGTCTGAATTTGATTGCAGGCTGTCTTTCGTCAAACACCACGACAATGGCCGTCCTTGAAAGTGTCTCACTGTGTGACGTAGGACCACCAGTTTAGTCCAAAAATGCCCCCCCCCCCCCAAAAACTTTCACAGTGTGCAGGGGGCTTAATGCCTGGATCCGGTCCAGTGTGTCAAGTCTCAATGTTGGGGTCTCCTTGAGATTTAAAAGCAGGTGGTTTTGTAGTGCGAGTGTGCCATACTAAAACCTGCGGGTAAGAAGAAAAAGCAGATTCAAGTAGAGTAACAGCCAATATGAATACAGTCAAATGCCAACACAGTATGTATACAGAGCATTTAAGATGAGCTTTTGGCCCATAAGAGGCACTTTTAGGTTCACTGTGTAGTATTGTCTTTGAAAATTAGTCTAAAAATGATCCAAACCTTTGAATCGAGTGTGGGGGGGGGGGGGGGGGGGACAAATCTGGTCAGTCAATCACCAGATTGACTGACTCTCTGGGAATATGTTGCCTCACCAGTGTTAAGTGTTAAGTAACCACTTCTACAGACTGCACCTTCAACGACTCAAAGAACAAATACTGTTTTTCACGACATGTAAATCACGCTCAAAACCTTCTTTTCTTACCTTGGTGCAGTTGTCAGCTTTGGGCTCCAGGTCGTTGATAGTGACCAGATCCTGTAAAAATCTGGTCTCCTGTTGCCCCGTTCCTACATTGTACACTCTGAAATTTGCCTTGGATTTGGACAGAAGCAGCTTCAGATTCACAGCAAAACCCGCCATGTCGATGGCAAAGGGTCGAGTTCCAGCGTATCTCGTCTCCCAGCCGTACACTTTGCCCAAGGCGTTGACTTTGATGGACTGGTAGCGCATAGCTCCCGTAAAACCCACGGGCCACACGGACACCTTTTCAGTATAGCGCATCTGAAAAGTAAAACGGAGACAGAAATACAAGTGATTTATTTAATATAAGTTCGATTTCATCAACTACCGCAAAAGACAAAGGAAGGAATGAGGAGGCAGATACTTTACTACACCGACGTGTTCGGCAGATGAATTTTGTTTGGACATTCATCATGGTCAAAGTTCTAATAATAGCAGTAAATCACAGTAAATACAAGATTACTGCAAGTGTAACATAGAAATATGGTTGGTACAGCATAATCCATAAACGATGAACTTGACTCTCGTCTCAACTCTGACCATTCTTCTTCATCGTCTGCCTCCTCATCCTCACTGCCGCTCGATGTGCCTCTACAGGATAAACGCCATTTCTAGAACCCCATCATCCACACAGCACAGTGTTTTAGGAGTCGGGAAAGCGGGTTTGTTTTAAGAATGAGTTCCAGAGTGTAGACGCCGCCTCTGCTTTGACTTGTGGACGAGCAAGGTGCACATTTGCTGCAAGCGATGATGTCCAACGCTGCGACCCAACACCCTGAGAAAGCCGACTGACCGAACAATGTGTCCCACATCTGGGCTGCTAAAAGTTGTTGGAAATAGAGGCGAGGTTATAGCGTGGGCGTGTGACGACTCTGGAAACGGCAGTACTGAGCATCGATTGTAACATTGCCGGGACTCGGAGAAGAGACATCTGAGATGAAGTCGGAACAGCTGCTGTGCAAGTCTGTTCCCCACCGAGACAGACGGAGAGCTGACTTGCCACAAAGCACCCAACAATAAACTGTAATCACTTAGTTTGTGAACGTCTGCTTAAGCGGACAATAAAGGTCAAGGAACCAGTGTGGTGGGGAGAGTTGAGAACCCACAGGGTGGTGCTGCGTCCCGTTACAATCGCCTCACCTCGTCGAACAGCTGCAGACTGTACGTGTTGTCGTCGTCTCCAAAGAAGACGACTCCATGATGGCTGTCATTTAATCTGAACGTATCCCGGAGCCACTTCAAGGCCACGTTTCTCTGCCTGCTGCCTCTGGAAGTTATCTTCTCGACCACGTGCACGTTGAGGTGGGTGTAGTTCAGCCCCGTGCTGTTCAGGAGGTTTCCAACCAAACTGGTCTTGTTGTCGGCGTCTTCGACCACGATCCAGTGCAGGTTGGCCACGTGGAGCAGAGTGTTGGACATGCGTGTGAGGTCCGCCTTCTGCACCACTCGGGTGTATGTCGGAGTGATGACGTAGATCGTGGGCAGGCTGTGGGACCAGGGCGGGGGCCGAACGTAGACATTATTAGTGCAGTGCTCCTTGTTCCTCTCCTGAGGATGGGGGACAGTCCTGAGAGCTACCATCTCTCTGGTACCGATATCTATTCAGGAAAAAGATGAATGAACAACCGTGTGAGCAGCCTCAAAGCGCTTTGCATCATTCATCACATTCACAGTCAGTACAGCCTGCGGCCATATAAGGCGCCGTCACTCCACTGAAAACAGTTTGGTGTTCAGTGTCTTGCCTAAGGACACCATGTCATGTGAACAGCTGGAGATGGGAATCAAACCCGCAGCAGTCCGATTGGGAGACGAGCGCTCTACCAACCGAGCCATGCCACCCCTTATCACTTATGAGGGTTCTGTTTACACACGACACCAGTGTCTGGATCCACTGCAACCCTGACTTTTGAATTCCAGCTCCCAAGGTGGAATTTTTCTTGAACGCTCGCAACTCCGCCCTGAGACAGCCAGTGGCTATGGAGCGCTGTTGCTGCACATGCGCACCTCCGCCGTGGTAAATAGGTCCTCTGCTTATGCATTGTTAAAGACATGGCGGCCTCCGTGGTGCCATGACTTCGTCCGATTCGTCATCAGTCCATACGACTGTTGCGTACTCTCTATTTTGTTAACGTTTATCGCGTATTGTTCCCTGCACTCATACAGTACATGTGTGATTTCGTTCCCAAAACGAGCAACAGCGCCCCCTCCTGTCCTGGCATGCTAACTACATTGTTGTCAGTCAGTCTGTCGCTGTCGCGTAATTGCAAAAAATGTCTTTGACAGACAAGTCGCGGTCACTAGAAATGTGGTCGTGTAAAGAGGGGGCCATATATCTATCATTGTGTTAAACATCCCGCTGCTGCACACTGATCGAAATCACTGGCCAATGATTTTATGTACTGTATATCTTAAACTCTTCAGAATTTTACTTTGAAGCGTATTTTTCTGTACCTATCCCACAACCTGTGGAACTGTTTACATTTTTACTCCTGAGATGGTCATCCTCTCTAAAAGGCTTTTGATTCACGGTCAACAATATCGATATTATCCTAATCTTTTTGGAACTGGAGATATAAAAAAACCTGAACAAGGCACCTCAAAAGGCTTTTACATTATCACACATGAACGGCAACAAATGCAGAATAATGACAAATACAATGAAGGATGGCGGAAAAAAAAAAAACGTTACCTCGTCTTGCGCCAAAGAAAGGTGCGATGGTGGTGTGGTAAGAAACTGGGAGGAGCAGTGTGACTGGCACAACAATCAACAAGATTAGAAAGAACCGCTTCTTGTTGAACATCCTGTCTTGAGTCGTGCCACGATCTGTAAGACAAACAACACGCGACATGGCACACAGTCAGAAAGACCAGCCGGAACCTCCCAGTCACAAAGTCTGAAATGATTCTAAACCTTTGGAGGTCTTCTTTGAGTGTGGTCTTCGGAGCTATTTTCATGTACATCCACGAAGTTGGTCTGGTCACATCACAATGAAGAGTTACGTCCATCCCAAGGTTTGAACTATGAATTAATTTACCTTTAACTTAAGTAACTTAAGTGTTTTCATTCAAAAATTGCTGAATTTGTGCATTTGACAAAGTGTGCTGGCAAAGAGAGCGTGCAACTGTTTCCATTACGTCTCCAACCAAATGCTTCCAACACTTCAAGGGACCTTCCAGAGCAGGCCTGTGACGATAAACATGTTTTTGCAGTACAATATCTTGTGTTACAACATTTTTGAGACCAAATTTACCACAAATGTAATGATAATACACACACTAATGCTAGTATACGCTTTCAAATGCAATTAAGGTTTATTTCTCATTTTTTACCATTGTAACTGGAATTACAAGAACTTTTAAAATCATTTAAATAAAAAAAAAAAATTAGAAAACTGCACTTGAACACATCTGTACTTGAACGTCACAACCACAAACGATAAAATGGACCTGTCACTGTTAAGAAAACAAATCATATCCTTTATAAAGCCATGCACACACCCAGAACATTAAATAATATTGAATAACCGGACCTCCCAGCTGGCATCTCATCCAGCCTATTTCGAGGTGAGAGACGACGAAACCATTTCCTCGTACAGGAAACTGTAAAAACTGGCTTTTGAGGAACTCAACAGCTCGTCTTAATAAACCAAATAGCATTTGTTCAGTGACGTCGTAGAGAGGAGAGGGTGAGGCAATGACATCTTTTTCAGCAAACTTGCGTGTTGCCCATCCACACCTCAAAGCAGAGGTGATGTTGTCGCTTGTCCTTCCTCTCGAACTCACGTTCCAAGAAACCGATTTCCAGGTTCCTGAATTCTGCGCCGTGTGACCGATCGGCCCCCCCAAAAAAACCCAAAATGATTCCGTTGCATGAAACGGCGTTACCGTGTGGACAGGGTCTAAGAGACCGCTGCTCAAATCAATTACAATCAGTGAGCGAAGAGCAGATTCACTTACTTCGGTCTCACCCCATGTCTATCTATCTGTTTGTACATATACATCTCTCGCTTATGACACGACGACTATGGACTCAATTGAAGGTCTTATCAGGAATCGCACTTGTACAACAGGTTTTGTTTGTACTGTTTGATGAAGGAATGCTTTGATTTTCTGTGTCTGTTCCCGTTTGGATCCTCTGAGTAGTCCACTGACAGCATTTTGTCAGTGGACACTGTTTGTTGCTTTGGCTCTGGGAGTGGCAATAGAACTGGCCCCAAGTGACACTCTCTCTCTGATCTGAACCGGCTTTCAAGAAGGTGAAAACAACATTCAGCAGTCTGACTCAAAGGTACAAAGAGAGCGTAGGGAATCAAATAAGGTCAGTAAAACTATAGAAGCACTTAACAAAACAAAACAAAAAAAATTCCACAAAAGCTACTTTAAACTCAGTTAAACTTTTTGTATGTAACTTCATTGTAAAGGTATGAAATTAGCTTTATGGGGAAAAATTACATTTTTCTAATTTTTATCTAAATGAAAGGAATTTTGCCAAATATCCTTTTGGTGAAATATGCATATGTAGATTTCGCAAAGCATCGACATTTTACGTCATTAAGTAAAATTCTTCAACTAAAACACCTGGTTTCTTCTTCCTATGAACACAAAATAGGAACGCAGCCACTCTTTCTCATCCTCATCAGTGGAAGTTTGATGTAACTGATCTTATTTGAGGACAAGATAACTCTGAGGATCGCATTTTATTTAATTTTTCTGTAATCAAGCAATTATCCAAAATGTTTGTTTAAAAAAGGCCAACAGAAAATAACAAGAGAACCAGTTTGGCACTCCCTCTCTCCTCTTCATGATCTTGTTGCGCTTTATTGTGTAATCAGAAGGAGAGAATCACCCCAAGGCAGGATGGAATGGAGTGAAGACCCAGAATAACATGATTCTGATCACTTTTTTGGAAGAAGAACGTCATTTATCCTGAACCCTGGCCAGACCCACCCTGAAACCCCTTGAAACCCCTTGAAACCTTTGACGCTGGCGTCATGTGTTCACTGGTTATCTGGGTGGAGGAGGAGCAGACGTGGAAACACCACCAACAGTGTTCGTCACTCAGTGGGGTTCAGTCAGAGTTCGAATTACGGGGGAGCTAAGGGGAGCTGGGCTCCCCTGAAAGCCTAATTTGAAAAATTTAGGGGGAGCTCTAAAAACACTGGCAATACCTATTCTACAAACTTGAGAGGTCTGATCGTAAAATAGGGCTCCCCCGAAAGCCACGTTGTAATTCGAACCCTGGGTTCAGTGCTCGTCCAGTTTCACCGGCCATGAAGCAGAATGAGCCTCCCTGGCAGTGATTCACTCCTGGGACGGATCAATGAGGCTTTTTAACTGACTTGCTTTGGCAAGTCGCTAAACGTTTGGTCCAAAAGACGGACGTCTTCAGGCAACTCGTCAAACCTTGACAAGAAATGATCCCGAATCTTCATAAAGTGTCAGCGTTTGAGACGGAGATCCTTCTTTATTTTAGATGCAACTTGTGGAAACCAGATCCAACTCCTCCACCTCTCAAAGAAGTGTCACGCAGAGAAGTAATATTAATAATATAGTGTAAACCACACTATTCTGACCCCCCGATAGTCAACAGTTTTCAGGGATACACTTTGATCGGAATCACAGTTTTCTGTCGTTCAACCACACAAACAGTCTAATTTAACTCCCTTCGGCATGAAAAGTCCTCTGCGCAGTCAGAAAACAGACACTTCTGTTTGTCAGTGCTCCAAAGACAAAGAAAATTAAATCAAAGAGTTCAGACCTTAACAGCAAAAACGAAGCTCCTCAACATCCACTCCTGCTCAGGTCGAGCTCCTGCTTGGTTTCCCCCTCAGGTTCAACTGAGAAAGATAGAATGATGACAGCTGAGATGTTAAGTCACGGGTGTGGCGTGAATCAATAGGTTGCTAAACCTGAATGATAATCTCACTCAGCTGATGGCTTTTTTTTTTTAACTCGTGAAGGATGAAAATCTGAGGTTATTTAAAAAATTTTAACCAAATATTGAACACCTGATATATATTTTTTTTAGGCGCAAAATCAATCAACACTTGGGTAAGTAATCCTCATAAGCATAATCATAAGATATTTACACATTCTGAATCGGGTGCACGCTGTTTTTAAAGTCACAAGCATTAAAATTTCAGGATCTAAAATAGTTTAATTCTGGGTAATATTGCGAAAATGTTTAATGGCAGGAAAGTTAAACTTAAAAAAAATAAAAAAAAGCATTCTGTTCATACAACTGTTAAAAGTATGTGTTTCAGTCTGTGGAGTCGCACTGTGGAACAGTTTGGATGAGGAGTCGAAGGGAAGCATTTCTATAGAGCACTTTAACAAAAAGTAAAGGAGGAAAACTTTATTTGGAATTGTAGGCAAGACGATAAACGCAGATATACAGAAAACAACACACACACACACACACACTCTCATACGCACTGAGGAGGAAGCTTTTACACCAGCAGGAAACCCTGAGTGTTAACATGAACTGCAGACAAGATCAGAAAAACAAATTCCACAAATACTTTGTGAATTAGTACTGGAGCCAAGCCAGAAACTATGACTATTATTGCAGATACATCCACTTATAGTTTCAAACCATCACCAATTGTGGTTGACCACACAATTTGGCCTTTGTCCATGTTTTATTTGAGTTTTGGAAATGGGATTGAGTAAAACCGGTTGTTTTTTTCTTTCGGGATTCCTTGTATCTCTGTTACGCGTAACCCGGGCACATCGCTTGACCAGTTTTGTGTCTTAAATGAGTTAAATCCCCCAGAAAACAACACTGTCATCAGCTAATGTCTCTCTACGGAGATTATAATGTTTGTAGTAGTCAAGGCAGTTGGTAGTTAAAGGCTATTGGTTTGTTTGTGTTCAGGGGGCGGGGCTTAGCTAAACACCAAATGGACAATTAATGTGGAATTCATCTGGGTAGGTGATGGTTTATACTCCTGTCATATATCCTATCCTGTCCTATAATATACATCAAGTAATAAGACCATCAGTCCATGTAGTAAATCTTAAATCCTAACTTAACTAAGAGAATTCCTTTATTATTTAAAGAAGATTTGGTATCAACAGATAATCTACACTTCATAAATGATATTGATATATTTATTTATTATTTACATGTGTATGTGTGTGTGTATCTGTATATATGTGTATATATGTATATGGATATATGAATGTACATTGGTATGCATATATATTTATCTGTGCATAATATTATCTGATACTTGCGATATTGCACTTCTGGTTGGATGCTAAACTGCATTTCGTTGCATTTGTAATGACAATACAGTTGAATCTAATCTAATCTAATCAGCATTTCAAATAAACCAAAAAACAAAACGACCAATGTCCACAGAACCAATTAGCAGACGGTTGGAATTACAGAAAATACTAACGGTTGGGTACAGAACGTTTTGGAACTACCCACCACTTTAGTAGGGGGAAACACACGAAAACACGCACCGTACCGTACTGTACCTTAATGGCACATACTGTACAGCGGACACAAAGCTGTTGACGATGGATTCCATGAACGTTTGAAATGTCAAACTCTTGAACGGCCGGCTTGGTGAATTTGCTTTTGTAAGAAAACAAAGCAGTAACGCGTCTTCTCGTTGGCCACGAGCCAAATGCTGCAAGTTAAGCTTTGTTTCCACTGCGCAAAATATTTCCGATTGGAATGGGGCGAAATGTGACGGTGGCCCCCGACCCAATCTCTCTTGCACATTCCCACCGCAGAAAGCATGGTTAAAATGTAGGTGGGACTGTGAGCGCCGCAGGTATGCGATGTCGCAACAGTGGTGTCAGTGGGCGGGGGGGGCATTGTGTTCCACCCCAGCAAATTTTGTGCAGTGGAAACGGGGCATCAGGTGGTCATTTTGTGGTATTTTTCAAACCCACAGTGATCCTGTGGACTCAGAACAGACTGAATCGTCCTGAAAACGAATAAGAAGCAATAGGCTGGTGCTGATTTAGGAACCGTTGCCCGACAGAGACTATGAGCTAATATTTAAGAATCAAAGAGAATGAATTAGGCTGATTATTTCCGAGTGTACGATTCTGAAACTCGTAGTTTAGAGCAGTGATTCCCAACCGGGGGTACACGGACCCCTAGGGGTACACGAGGGTATTGCAGGGGGTACGCAGAAAGATTATAAATTAGCCTACAGTATCCACACACACAAAAAAAAAAATTATACTATATTATATTGTATTATATCATGAATTTTAGTAAGGCCATACGTTTATTTTCCATGAGTAGCAGTTCGTCCACAGTGATTGTAACACTACAATGCACATAATATGAAAAGACTATAAAGTGGCGCGCTTTAAAAAAAAAAAAAAAAAAAAAGGTTCACGTTCTTGCTGCGGGCGCGCACGATTCGCGAAGCTAGCTACCTCTAGCTGCATACCGACTGTAAACATGGATGCATGGCTAGGCAGGAGTAAACGTCCAGCTACCGCTACTGCTACCATCGCCTCGGACGCAGGCACAGGGGAGCCCAGTGAAAAAAGGAATTATGAAAGACTTATGAAAGACAAGCAAGCGCAAGTGTCTCATTAAAAGGTATGTTTTTACACTCACAATAATTGTTTTATTTAAATGAGCAGTTGGATAGATAGAAAGACAAAGGGTTAAATATAAGTACACATTAAGGCGAATAATCACACACGAGAGAGGGGGTACTTTTCACATGGAAACCAGCTCAAGGGGTACACTGGTCGAAAAAGGTTGGGAACCACTGGTTTAGAGGAGCAAGTGGAGGGAACTGGTGGTAAACTGGCGTGGTGAGAAAGAGCTTTTCAGATGCTTATATTTAGATTAATTCGTCAATGGTATAAAAACTTGTTGATAGCCAAATAAGAAAATCTTTTTTTTTTTTTTTTCGTGGGCTATCTTCAGTGCTCAACCCTTTAAATGCTTGTCATAATGTTGTGGCAAAAAAGTTGCGCAACCCCTTCACTGTGTCATTTGGGTGTGTTAAAATATGCTGTCAATAAACCCGAACTACAACATTGTCCCACCAAGTATTCATTACGAGGAAATGTGACTGCTTAATCTAAAAAAAAATCTCGACTTTGATTTTGGACTTTTTCTGAAGTGAATGAAGGTTTTTTTTTTTTTTTTTTTAGCCTCTGAATTCCTTCAGTGGCCCTAATACTCTTCCAATAAAAATTGGAATCCAATATTCAATAAAATGTCATTCAAAATAAAACTCCGTGTCTCAGTATCACAATTTATGTCTCTACTCCTGCACGGGACTTCTTTTCAATTTGTCATTTTCTGGAGATAACATTTCAAACACACCAGTGATCCATTTCTTGACAAACTCGTTTGCATTGTTTCCAGCCACTTGATATGACGCACGCATCACAGACCTTGCTCAATCCCTGAACTAACTGGTTCTGTTTTTGAGTTTCACATTTAAAAATCTTTCAGAAAGTCCTGGTCATTAAAATTTTAAATTGTGCAACTTTTTAAAACTTGTACAACTTTTTAAAAAAGTGTCAAACAGTTAAATAAGTGTCAAACAGTTAAAAAAGTTCAAACAGTTAAAAAAGTTCAAACAGTTAAAAAAGTGTCAAACAGTTAAAAAAGTTTCAAAAAGTTAAAAAAGTTTCAAAAAGTTGAACAAGTTTCAAAAAGTTGAAATAGTGGAACAGTTTAAAAGTCGAATGGTTGAAATCGGTGAAGATTTGAAGAAGTTATAGCGAGTTAAAACATTTCTCCATCCGTTAACATTGGAAAAAAGTTGCACAAAAGTTGAAATATTTCAAAAAGTTGATGAGATTTCAAAAAGCTAGAACTTAGCCGGAAAGGGCCGAAAAAGCTGCACGATTTGATATTTGAATGGTTACGAACGGGTGAAGATTGCCAGAGTTTTAGCGATTCAAAAAACGTACAGAATAAACAAACAGAATCTCAAGAGTGTGAATGTCTTGCATTCACACTAACAAAGACTCTCCCAACCGTGGACAGGGCGTGTCCTCGCTTGTCTACTTGCTGCTAACAGATGATGTCAGGTAATAAATATATTGCAAGTTCAAGCCGATACTTAATACTGCCATCAGTGTGTCCCTTCTATTAATTGTGTGTTCATGCTTGACTGCTATTACAAGTTTTTTCAATACTTACTTTGTGCTAGTGTTGTAACATATATGTTATTTGTTTTACTTTGTATATTTATTTTGAAAATGAATAGAACAAAATAGCATTATTATGCCCAACAAGACAGAGATGAGCCACCACCACCACCACCACCATAACAACTGAAACTAGATGATCTGCATTTCCCGCGGCAAATGCATGATAGTGTGAATGCTGCTGGCAAACTGTAATGTACCTGCGGCCGGTAGACTGTAATGCTTTGTCCTGCCGGCCCGTCTCTGGTCTGGAGTGAGAGTTGAAACTTGTGCAACTTTTTGAAATGCTACCTGCGGCAGGTAAACTGTAATGCTTTGTCCTGGTGACCCGTCTCTGGTCTAGACTGAGAGTTTAAACTTGTGCAGCTCCTTTTAAAAGTGTCAAACAGTTAAAAATGTGCAAACAGTTAAAAAAGTGCAAACAGTGAAAAAGGTGCAAACAGTGAAAAAGGTGCAAACAGTGAAAAAGGTTCAAACAGTGAAAAAGGTGCAAACAGTGGAAAAAGGTGCAAACAGTGGAAAAAGGTGCAAACAGTGAAAAAGGTGCAAACAGTGAAAAAGGTGCAAACAGTGAAAAAGGTGCAAACAGTGGAAAAAGGTGCAAACAGTGAAAAAGGTGCAAACAGTGGAAAAAGGTGCAAACAGTGAAAAAGGTGCAAACAGTGAAAAAGGTGCAAACAGTGAAAAAAGTATAAACAGTTAAAAAAGTATAAACAGTGAAAAAAGTTCAAACAGTGAAAAAAGTTGAAAAAAGTTGAACAAGTTTCAAAAAGTTGAAACTCTAGAAAGTGTCAAACAGTTGAAAAAGTAAGGAAAAGTGAAAAAAGTGGAAAAAGTTGAAAAAATTTGAAAGTTTCAAAAAGTTGAACAAGTTTCAAAAAGTTGAAACAGTTGAAACATTTGGAAAAGTGTTAAACAGTTGAAAAAGTAGAAAAAAGTAGAAAAAAGTGGAAAAAGTTGAAAAAAGTTTCAAAAAGTTGCACAAGTTTCAAAAAGTTGAAACAGTTGAACAAGTTGGGAAAAGTGTCAAACAGTTGAAAAGGTTGAAAAAGTTGAAAAATTATCAGTTGAAATAGTGTCAACATGTCAAAAAAGTTGCACAAGTTTCAAAAAGTTGCAACAGTTGCAACAGTTGAAATAGTGGAACAGTTTAAAAGTTGAATGGTTGAAATCGGTAAAGATTTGAAGAAGTTATAGCGAGTTAAAACATTTCTCCATCCGTTAACATTGGAAAAAAGTTGCACAAAAGTTGAAATATTTCAAAAAGTTGACGAGATTTCAAAAAGCTAGAACATAGCCGGAAAGTCCCAAAAAAGTGGCACGGTTTAATATTTGAATGATTACGAACGGGCGAAGATTGCCAGAGAAGAAGCGGTTTGAAAAACGTACAGAATAAACAGAATAATAATGAATCTCAAGAGTGTGAATGCCATGCATTCACACTAATAATAAAGATTTGAATCTCAAGAGTGTGAATGCCATGCATTCACACTAATAATGAAAACATGACATCTGAAAATACACTTTTATTACATCACAATTTACACCACAAAACTACATGATAACTGTTACCTAGAATTCTCTTTTGGAGAATGAATATTCAACCATTTTAATAAACTATATCTGAATCTCAACTTGGCTTTTATGTCCATCGTGATACAGCAGACCCATGTCATATTGCTCTCATAACATTCTAAGAATGTAGATAATTTAAAAAAAATATAATTTGTAATTATATGCATATGAATATTCTGTTTATAAAAAAAAAAAAATCACATCTTCATTTCACGTGACAATTTTCATTACAGCGTATGAGCGGAGCTTGTTCCTAATTTCTCCGCCCCTTGAAGGCCACCGATGTGTAGAAAAGAAGCCATGCTATAAAGACATTTCTAAATCTGCTTAATACCTGGATCAGGTCAAGTGTGTCAAGTCTCGATGCTGGGGTCTGCACCAGAAAAAAAAGGTGGTGGTTTTTCAGTGCGAGTGTGCCATACTAAAACCTGTGGGCAAGAAGAAAAGCAGACACAAGCAGAAAAACAGCCAATATGAGTACAGTCTAGCAAACAGATTCTGGTTGAAAATACTAAAAGAAAATGTATACAGAGCATTTAAGATTAGCTATGGATCCGAAGAGGCACTTAAAAGCTTCAGTGTTTTTTTTTTAAAATAGTCTAAAATGATCCAAACCTTTGAATCGAGTGTGGAAAAAAGAGACTGCATCTTCAACGACTCAAAGGACAAGTTTTTTTTTTTTTTTTTTTTTTACGATATGTAAATCACACCCAAAACCTCCTTTTCTTACCTTGGTGCAGTTGTCAGCTTTGGGCTCCAGGTCGTCGATAGTGACCAGATCCTCTAAAAATCTGGTCTCCTGTTGCCCCACGTCTACATTGTACAGTCTGAAATTTGCCTTGGGTTTGGACAGAAGCAGCTTCAGATTCACAGCAAAACCCGCCATGTCAATGGCAAAGGGTCGATCTGGAGCGTATCTCGTCTTCCAGCCGTACACTTTGCCCAAGGCGTTGACTTTGATGGACTGGTAGCGCATAGCTCCCGTAAAACCCACGGGCCACACGGACACCTTTTCAGTGTAGCGCATCTGAAAAGTAAAACAGAGACAGAAATGCAAGTCATTTACTTAATACAAGTTCAGTTTCATGAACCACTGCAGAAGGCAAAGGTAAAGTGTACAATACTCCGACTCCTCTTCAGCATCCCATCCCTCAGGTTAATGAGAGGGTGGATGGTCGTTGACATTTAGGAAATAAATTACCGCAAGTGTTGACGATGTCGCCTAAACAATGCACAACACTAAATATTCAGCTGCGATATATATGAAATGATAGCGTCACATGATTGTACCTAATGACAAATTCTACTGACATTGGCTGTGTGGGGGTCGCCATGTTACATCCGTTATTATTGATTATGACTAGCATCAAGCTAGCTTTAGCAGGTGGACAGTCGGCTCGGCCAGGCTCCTTCACAACGGAGACAGTTCGGCAGCTAATTTTTGTCTGTCCGCTCTGCGCCTTCACGTTGACCAATGAAGGGATGAGCGCGACAGGGGAGGGCCAAGGGCGAGAGCTCTAGCACCACCTAGTGTCTATCTGAGCCACGCATGTTGTCTGCGTCTATGCTTACCTGTCCTTCCTGTCTGCGGCCGCTATTGTTGTTTTATGTGTTTTTTACACCGATGCACCAGGGGCAAGCAGAAGTTAAACGTCAGTGCCGGAAGTCCTTGTTAATATAGGGTTTGACTAGAAATGGGCTATACCGATTTGTCATGCAACCTTTTGTTTGGCTGCTTTTTGGTTGCGTGTGAAAACTGGGGTAACTCTGGTGATTTGCAAGTACGTCCCCAGGTGGGCAAAAAAAAACACCACCATATGAGCTTCCCCATTTTTGAGGGCAGGCAGGTTATTGCTGGTGGTTTATACCCAACTCTACCAACCTTGAGAAAACCAACTGACCAAAATTACCCCAAAAGATGTGTCCCACATCTGGGCTGATGGACAGAGCCATGCTAGCTGGCATTTGGGAAGGTCGCCAGTCCCCCATACTGATAACTTCTCTCTCATCCTGCATACTCATGGATTAAAACTGTGTGAACATCTGGTTTTATCTCTGCAGTCTTGGCGTTTATCGTGTAATGGTGTACAAACATTCCAAGCTGTTGGAAAGAGAGACGAGGTATAGCATGGGGGCGTGACGACTCCGGAAACGACAATAAGCGAGTGTTGTTTGTAAACTGGCTGGGACTGAAAGGACAGACGTCTGAGACGGAGTCAGAGCAGAAGCTGTGCAAGTCTGTTCAGCACTGAGACAGACGGAGAGCTGACTCGCAACAAAGCACCCGACAATAAGCTGCAGTTACCAAGCTTGGGAAAGTCTGTTTGATGCTGAGAACCCACAGGGTGGTGCTGCGCCCCGTTACAATCGCCTCACCTCGTCGAACAGCTGCAGACTGTACGTGTTGTCGTCGTCTCCAAAGAAGACGACTCCATGATGGCTGTCATTTACGCCGAACGTGTCCCGGAGCCACGTCAAGGCCAGGTTTCTCTGCCTGCTGCCTCTGGAAGTAAGCTTCTCGACTTCCTGCACGTTGAGGTGGGTGTAGTTCAGCCCCGTGTTCTTCAGGAGGTTTCCAACCAAACTGGTCTTCTTGTCGGCGTCTTCGACCACGATCCAGTGCAGGTTGGCCACGTGGAGCAGCGTGTTGGACATGCGTGTGAGGTCCGCCTTCTGCACCAGTCGGGTGTATGTCGGAGTGATGACGTAGATCGTGGGCAGGCTGTGGGACCAGGGCGGAGGCCGAACGTAGACACGTTTAGTGCAGTGCTCCTTGTTCCCCCTCGGGAAGAAAATCCTGACAGTTCCAATCCCTCTGGCACCGATATCTAGTCAAGGAAATAAAATACAGTCAATGAGCTCCTGCAGGATGTCACATATAGGCCCTGCTTGTGCTACAACAAAAACGAGTGTAACCGCAAAACTTTCTTCACGTATGGGGTTCTGTTTCCACAACACCGGTGCTCAGATCCACTGCAACCCTGTCTTTGCAACTGGATATGTAAAGAATCTTAAAAAACAGACCATGATTTAAAATCACAGTAGTAGTCTGATACTTACATATTATAGACCAGATTCTATATATATATTTTTTTTTTAAAGAAAAAAGAAGAAGCTAATTTTGGCTTCTTTAATATCTTTTTCTCAACAAGGTCATGTTATGTTATTCAGTTGTGTAGTTGCTTATATATTCTGTATAACTGCATGTGTTGTTGGTGCGATCAGTTGAAACCCCCCCCCCCCCACCAGATGATTACCATTATGGTGGCTAATGTCCCTCATATTGCTAATGTTCATGCTCAGCCATCGGTACAACCTGCTGCAAAATGTTCATCTCAATCCCTGTGGCAGTTATTCTTAATCAGAAGTGCTGCATTTGTACGCAGCATGTTGATATTATGCAAGTCATGAAAGGGGAATTGTTTTCTTCCGGAGTGGATTTTTTGAAGAGCAACGCATCTCAAAAGGCTTTACATCAGCACACATGAACAGCAACAAATGCAGAATAATGAGAAATACAATAATGATGAGAGACGTACGAGCAGCTTTGTTTCATATAACCACGGCAAACGTCACCTTGTCCGGGAGCAACCAGAGGTTCGATGGTGCCGTAATAAGAAGCTTGAAGGAGCAGTGTAGCGACTGGCACGACGATCACCACAAATGCAAGGATGTGCTTCTTCTTAAGCGGCATCCTGTCTGCGTGGCGCCACGACCTGCAAGACAAATGCACATGCGACGTGGCCCACGGTCAGAAAGACCAGCCTGAACCTCCCTGTCACAAAACCTACGCCCGTCTGAATCGGTGATAAACCTTCGGAGGTCTTCCTCTGAGTGCGGTTGGAGCCATATTTTATGGACGTAAAGATATCTACGTGACGATGTTATTCACATTCAGCTGGAACAATGACGTGCATGGAAAGACGGAATAAAATCAAATAGTTCCATTCATCCAATGGTGTGAATTATGAATTCATTTCACATTTAACTTAAATACCAATGATTGTATCTGGCTTAAAATAAACAAAAAAAATCCCCTTAACGTCCCTATTTGTTGTGCCATACGACATTGAGGTGAAAAAATTGGGTTGGCCAAAAAGAAACTATCCCTAAATATATTAAAAACAGAAATTGTTTTGTTTTTAAGAAAAAATGTATGTTTCTTGGCATAATTCTTGATCACAAGCATCCCAAGTCTCAAGAATATATATATGTGTGTGTGTGTGTGTGTGTGTGTGTGTGTGTGTGTGTGTGTGTGTGTGTGTGTGTGTGTGTGTGTGTGTGTGTGTGTGTGTGTGTGTTTTACTCTTATTTATGTAACGAACAGGAAGTTCATTCCTCATTTTAAGCACTCACAGCACTTTGTTCCAGCACTTTAAGGCTATTTGCACACATATAAATGACATTTGTTTTTAACCCTCTGGGGCCTGAAGCATTTTGTGCCGTTTTTCACTTCAATTGATTTTTCCTTTATATCTCAGATATAGAATCCTTAAACCTTGCCTTGTTTGGTGTCATTTTGTTCAGGACAACCTCATAAATGCATTTCTGAAGTATTTTCATCACTTTGGCATACTGTATTAAAACAGTGGATCTAAAAACACCATAACATTACAAATTCGGGTGGTAAAAACATAGAGGTATTGACTGGAAAAGTCACAGACATGGTTAACGACTCATTTTGTTTACTTGTAAAGTAAGTCTAAACTACAACTAACTAAAATGTATCAAAACAGGACTGAAAAAACAGTTATATACAGATATTTACAGTGAAATAGAAGCACTGCCACAGGCGTTTTTGTAAAACTATTTATAAAAGGTCACACATATTTTTCCTCATATCTCCATTTGGGCTATCAACGTCATTTAAAAACGAGCTTGTAGTTTTATATCTGCACTTTCGACACGGATTGAAACACTGGACCAGATGACGCTGTGCTGTGACGCTACTGCCTTTTCAAACGGTCATGTGACGAGGACTCACTGGTGAGTCCATGGGCCCCAGAGGGTTAATTGTTTATTGAATTTGGTTCAATTTCATTTTGGTGTGAAATAATGACTAAGAACCAATAACTACTAACAACATAACATTTAATCAATATATAGTTGTTTGTGACTAATAACAGACTTGTTGCGTTATTAAGTCATTTCTCAAGCGGCGCTCCCATTACATGCCAGATGTCCTCCGGATAGTTTGGTCCCATGCCAGATTCATCATCGCAGTCTTTCATTGTTCAGTTTAGCTTTGAGACGGGTTGTTTTAATACTTGTCAATGACTTTACTTCAGGTGAATGACAAACAAAACAAACAAAGACACATAAAAAAAACAACCAAATAATTGGTGCTTTCATACATTGTTTTCTTTTTGGTTAATCCTTAAACCTGACAGGTAACTGTGTTGGCAGGTGTACAGGGACATTCCATATTTTACCATGCTTCCCTCTCACAAGAGAACACGATCAACTTCAGTGTTCAAACAGCATTACACGGGTGTTTTTTTTCCGTCTAAAAGTATGAGGGAAAGAATAAAAAGTGGTCACGGGTTTCTGAGCCTTGTGTTCATGGAGGCGGGTGTCCGGGTGCTGAAAACCTGGTTTCTGCTTCCTGTGAACACAATAAAGGAACGCAGCCTCTCTTTCTGATCCTCATCAGTGGAAGTTTGATGTGACTGATCTTTGTCAAAGGTCATATTTTCTTTTCTCTCGAAGCCAGAGATGATCTGACATGTTTGTAGATATATTAAAAAACAAAACACACACAACAGAAGAGAACATCAGAACCAGTTTGACCTCAATGGTGTTTGCGCTCTCTCTCTTTCTTCACGACGCTGTAACGCTTTAATATCTATTGTGTCATCAGAAGGAGGAGAGAATCACACCCGAGGCAGGATGGAATGGAGTGAAGACCCAGAATAAACATGATCCTGATCACTTTCTGGAAGAAGAACGTCATTTACCCTGAACCCTGGCCAGACCCACCCCTGAAAACCCCTCGGAACCTGGAAACCCGTAAGAACGCGCAATAACGCGAAGAAAAGCTCGGCTGTGACGTCGGGCCAGCCGGAGAGCTTGGTACTCTGAGGACAAGCCACGCCCCCTCACAGCAGGCACACTTCTGTGAATTTAAAAGAAAAGTGGAAAAAGCAGGCAAACCCATCTACTGTTCTGTAGTGACACATACTGTGCAATGCAAGTGAGGCTATTGACCAGGAATTCCTATAAAAAAAAAAGTGAAACTGGAGAACAGAACCAGTTGGTTCAGGGATTTAGCAAGCGCTGAAAAGACTGTGACATGTGCGTCATGTCAAGCGGCCAGGAGAACTTCACGTGGCCCCCAAAAAAAAAAAAGCCATACAATGAAGATTAGTTTGTCACTCATAAGGTGGAAATATTATCTCCAGACAAAAAAAACTGTCAACCTCAGACCATTGAGGGATATGATAATACGTATCTGGGAATTCACTAACTGACTATTAGCTCATTGTCAAGTATTTGGACTGGTTTTACTGGCTCTGCTCAAGTCCCCCCCGTAATTAGCATGTTAATATTTGGTTCTCGTGCAAAAGCAAACCTGTCGTGACGAACATCGAGCGTTAAAAAAACAGCTCCATTCATCCAATGGTGTGAATTATGAATTCATTTCACATTTAACTTAAATACCAATGATTGACAATATTTGGTTTGACAATATTTGGTTCTCGTGCAAAAGCAAACCTGTCGTGACGAACATCGAGCGTTAAAGAAACAGGAATCAAACGTGAACTTATCAGTCAATACGCTGCGTGTTTTGTGGCTTTTCTTGGATTGTGCGGCCTGAAGAGGGAAGAATTTGACCTCTTCCTTAATTCTGCCAGACTGTATTCTGTGTTTGATTGAGTTGATTTGAGTCCGCAGGACCATTTGTCCAGAGACACAGGGGGAAAACAGGGGTCATGCGAGCTCCGCAAAACAAGTGAGGCGCTGGCGAAGGTATGCACTCTAATGCGTGTCGCTCCAGTCTCATGTTGCATTTGCATGACATAGGAAGTTTGTACATGCGTGTAATGGGGCTGTTTGTGGTGTCGTAAATTATTTGGCTCTCGATCTCTAAGTCAACAGTCAAATGGGGGACTGTCAGTTTGAAGACTACCAAAAAATGATCAACTCACATTACTCCTCATTAAAGTGTGTTGCCTTGGACTCATTTTACAGGCTCTGCTTAAGTTCTGGGGAAATACATGTTAAGCCGAAGCAAATCAAAAGCAAACCTGCTGTGATGAACATCGAGCATTAAAAAACCCGGAATTAACTACAAAAAACAGGAATTCAATTGGACTCCATCTGTCACTACGTGGCTTTTCTCGGATCGCGCGGCTTAAAGCGGGAAGAATTTGACCTTTTATTCTGTTAACTAATTCTGCCATAATGGGTTTTGTGTTTGAATGGCTTCATTTGAGACCACGTGACATTTCGTCTCGAACAATACACTGTAAACACTAAAGATGGCAGTAAACGGACATTTGAATGGACGGAAAAGTCGGATTCCTCTTACGGGTAACTCATTAAGTTACATTTTGGATTTTTGGATTTCGCTCTCCTCTCTTGGCAAAGTACACCTCGGTCCAGTGATGTGAGCATTTGTCTTTGAAATGGGACCCACGACTTACATCGTTCTGCTCAGTGCCCATATTTGTCACTCATACTCACATATACGCTTTTTACACGTTATTATAAATACAGCAACACAGATGAGATGTAAATTCCGACTTTCTGGTAAAAAAAAAGTTGGAATTCGGACTTGTGCTGTTCTCGCGCACGCACAAAAAAAACCCCTGTTGACGTTCGTATTTTTATCTGTTTTATTGGTTTAAAGTTTCACCAAAACAAACAATACCTGGAAGGTTGTTTTTTTTTTATTCTTTTTGACCAACTCATTGTGCGTCTCGGCCCAGTGCTACATACATGCGGGTGTGTGTGTGTGTGTCACTGATTATGAATGTAGGTTTTTCACATACCAGTCTGTTACATGATATATCTTGTCTCCCCCCCCCCCCCAAGCCCAAAGCAATAACGACCCAAACAAACCAGACAAGCCCGTTGCTCAACCTAAATGTCTGCATTCATAACGGCGCTGAAAAAGCCTCCAAGATATAGACACAAAAGCCACATTTCAATTAAACATACCAGGGACCTTTAGGCCCCGTTTCCATGACAACAGTGTTCGGGGCAACCGTGACTATTTCAAACCAGGTGGGACTTTTGTCTGTCGCCCCCCCCGACGCCGACGAAGAGAGACGGCCGGAGTGTATGTATTAGTTAATTATAGTTATAGTAGTTAATTATAGTTTCATAGTTCAGGCTCACCGCGAACAGGATCCAATTCCTCATCCGTTCATACGAATGTTTTAAATGTTAACAGTTATAGCGTATCGTCTTCTGCGAACGCTCACGGAACTATTTCAAAAACACCCAACAGTGCCGTCTCCTGACGCGGTGTGCGCACTGCATCGTTTGTAAACGGAGTTGTTTTTTGTTTTTTTCTCAGAACATGGCCGTGTAAAGATAAAGACTTCTCTGAAACGAATGAGGTGTTGTGACTTGGAATGTTGTCGTGCAGAAAGGGGGGGGGGGGCTGAGTTGCAAATGCTTTTCTTCCTTGAAAGGTACTTGTGGGTAATGGAGTACAGTATCAAGTAAACCATGTTCAGAGCAATATTCGATTAATGTAAACCTCTAGGGGCCCACATATAATGCAAAATATAACTTCTTAATGCCCATAATGTGCTTGAGTTCTCAATTCAATACCATGAAAACTCTCAGGAGGCGAAAATGTTTCTCTTGACTGTTGTTTCAGGAGACGACAGCCAAAGTGTTTGGGTGTGGTGTCGTCGTGCGGCGGCTCAAAACGTCAAAGTGAAAGAGACGAGACGGCGAGCCAG
Source organism: Blennius ocellaris (assembly GCF_963422515.1). Classification (NCBI taxonomy): domain Eukaryota; kingdom Metazoa; phylum Chordata; class Actinopteri; order Blenniiformes; family Blenniidae; genus Blennius; species Blennius ocellaris. The sequence goes on from NC_137663.1 coordinate 25,463,377, forward strand.
TTTGAAAAGACCCCCAGATGCCTGCAGCGGAAACACTTTTCCAAAACAGCCATTCCAAAATGTCGATGACCAAAGTCATTCCTTCGCCACGGCTTTCAGGTCACAGGACACCATCTAGGCCGCTGACCAGTTCTCACCATTACACCTGAGCCACACAGAGACGCGCTTCAGGACTGTTTGTTTGCGGGGCCGAACTGAAAGGCAGACGACAGATCGAAAGTGCACAAAAAAAGCTGAGTCGGGACTCCCAGAGCGTCGTCTCAAAACGGCACGACGCCAATTTGTTCATGGCCTCCAGACAAGTTGCCGGAAGGCCCGATTCTCATGAATGGAGCAGTGTTTCCCCTACATGCCATGACGCGCACGCCGCCGCCGCCGCCGCTGATTTATTCATTTATTCAGTTTTACAGTTACTCTGTGAAAAAGTACCATTAGATATACGGTGGCTTCATATCCGGGTCAATCCACCCCACATGGAAAGAACCTATATGAGGATATATGCACATATATGAAACCTATATGCAGCATATATGCACATATATGACAATATATATGCTGTATATATGCACATATATGCACATATATGACAATATATATGCTGCATATCTGCACATATATGACCATATATATGCTGCATATATGCACATATATGACAATATATATGCAGCATATATGCACATAAATGCTGCATATATGCACATATATGACAATATATGGGCTGCATATATGCACATATATGACAATATATGCTGCATATATGCACATATATGACAATATATATGACAATATATATGCTGCATATATGGAAAGTCCCACATGGACAGAACCTATATAAACATATATGTTTTAATATAGGTTTTGATATAGGTTTTGAATATATGTGACATATAAAATTGGCCATTTTCCTATATTTTATGCACATATATGGACCTATATGCACAGATAGGTATATATTTTATTTTTTATATATATATATATACACATATACACATACACACACACACACAAATATATATATATATGTATATATATATGTGTGTGTGTGTGTGTGTGTGTGTGTGTGTGTGTGTGTGTGTGTGTGTGTGTGTGTGTGTGTGTATATATATATATATACATATATATATATGTTGGGATCTGCAGGACCACAGAAAGTTTGTTCATTTCTGGGGAGAGACAATATTCATTTGTCATGAGACGCAGTCATGACATGAATTCTGACCCAGGAATGTGATGGCCTTTCACACCTAGAGTGGGGAAGGGGGGACATTCTCCAGGACCTTCCACCCCCCCCTTTCTGCTCACAAGACTCTTCCCCCATGCAATCAGCCAGTCACTGATTGGTTAAAGCTCTCAGGCTTTGACACCTCTGAATCCACACGTGGAACAAAGAGCCTGCGAAGCCAGGCTTCTTTCTAAAGAGACTCTTGCAAAAGCAAACTCCAACGAGGTGGGTTGCTGGAGAGCAGCTCATCCAGTGTTAGCACACAGCTAACACGAGAGGCCGGCAACCAGAGGCCTCCACTCCTCAACTCATCTGCTGACCCACCACGAGGGTCAGACCTTCCCCTGATCCAGAGACCAGCACCCAGAGTCTGCTCTCCAGGGAAACCAACCGGTTCCTCCAGGACGGGACCAGGGACCCTCACAGAACTTCTTTGTGTTTTTCCTGAACAAGCAGGAAAGCCATCACAGGCCTGAGCGATCAGCTCCTCAGTCTGAACAAAGGGACAGCCAGGCGCTGCAAAGAAGGACAGCTCCTGAAACACCAACTCCACCTTCTTCTTCTCAGCCTGCAGAACCAGCAACCACAGTTAGCAGGAGGTGCTAACTACAGGAGAAGGCACCAGCTTCCCTCCAGCACGACAACTGAACTCTTCCAAGGAAGTGGTAACAACTGGGCATTACTTGAGATTAGTTAAACTTGATGCTATGCATAGAACTGTTTAACTTTATGAAGATGTGTTGATTCTGTTACAGTGATCGCGTTCTGTTGATTATGATATTAGGCACCGTTATCAACCTGTAAACCACTGTTAGCTCTGCCACAGACACAGGGTCTGCATGCTAATCTGCTTTACTAACTTGTTAACTCGCAACCCTACACATATCACATCAAAGACAACATCACACCGTAACCGAACACCATCTGACGACTCCTGACGTTTTACAAGACAAGTCTCATTCACATAAACTCATTCTAGAAATGGTCCCTTAGCAGAGACACACAGAAGCAGATGCTGTGGCTAGCTTCTATTGTTCTTTTGCTATCAGCACATGGCCGAGCTGTAAAGGACAGACTTCCTGTTCTCTGACAACCTCCATTTGGAATGTAGTTTCTTGTGATCCGCCATCTTGTTTTGTAGTTCCATCACACGTCACACACACACACTCCCTCCAACTCTCTCTCTCTCTTTCTCTCTCCACACACACACACACATGCACCTACACACACCCAGCTGTATATAGGTAGTTAGAATCTGTGTTTTATTTGTTTTCATTGTTAATAAATATATTTTTGGAATCATACTTGCTGTTTTATTAATGTGCACAAAGGTGAATGAAATGTCGACCTCTTCTGTGTTAAGAACTCCAAAATCCTTCAAGCTTTACTGTTAATTCTGGTAATTGTAATTAATTTCACTATTAATTCAAATTCCTGATTAACTGTTTAGTATATCTTATGAGACTGATATAACTGAATTGGCTATCATTTCCTGTTACGACAGGTGGTGCTCCGAGGTATCTGTAACAGATCAGATTAAATTTCAACATTATTAATAACTATCTTTGATAATTATTAATCATTATTGATAGCCAACCAAAACATAAATAGTGATCCATATGAGGACATAATGGTCCCAACATATATATATATATATACATATATACATATATATATATATATATATATATATACATATATATATATATATATATATATATATATATATATATATATATATATATATATATATATATATACCTATCTGTGCATATAGGTCCATATATGTGCATAAAATATAGGAAAATGGCCAATTTTATATATGTCACATATATTCAAAACCTATATCAAAACCTATATTAAAACATATATGTTTATATAGGTTCTATACAGAGACACACACAGAGACGCCCTTCTTTTCTCTTCACGCGTCGCATAATAACATTATATAATAATGTCAACATCCCGCCTTATAATGTGATGACTGGTATTGTTATGACGAGAGACTTGTGTTCAAATGGTGTGGATCTAATGTTGTTTTCTGATTGGTTGCAGTGACATCCCCCCCCCCCCCCCCCCCACCCCCAGGAACATGTGGGGGAACTTCCACTTTGTGTCGTAAACATACAACACATATTGGCCACAGTTAGCTCAACTTTAACGGGCAGATTGTCCAATTAAAACCAGTGCTGGAAGTAAGAAAGAAATGTCAGATTGTTACGTATCAACATTTTCAGAATATATTCTTCATATTCTTTGCACAAAAACGATCAAAAACTCAGTTTTTACGCCATCGTGTTGATGGTCCACACTCACTGGACAAATGGAGTCGTTTGTACAATGTACCCTTGAACTAATAAGACTTTGACATCCGCTGTAAAAGTACAAAATCCCTTCCAAAGTCAGAGAGGAGCTTGAAATTATGAGACTGTTTCTACAAAGACACACATTAAAAAAAAAAAAAAAGAGAGAGATTAAAGAAGATATATTTAAAAAACAAAAAAGGTGATTAAGTTGAAGGTATAAAATAGACTAAAAAGCATGATAAATACCTTGTAAGGATAAACTGTCCAAACGGTGCTTCCTCTCGTACGGGACGATCCAAGTGGAACTAAATTTATTCTGCACAGCAAAGTAAATTAGTTCAGTGGTTTCTTGACAAAGACGGGTTGGGCGTGTTCCTCTGGGATCGAAAATGTTTACAGAATTCATTCACTTTACTCAAACCCTCATGAGAAAACAAACGGTTTCGGAGCGTATTCGATTGTACAGGAAGCTAAAAACAGAGAAAACCTCCTAAAAACAAGGACAAACTGGAGATGGGAGAAACACTTTTTGTTTGAGGTCGTGTAACTCGCTGCTTGTTTGCGTATTGTTCTTTAAGTCGAGTCCTCGGGGCTCGTTTAACTGCCAAGTGAGAACTGCAGACATGCAGACAAATACATAATCAATAAATACACATTTAAATATATATATATATATATATATATATCAAATATATTAGTATATAAAAATATGAACAAACAAACAAACAAATAAATACATACATACATAAATAAATAAATAAATCCCTTTGAGAAAATCAATGGGTTTTGTGGCTGGTTCATATATAAAACGAAAGGTATATCAGGTATATTTTCAAACAACACATCAATCCATCTTTTTAGAACGCTTTGTAAGAAACCTCAAAAGAAAATTGCCAAAAAAAACTGCGCTTTAGATTTTCACAGATCAATAAATAAGATCATATCTAAACATTATAAACATTTAACAAACCTGGAGCACGTTGGCAAAAACGTCTGAACACGTTTCATGTTTGTGTGCATTTAAAACGACTATATACCTGGAGGAGCTTAAACCTGACCGGCAGCTTTCCAGACAAATTTCTTCATTAACGTTGAAGCAGAACGGAGTTTAAGCCGATCGCCGGGCGGATTTGGCCAAATCAAGAAACCGGCTCTTTTACTGAAGATTATCTTTAGAAAATAAAACGTATACAGTTCGGGGAGCCATTGTTAGTTTGTTGGCATAAACCTATTTCGACATCGTTACAGTTTATTAATATATTTCATCATTTCTTTTTCCGCAGCCTTCAAAGGTGATCATTTTCGGTGACTTGTCGTTTACGTGTGAACGAAAAACGGGTTTCCGGTTGCGTCCCTGATTGAAGAGGTGCTCCATCGTTTGAACGCGTAAACCCATTTCTGAGAATAACTTAAACCCGAGACGTTTTAGAATAAAGCGACTCCACGATTAGAAAATCTCTATTTTCGACGCAGTCATTCCCCGGTGCGTTTGTATGGAGGCGGTGGTTAATGCATGACGGGGGGGGGTGTTAGCCCTGTTGATGAGTTAAGATTTCCCTAACGCTGCACTGAGGCACTCCCACGAGGCGGTGCGAGGTTCAGGGGGCCGGCGTCATGCGCTCATGTGCTGCCAGTGAAGTCAGCGCCACTGCTGCCCGTGTGACCGACGGTCCCTCCCAACGCCACCGATGGTTGTCCTGAGAGCGAGGGGCCTGCACAAACGGAAATATGCGCTCATCTGCCTGTGCATTGTTGGCCTCGTCATGTACAGATATATTCGGTGAGTTGAAGCTCTCTTTGTGCTTTTAAAAATTATATATATATATATATAATATATATGACCACTTGTTAGGACTGAACCTGCACTGCCAACACTGGTATTAATTTTTTACGATAGTATGTTTATTGTACTTATCCTACACTTTGCCCCCCCATCATAGTTTATTTTCCTTGTATCTCATCTTACTGTATATTCTGCTCCCCTTAGAACTTATTGTACTTTATTATAGTTTGTGATTTTTATCTTATTTTTAGTCCTATTTGATAGTCATTGTATATAAGATTCCTCTATTCTTATCTGTTTGCACATTTCTTGTCTTTCCTTTCCTCATGAGTATATATATATATAAAACCCTTCAGAGTACATGTACCACAGGTATCATAGACTTTAATAGCAGTAGTTCCATTGTATTCTATCATCTTATCTCCAATATGAAACGTGAGGTCCGTATCACTGCATGGACGTCTGTCTTGCCTTCCCGTTGTGATGTGTCCTTGTCCCTCAGCGATTCTGCTCGTCTTGCACATTTTCCACTTAACGAGCGCGTCATGTGGTGGAGCCCCCCCCCCCTCCGCCCCCCCCAACAACAATAGCCAATGCTCTGCATTATGTGATTTCGGGCTCGCTAATGACCTCCACCCCGTCTCCCAGCATGCCGGCGAGGGGCCGGAGGTTGAGCAGGAAGGTGGGCCTCAGCGCCAACACGTCCCAGTTCACCCTGGAGGGGGAGCCGTTCCGCATCCTGGGGGGTCCGTCCACTACTTCCGTGTGCCCCGGGCCTACTGGAGGGACCGCCTGATGAAGATGAAGGCCTGTGGCATCAACACCCTCACAACGTATGACGGTTTTTTTTATTAAGGGGGGAGGGGGTTAACGAGCCCCCGTCGTCACGGTGGGGGGGGGGGGGTCGTTAACCCCGGCTGTCACACGTTCGTCCCCTTGCAGATTTGTGCCCTGGAGTCTGCACCAGCCGGGGAGGGGGGCCTTTGACTTCAACGCTCAGCTGGATCTAGAGTGAGAAGCGTCGTCTTCATTTGACTGCGATGCAAAAACACCAGCGTTTAATCACTCAGCGGGGTTAGAAAACACTCCGGACCACGTCTGCAGCTGCTCCAGCAGGGACAAAACAAAAAAAACAAAAACAAAAAAAAACACCAACGCGTCTTGTTAGTGTGTGGGAATACTCTGACTCCGGAGCCCGGGGGGGGGGGAGAAGCTCCAGTCTCACCTGGCAACAGCAGCAACTCCACAACAACAACAACAGTGATGTGCTGTGGTGAGTTTCTACACCTCCGCCACACACACACACACACACACACACACACACACGCATATGCAATTGTTTATCTTCAGATTCACTGACAAATGCACACTTTCTCATAAATAGTAATAATAGTGGAGATCTCTGTGTATATGTTGGCCAACCACATGAATATTTCCTTTTTTTAACATGTTATTGTTAATTACTTGATATTTAAATAATTCTATTCTATTAATGTTCTGTGTGTAGAAAACTGTTGATAGAATCTATCTCTCTCTCTCTCTCTCTCTCTCTCTCTCTCTCTCTCTCTCTCTCTCTCTCTCTCTCTCTCTCTCTCTCCTCCCTCCCTCCTCCCTCCCTCCCTCCCTCCCTCCTCCCTCCCTCCCTATCTATCTATCTATCTATCTATCTATCTATCTATCTATCTATCTATCTCTCTCTCTTGCTCTCTCTCTCTGTGTCTCCCCCCCTCCCTCCCTCTCTCTCTCTCTCTCTCTCTCTCTCTCTCTCTCTCCTCTCTCTCTCTCTCTCTCCCTCCCTCCCTCCCTCCCTCCCTCCCTCCATCCCTCCATCCATCCATCCATCCATCCATCCATCCATCTCTCTCTCTCTCTCTCTCTCTCTCTCTCTCTCTCTCTCTCTCTCTCTCTCTCTCTCTCTCTCTCTCTCTCTCTCTCTCTATATATATATATATATATATATATATAATATATATATATATATATATATATCCCTCCTCCAGAGCCTACATCGGTCTGGCGGATGAACTGGGTTGTGGGTGATTCTCCGTCCAGGACCTTACGTTTCCTCGGAGCTGGACTTGGGAGGGTTGCCTAGGTAACGACGCTTCAATCTGCTGTCTGAGCATGAAAGACGGAAGGTTCAGGATGGAGGTTGTGCCTTTTCCTGCTTTCACTTAACGATAGAACTATAGTGAGGTAAAAACAGCAATCATTTAAATTAAATAAAAAAAAAAAAAACGTCCTTAGAAAAACAAAGAGAGGCATCGAATAATGGTCATACATGAAAGCTTGTTTTCAGCGTTCCTGTGGTTCCTATGTAAATGTACATCGTTTTCACAACACTGTAAACATGAAACGTTTCGGAAACGAAACCCGCAAAAAATTGTGCCACCAAATGTTTTTAGTACCTGCTCCACATTGAAACAACGAATCGAAGAATAAAAATGTAAAACACACAATAATGTTAACAATAACAATGCAAATTAGACCACAGAAGATATACACAAGTATATAAAAAAATATATATCCATGTATGTATATTGCACATAGAAATAGAAGCTCCTTCTCAGCCTGTTTCCCTTCAGGCAGAACTGCCACCGCCCTGCTGGCAGCAGAGAGAACAGTCTGAGACTGGGGTGGTTTTGTATTTATTTTTGTTGTTGTTGTTCTTTTGCAGCTGGCTCCTCCGAGACGCCGGCATGAGGCTGAGGACGACCCACCCAGGATTCACTCGGGCCGTCGACACGTACTTTGACAAGCTGATACCGAAAGTGGTTCCACTGCAGGTCGCTTTTTCAGAATTAAAACCGGGGGGGGGGGGGGGGGGGGGGGGGGGGGGGGCAGTCATTGAAAAAGGCGGGCGTTTATTCAAATTGTGATCACGGTGGAAACATGTTCACGTGTCCTAGTTCAAGAAGGGGGGTCCCGTCATCGCGGTGCAGGTGGAGAACGAGTACGGGTCGTATGCGAAAGATCAAAGCTACATGCTTTTCATCAAAGAGGTGCAGTCCAGCAGGCTTAAGATGACCAACCTGTAACGTCACTATATTTAAATGTTGGGTGTTTTTTTTTTTTTTTTTTAAGGCTCTACAATCGAGAGGAATCAGCGAACTTTTGCTCACATCAGACGACCACAATACATTAAAGTCCGGGGGGCGTGGAAGGAGGTACAGCATGTTTTCACTGTGAAGTCGCTTAAATCTTCGGGGCCCGTTCACCTAAACCAGCTGTTTTTGTCCTGTCGTCCACGTGAGGCATGTTTTAGGAGCGGGAAATTTTAAAACCCCGGCTCGTGCCGTCCAACCACCCCGGGTAATCACCCCCCCCCCCCGCCGCGATCCGTGATGTCATCAAGTAACCACAACAATCAGGGGCTACAAGCTCCGGTGGAGCTGCAGAAGCTACTGACGCTAGCAGCAGGAGGAGCGGGGCCATAGACCTATAGAACTAGAACTATATAGAGGTTTACGAGCAGGATTCTACTTCTAAAGTTCTACGTGGATGTGGTGGTGACGCTGCAGGTCAAAGGCCAGGAAGCTGAAGCGAGTGAGGCCATCCACTCCAGTCACAGACTGCTCTCTCTGCCGCTTATTTTTGATTTATTTATTTTCAAAATTGTTGTTTTTTACGTGGAACAAGTGCTAAAAAAAACCGTAACCCTCACGCTCTCTTCAGTTTGTCCTGTGCTGAACACCAGGATCCCTCTAACCGTCCCGTCTTGTAGCCGTCAGGTCGGTGAAGCTGCAGAAGCTGAGTCAGCGAGACGTCCAGGATCTGATGGCTGTGCAGGTTTGTGTCTCTTTCCTCCTTCCTCTCTTTCACCGTGTCTCAGAGGGACGTCGGCGTCACCAAACCCCTCTGCTCCTGACGTTTCAGCCTCACGGCCCCGCCATGGTGATGGATTACTGGACCGGGTGGTACGACGTGTGGGGGGACCTCCACCATGTGCTGCCCCCGAGGGTCAGGAGCGATACTGCTTTTTAAAAAAATGTTTTTACCTTTTACGCTTTCTGTTAAGCCGACCAGTAAAATTGAATTCCCGGTTTTGTTTTTCAGCCAGGTCTGCCGGCGTTAGTCCAAGTTGTCAAATGAGCATTAATCCAAGCTGTCTTTTAACACCTGTACACAACATCTCTATCTCACCATGACAAGTGTTTTGCATGACAAATGCTCAGCGACCTGCAAGCATGAAAATCAGTGTGGCTCTGCTTTGAATGAGTCACATTAGCTCCTGTTGAGCTGCTCAGTATGGAAGTAGAACTGTGCCATCAGATTCTGAATTCGAATTTCTAACTCTGAATTTTTTTTACCATCAAAATCAGACTATGAATTTTAAAAGCTGTCGAATTTCAAGTACGTATCTTTTTTTGCTTGTGATTTTTTTCCCCCAACATCTAAAAATATTCAGTGTGTAAAAATTCAATGTGTCTAAAAATTCAGCTGTAAAAAATTCAGCTGCAAAAAAAATTCAGCCACAAAAACAAATTGTGACCAACAAAGCTTCCCTTGATTGGATGTTGGGTGAGTGAGACAGGCATCGATTGCATCGTCCTGACGGCACAGATATTCTGGCTGTTTTGCAGCTGAATTTTTCGCAGCTGAATTTGTTTTTGCAGCTGAATTTTTTTTTACAGCTGAATTTTTTTTGCAGCTGAATTTATAGACACATTGAATTTTTACACACTGAATATTTTTAGATGTTGAAAAAAAATCAGAAGCAAAAAAGATACGTACTTGAAATTCGACAGCTTTTAAAATTCAAAGTGTGATTTCGAAAAAATTCAGAGTTAGAAATTCGAATTCAGAATCTGATGGCACAGTTCTACTTCCATACTGAGCAGCTCAACAGGAGCTAATGTGACTCATTCAAAGCAGAGCCACACTGATTTTCATGCTTGCAGGTCGCTGAGCATTTGTCATGCAAAACACTTTACAGCTGAATTTTTTTACAGCTGAATTTTTTTGCAGCTGAATTTTTAGACACATTGAATTTTTACACACTGAATATTTTTAGAAAAATCAGAAGCAAAAAAAGATACGTACTTGAAATTCGACAGCTTTTAAAATTCAAAGTCTGATTTCGATGGTAACAAAAATTCAGAGTTAGAAATTCGAAATTCAGAATCTGATGGCACAGTTCTACTTCCATACCTCAGGCCACAAAGGCGGATTCAAAACTGATTGAAATTCCAGTTCCAATCCCTCCTTTTTGTGCCGTTTGTCAGACGTGGTGTCCACCGTGAGGGAGATCCTGAGGAGGGGCATGTCTGTCAACCTGTACATGTTCCACGGAGGATCCAGCTTTGGCTTCATGAGCGGCGCCCTGTCCGACCCGTCCTACAGAGCTTTGGTCCCCAGCTACGGTCGGTTCCTTATTTCAACAATGACACCCTGCCCTGCTTTGGTATTTTTGCCATCGAAGGAACAGCAAAATGACTGTCACGTCCAGCAGATGGCAGCGCCTGACAGGCTATTTGTTCTGCAGATTATGACGCTCCGCTGACTGAAGCTGGGGAATACTCTCCAAAGTACCACCTCCTGAGGGACCTGCTTTCTCGATACAACAGTGAGTTGAACGCACGGTGGCGCACTGGTTGACCTTTTGCCCTGCTGATTGGCTTTTTTTTTTTTTCTTTTCTTTTAAACCTCCTGTGCACAGGAGGGGACCCTTTCCCCGACATGCCCGCCCTGCACTACAAGGAGGCCTACGAATCAGCTATTACCTACCATCACCTGTCCTTATGGGAGGCTTTGAGTTTCACTGAGGAAGTATGGCGGATTATCATATGTCTTTGACACAAAGGGGGGATTTCTATGGGGTTATATTTGTGCCAAAATTCTGAGTGAGCGATGGGAAAATTTGAGGGCGAAAAAATTAATTGTGCAAGCGCACTAATAGCATTTTGAGGAAATATTTAAATTGCGCAAAGAAAAACTTTGCACGCTCAAAAATCATTTCTGCTCTCAGTTTCTCTCCATGTTCGCTCAACCTCTCTCTCTCGCTCTCTCTCTCTCTCTCTCTCTCTCTCTCGCTCGCTCAAATCTCTCCACCTCCGCCCAAGTTCTGCTGTGCGGTCGCTCAAAATGTGCAAAGCCCAAATGTGACAGACACAGTTGTCCACCAATCACAGAAATTCAGAGCGGGCATTGAACTCTGATTGGTTGCTTCGGATTCCGGAAGTTCCTCACAACCAACGAAGAAGAAGAAGAGGGAAAAACAAACTGCGAGGGAAAACAAATGTTGTTATCCAGAATCGTTATCTTTAGTTTTCCGTATTTCTGTTTTCCCCTCGCGGTTTATTTTTCCCTCTTCTTCTTCTTGGAGAGAAACAGAGCAGAAATGATTTTTGAGCGCGCAATCTCAAGTTTTTCTTTGCGCAATTTAAATATTTCCTCAAAATGCTACTAGTTGCGCTTGCACAATCAATTTTTTTGCGCTCAAATTTTCCCATCGCTCGCTCAGAATCTTGGCACAAATTGAACCCCATAGATATCAGTAATCATTCACGTGTCTCACTGCAGCCGTTCAAGTCCGAGAAGCCGGTCAGCATGGAGAATCTGCCGGCGAACAACGGAAACGGCCAGTCGTACGGCTACACCCTGTACGAGACGGAAATCAGCAGCGGAGGGCTGTTGAAGTCTGGAGACAACGTTCGAGACCGAGCGCTGGTGAGCCCCCCCCCCCCCCCCCCACCTTTTCTCACCGGATGTACAGTAAAAAAAACCAGCTACTCTTCTATTATAAATGGATCATAAATCGATGTTGTGTAAACAAAAGGCTTTGAGGCGAAACACTTTCTGGTCGAAAATCAAAGCAGACGGAAGAAGCGATGCTTGTTTTTGCTGTTTTGGCTTTGTAGCATAATTACTTGATGATTATCGCCCCCCAGGTGTTCGTAGACAGAGTCTACATCGGCCTTTTCAAGCGCCAGAGGCTGGAGCTGGCGGTCCCTGACGGTAAGGTATGGCATCAGACACGCAGACGCCTCAATGGAACCCGTGGATTCGCCGACGTCTCGGCCGTTCGGAGTCAAAAGACGCTAAAAGCGCTCGACCCTTTGCAGGAGCGGCGTACTCTGAGCTTATTGGTGGAGAACTGCGGCCGGGTCCACCGGGGGCGGGACCTTGACAGGCAACATAAGGGTGATTGACAGACGAGGAAAAAAACAACAACAATTTCCTCGCTACGCCGGCTATGAAATCACCGGAACACACGATCGGTCGTTTACAAGCTAAATTTGATTTGGTTTTCTCGCAGGACTGGTGGGAGACGTTTTATTAAACGACGTCCCCTTGCGGGATTTTACGATCTACAGCCTGGATATGAAACCCGGCTTTATTGACAGGTTTGTTCGCCCGATTGAATCGGACTACGTGCAACCTTCATTTCTCTGCAGCGGAGTGTAAAATATCCTTTTTTTGGGGGGGGGGGGTTTCAGTCTTTACCAGGCACCTTGGAAAACTCTTCCTGAAAATCCAAGTTTCCCCGGATTTTTCATGGGAAGGCTTTTCGCGTACGGATATCCCAGCGACACGTTCGTGAAGCTGCCAGTAAGTACAGCGGAGGGGTCGTTCCTGTTTCATCAAAACGGCGAGTGTTTTTATTTCACCTGAATGTTATGTCCTGAATATATATATATAAGTATAGATATAAAAAAAATTTTTAAAAATAAAATAAATATATATGTATATATACAGTATATTTAAAAAAAAAATTTATATATATATATGTATTTTTAAAAAATGTAAAAAAATAAAAAAAATGTAAAAAAAAATAAAAAATGTAAAAACATTTTTTTAAATGAAGTATTCAAGATATTCCCCACTTGTATTTTTCCATTAAGATTTATTTTAAATACACTAAAATGAAAATAAATTATACTAAAAAAACAGCGTGGTCAAGTTGCTTGGAAATAGTAATTAGTTACTCACTATTGATTACTTCCCTGAGAAAGTAATCCAGTTACTTTACTGATTTCTTCTTCTTAGGTCCTTTTTTAGTTGCTTTTCAACAAAAGTGATGCACAACCTGAATACGCCATAAAGCAATAGATCTTTTTGTCTCATTCTATTGGTTTGATTTGATTCCATCATATAAAACTGAATTAATTAATTTAGTTCATTTCAGTGTTTTAACATGTTGCATCAAGCAGAAGTTAAATATACATTTAAACAATCTCTGACTTCCTGAACTTTGCATCGCATCTTAATGACGCCAATTAAGAGTTTCTTCTGTTAACTTGCTGAGTTGCCGCTTTTTCCTCAGATTTAAGGTGGAATTTTTTTGTTTTTCTTGTATTTGGAGGTAAATCATTCAAAGAGCGTCGTCACTGGTTCTTCATAGACGTTTAAACAGTTCCGTCGCCCGATTCTTACTGCGTTTCTGATCGCGGCTCCTGTGTGCGGCTGCTCAGGGCTGGGGAGAAAGGCGTGGTGTTCATAAACGGCGTGTGAACCTGGGCCGGTACTGGTCCATCGGGCCCCAGCAGGCTCTCTACCTCCCGGGCCGTTCCTCAACGGCGGCATCAACCAGGTAACGGCGGCTTCTCTCGGCTCCTGTGTCCCAACAAGCTGTGAGAATATCTGTTGGGGGGGAGAAACGTGACGTCTCCCTTGTTTCCTCAACATAAATCAGGTGGTTGTGTTTGAGGAGCAGGAGGGGGACTACAAGGTCCTCTTCGAGATGTGCCGGATCTCGGCATGGCAGCAGACGTTCAGTGACTCTCATCCCCCCAAACACTGGAACTGACTTCTTTATATATATATATATATATATATATATTATATATATATATATATACTATATATATATATATATATTCAGTGACTCTCACATCCCCCGAAACACTGGAACTGACTTCTTTATTTATATATATATATATATGTATATATATATATATATATGTGTGTGTGTGTGTGTATAAATAAAGAAGTCATGTGTCATTTATTGGTGTTATTTTGTTTTCATTGCAACAGCTTCAGATTGTTACGGTATTTTGCACGTAAAATTAGCATGATGAATAAAAAGTGACTGATGGGCTCGGGGATTGAGGATTCACTGTTTCAGTGTGTAAAAGACACATGCAGCCACAGGTAGAACATGTTCTCATTTAAACCTTCATCTGTATTCATAAACATACATTATAGGATATGCAACATTTATTTTCTTTTTTTTCATTTGAACATGCATTTGACCAAATAAGATATATAAATTACCAACAACAACAATAACATTTACATGGAAACTACATTAATTCACAAGTTACCCCCACAAACATACAGTACAACTGCTACTTTGTTTCCTTGTGTGTTCATTCAACCATTTTTTTTATAAAATAGACCTGAACTTATTTTATAATATGATGGATAATGTCAACTTGCTCTATGATGGGATGCTTCTTTATAATACATGAAGGCACACGTCATAATTCCATTATGAGAGGAATGTAGATTAAGTTGCATTTTTATTAAAAAAAAAAAATAATAATAATAATAATCATTTTTAAATATTTAAATATGTCACATTTTCATTTCAAGTGACATTTATTTTGACAACACATGCTGAGGTAGTTTCTCATTGCTCCGCCCCCTAAAAGCAGTCAACGTGTCAATATGTCATCATGCTCCAAGACATTCTTTTTTTTTCTTTCTTCCTGTTCGGTGGCTTCGACAAACAATATCATGTGACTGAGAGCCTTCTGGTGTCAGGACAGTTTTTGCTCTTGCAACAGGCAGAGACTAAGAGTCTCCAACCGTTGCTGCTTTTATTAGAAGTTGGCAAAGCTTCTGTGGGGGGGGGGGGGGGGGGGACGACGCTCAGAGAGAGAGAGAGAGAGGAGAGGGCTGCCCACCCCTGGTCGAGAAAGTAACATGGTTTTCAAGCAGGAACATAAATTAACAAAGTAACAACAACAAAAGAAGAACGTTTTGATAGTTGAATGAACGATGGCAGAGAACAAGCAACATCAGCAGCACATCTCATTGATGAGGAGTGGAAATGTGTGTGTGTGTGGTTGGGGGGGGGGGGCCCTGTAGCGGCTACAGGGCCCCCCCCAGACCTGGGAAGGTCCCGGCGAACCACCCCAGAGAGCCACACCCTAGCCCAGAAGGCACCAGGCACCCCTCCCCAGGCAAGAGGAGCCCACAAGAGAAAGATAAAGGCATGCAACCCAAGCCGCCAAGTCCAAACGTGTGGCGATCCCGGTGGTGAGGGCCGCTGCATGCCCCCCTACCCCCCCTTCCGACCAGGGAAGAACGAAGGCTCGGCCGGATCCACTCGGAGGACAGACAACTCCCCCTGCCCCCAGGAGCCCCGTGTCTCGAAGGACATTTCTAAATCTGCCGTCAGATGACGTGTCATGTCTCAATGAACGGGTTTCCATAACCTCTGTAAAGAGGCGGCGGTGCAGCACGAGTGTGCCAAACTAAAACCTGTGGATGAGAAGAAAAGCAGACACAAGCAGAAAAATGGTCAATATGAGTCGAGTCCAACACACAGATCCTGGTTTAAAATACCACACAGTGTGTACATAGGACATTTAAGATAAGCCGTGGACCTTAAGAGGCACTTTAAAGGTTCACTGTACTGTTTCTGAAAAATAGTCTAAAATGATCCAAACCTATGAATAATTTTGGGGTAAAAAAAACTTCTTGTCAAAGTAGCTTGAAAACGTTGTGTTCTGTGGTACTATTAATAGAGTTACTTAAAGGAGTCATATTATGCTAAATTGACTTTCTAATGGTTTTCCAACTTTAATAATCATCCCCAGACCGTGTCCTCTCTCTCCCCAGCTTGTTTTCACTTGTGTGTCGCTCCAACCAGCCAATCAGAAATCAAACCCTATATAGTGTCAACGGGGGGGGGTTTAGCCAATCACAATCAAGGTATGCTCCTCCCCTTTGACTCCTCCCACAATTAGGCAGCTCTGCTCTGGCCCATGGCACCACGAGAGGAAGTACTTCCTCCTCTTCCCATAGATGGGCGTGTGTGTGGACGGAGCCAGTCCAGCTCACACAGACACAGCAGATTCTGAATGGAGCTCCTATGATCCAATATTCTAATGGGGAAGCAATAAACATTGAATACAATGTTTCTGGACCCACGGGACTCGTGTGAAAGTGTTGAAAAGCTGCATAATAGGACCATCACCAGATTGACCGACCCTGTTGTCGTGTTCCACCCCGTCAAGTAACCACTTCTACACGCTGCACCTTCGATCACTCTAAGAACAAATGTTATCTACTCCAACCTTCCCTTTCTCACCTTGGTGCAGTTCTCAGCTTTGGGCTCCAGGTCGCTCAGAGTGACCAGACCCTCTAAGAACCTGGTCTCCTGATGTCCCGATGGTACCCCGTACAGCTTGAAGTTCGCATCAGGTTTGGACAGAATGAGCTGCAGGTTCACCGCAAATCCCGCCATGTCGATGGCAAAGGGTCGATTCGGGGCATATTTAACGTCCCAGCCGGACACCTTGCCCGAGGCGTTGACTTTGGGGGCCTCAAATCGCATGGCACCCACAAAGGCCACGGGCCACACGGATACTTTTTTAGTGTAGCGCATCTGAAAGGGAAAACAGATGAAAATACAAGTCATTAATTTAATAAAAGTTGAATTTCATAAACTACAGCAAAAGGCAGAGGACAGAATGAGGAGGCCGGAAATGATGCGTTGAACCCAATGAAGAAATGGTTTTAGAGGTGAAGGCGAGAATTATCTTTGGTATTCTGCCTCCAAGAAACTATAGTTATTGTTGTGGAATGGTTTTCCAGGAATCTCATTATAACCCGATGGCTGGTCACAAGGGGTATGGGGTAATTGTGGAGCAGATAATCGCCAGATTCTCATGACCCTGCATCCACTTGTGAGCCTAATGCAGATAGTAATGCTTTAGAAAAGCACCACATTGCCAGAATAAACTCTCCTGTGAAAGTCTGTTTGTGCTGAGAACCCACAGGGTGGTGCTGCGCCCCGGTACAATCGCCTCACCTCGTCGAACAGCTCCAGACTGTACGTGTTGTCGTCGTCTGCAAAGAAGACGACTCCAGGTCGGCTGTCATTTACGCTGAACGTGTCCCGGAGCCACTTCAAACCCACGTTTCTCTGGCCGCTGCCCTTGGAACTAAGCTTATCAGTTATCTGCACGTTGAGGTGGGTGTAGTTCAGCCCCGTGTTTTCGAGGAGGCGGCCGACAAAATTGGACTTTCTGTTGGAGTCTTCGACCACGATCCAGTGCAGGTTGGCCACGTGGAGCAGAGTGTTGGACATGCGTATCAATTCCGCCTTCTGCATTATTCGGTAGTATGTCGGAGTGATGACGTAGATCGTGGGCAGGCTGTGGGACCAGGGCGGAGGCCGAACGTAGACATTTTTACTGATGACCTTGCTCCCCCTCTTGAACAAATCGATATCTATTCAGGAAGCAGAATAAAGACAATGAGCTCCCACGTGATGTCAGATGTAGATTAAACATTGTGCTACATTCAGTTGCTGAACACTTATCTCAGTTAACTTGTAGTTAGGAGAAAGTGTTGTTGACGCAGGGCTTATATCTTGAAAGGCAGCTATGCAATAGTCTAGCAAAAACCTGGAAATCCATTTTGGAGAGTTATTTTGAAGGAGTTTGGGGTATTCATTTTGTAACGCAGGTGAACGGGTCATTGTTTGACTGACATCTGATAGCGCAATATCGGGTGTGAATTGCACAACAGTGTTCTGCCAAGCTGCAGTTGATGACATCATCTCGATGTTGGGGAAATGGATTTCATAGATTTCACAACTTCGGACACATTTTAAGGCGTTTATCATTTCTTGAAAGGAAACTTTGTTATCTGGATTTCGAAGCAGTCAAACTTATACTGTAGAGAGTCGGAGCCTCTGCATGATCCCCCCCCCCCCCCCCCCCCCCATTAGAGCCCATTATTTATTAAAAAATTTTTTTTTATTTAACTTAATTTAAAAAAAAATTCATTAGAGCCCATTATAAATCACCCTTAAAATTCCAGGAAGACATCAGATAACAACATTTATCTCTCACCAGACACGCTATGTGTTTTGGAAGTAACCCAACATGCGTTATCTTGTCTCGTCACTTTGTTGGAGTGACAGTTAAGCCACTTGTTTGCTTTTGATCAGGGCGGGATTTAAACCCTCAGGACGTTTTTCTTCCCCCATGTATTTCAATGAGAGGAGGAAAACGGCGGGATTCGAACTCCAACTTTGATGACAAAGTCTACAAAGCTCGAGTTATGATAACGTAGTACAGAAATTTGAATCAGAAGGGACTCCTTTGTTATTTGAACAGTTTTAAAGAGGATACAATAATCACCCTCCAAGGAGATATCGTTTTTGCGAAGCACAAATTGGAGAAGAAATCTTACTTTGAACGGCAAATTGCGGACTTCCTGTTGGCTTTAGGTCAGGGATGTGAGCACGGGACTTTTAAATCTTGATGAGACGAACAAATGAGTTTTGCTTTGATCCCTTTGTGACATTCCTACTATGGAATCACAGGATGGCCAAAATGAAAAGGAAATAAATGTGGAAATATAAAGAGAATCAATAATACAAAAAAATACACAAAGGTAGTCGTATTCTTTTTCTATCTTGTCTTTGCTTTTTCCATTTTGTCAATGCTCCTCCTGTTTTGTCTTGGTCTTTTTTCATTTGCTTTTTGTCATCGCATTTACTGGATGAGTCAATCGAGTGACCAGGCGCTGACTCATCACCCTGAACGGGAAGCCCCGCCCACAGCCCTCACTGATTTGCATTGCATTGCTTTTGTCTTTTGACTTGACTCATCCAGTTTATTTCCTATTCATTTTGGCACTCCCGTAACTCCACATCCAACAGGTTTCCAGGGGGCGCCACAGAGCAGATTTTGCCACTCTGGAGGTTAATCTTTGCATTTTATTAAGTTGTTCGCATGTTAAATTAAACTGTTTGATGCTCAGCCACTGGTATAACCTGCTGCAAAATGTTAATCGCAATCTCTGTAACAGTTATTGATATTTAGCGCTGCGCAAGTAAGAAAAGGGTTTAACATTTTCAAGTAACAAGGCATTTCCAAAGGCTTGACATTAGCACAAGTAAAAAACAAAACAAAACATTGTTTAAATGGTGGGAAGATGCTGATGAAGATGTAGACAAGCATCTTTGTTTTCATATATCTAATGCAAAAGTTACCTTTTCCTTTTGTAATCAGAGGTGTGATGGTGCTGTGGAAAGAAGCTTGAAGGAACCACGCCAAGGGCAACGCGATGATCAAAACCTTAGCGATGCGCTTTACCTTCACCGGCGGCATCCTGTCGCGCAACGATCTGTAAAAAAAAAAAAAAAAACATGTGATACGACACGCAGTGAGAAAGATCAGTGTGAACATTCCAGCCATGAAGCTTCCAGCACAAAGTCTCAACTAGTTATAAATCTTTTGGAGGTTAAAACCGGCTGAACACCGGCGACAACTACTGTCCTGACATGCAAACTACAGTGATTGTTTTGAGGAAAAAAAAACCCAAAAACATTGGCATCAGAACGTGAAACTTGTTTATTTTACGGGGAAAAAAAGCACAAAAAAAAGCCCATGCAGTTCCCAGTCCGCCGTTGTTTTGAGAACAGAGCCAGTGGAGGGGAAACATGCCGGTGTTTCTCAAAAAAAAAAAAAAAAGACGAGACCAACTGGAAAGTCAAGACACGGAGGGTGTGGAGAGGAAGACGGGATGCCAGCTCTCAGGTAAGGCGGCAGCGCGGAGCACGACATGAAGGCAATGACACTTTAATTATAGGATTGACAAAACAAAGACACAACAAAAGAAATAGTCTTAATGAATTCCCCAGCTATTTTCTCTTTGCGGCTCCTTAAACCCGGCAGGTGTGCAAGGACATTCCATATTTTACAATTCTTCCCTCACCCTTCCCTGGAATCTAAACGCCGTTGCATGTTTGTTTGGTTTTTTTTGTCCATCTAAAAGTATGAGGGACAGAATAAAAAGAGGTCAATGGATTCTGAGCCTTGTGTTCATGGAGGCGGGTGTCCGGGTGCTGACAACCTGGTTTCTTCTTCCTATGAACACTAAAAAAAAAGAAACGCAGCCTCTCTTTCCCATCCTCATCAGTGGAAGTTTGATGTAACTGATCTTATTTGAGGACAAGATAACTCCGAGGATCACATTTTATGTTTGTAATCCAGCAACTATCCAAAATGTTTGTTTAAAAAAAAAAAAAAAAGCCAACAGAAAATAACATGAGAACCAGTTTGACATCAGTGATGTTTGCGCTCTCTCTCTTTTTTCATGATGTTGTAACACTTTATGTAAGGATCTATTGTGTAATCAGAAGGAGGAGAGAATCACCCCGAGGCAGGATGGAATGGAGTGAAGACCCAGAATGACATGATCCTGATCACTTTTTGGGAGAAGAAGGTCATTTATCCTGAACCCTGGCCAGACCCACCCCTGAAAACCCTTGAAACCCCTTGAAACCCTTGACGCTGGCGTCATGTGTTCACTGGTTATCTGGGTGGAGGAGGAGCAGACGAGGAAACACCACCAACAGTGTTCGTCACTCAGTGATGTTCAGTGCTCGTCCAGTTTCACCGGCCATGAAGCAGGATGAGCCTCCCTGGCAGTGATTGACTCCTGGGACGGATCAATGAGGCTTTTTAACTGACTTGCTTTGGCAAGTCGCTAAACGTTTGGTCCAAAAGACGGACATCTTCAGGCAACTCGTCAAACCTTGACAAGAAATGATCCCGAATCTTCATAAAGTGTCCTCCACCCCCTCAGAGAAGTAATATTAATCACGTTATTCCCTGATAGTCAACAGTTTTCAGGGACACACTTTGATCGGAATCCCAGTTTTCTGTCGTTCAACCACACAAACAGTCTAATTTAACCCCCTTCGGAATGAAAAGTCCTCTGCGCAGTCAGAAAAAAAAAAAAGACACTTCTGTTTGTCAGCGCTCCAAATACCAAGAAAATGAAAATAAAGAGTTCAGACCTTAACAGCAAAAATGAAGCTCCTCAACATCCACTCCTGCTCAGGTCGTCCTCTCGCTTGGTTTTCTCTTCAGGTTAAAGTGAGAAAGATAGAATGATGACAGCTGAAATATTATGTGGCGGGTGTGGCGTGAATCAACCAACTTTATAAGAGCGTAGCTCCGCATGTCGCCAAACCTGATTGTTCATCTCATCATGTCGGCGGCTCCTATTCAACCTGCCATGAAAAGAAAACCACAAAAAGTAAATAAACCTCAGGAGCCAATTGAAAGAAATCTTTTGTTTTTTTTCTTTGTGGGGTTTCCCCCCCCCCACAATATTTAATCAGGTTTTTGACTACGAGGCGCGAAAATCCTTCAACATTTTGGTATTACACATATACACATTCGGAACGGGGAAGCGTTGTGTTTGTGCAAACGGTGAAAATATGTGTTTCGCTTTGGGTAGGAATGTTTAGATGAGCGGTCGGAGGGAAGCAGCACTACAGCACTTTGACAAAGCGTACAGGAGGAACACTTTCAGATGAGGACGGGTTGAGTTCACTTTATATATTTATTTTGATGAAGTCATAATTAGGATTTCTTCCGTCGGCGCTGGGTGACACGAGAGGGTGACGTATTCTTGGCAATTAGTGAGTGTGAGACGGAGGTTTGGAATTTCTAACTGTGGACGTCTCCCTGCTGGCTCTTTTGCCGCTGCTTTGTTGAACAGATTTATTTTTTGATGTCGCCCGACAGAAACACAATTTTACTGTGTTTTATTTGTGTTGTTTTCTTTCTGCATGTGCGTGTATGACTTTTATTAAATAACGTTCTAAATGCATGTATTTACATTTATAAAACTAGATATTTATAATCCAGAATGATAACTGTATAACGTGACTATAGAATATTGGAGGAGGGGTAGAATTAAATAATCTGAACTTCCTTCTTTACCTTTTCAGGCTTGTTCAAGTTGACTAATGTTAAAGTTGACTAATGTTCAAGTTGACTAATGTTAAAGTTCACTAATGTTAAAGTTGCCTGTTGTTAAAGTTGACTATTATTAAAGTTGACTAATGTTAAAGTTGCCTGTTTTAAAGTTCACTAATGTTAAAGTTGCCTGTTGTTAAAGTTGACTAACGTTAAAGTTCACTAATGTTAAAGTTGCCTGTTGTTAAAGTTGACTAATGTTAAAGTTGACTAATGTTAAAGTTGACTAATGTTAAAGTTGACTAATGTTAAAGTTGCCTATTGTTAAAGTTGCCTAATGTTAAAGTTGCCTGTTTTAAAGTTCACTAATGTTAAAGTTGCCTGTTGTTAAAGTTGACTAATGTTAAAGTTCACTAATGTTAAAGTTGCCTGTTGTTAAAGTTGACTAATGTTAAAGTTGACTAATGTTAAAGTTGACTAATGTTAAAGTTGACTAATGTTAAAGTTGCCTATTGTTAAAGTTGCCTAATGTTAAAGTTGCCTGTTGTTAAAGTTGACTAATGTTAAAGTTGACTAATGTTAAAGTTGACTATTGTTAAAGTTGACTAATGTCAAAGTTGCCTGTTGTTAAAGTTGACTAATGTTAAAGTTGCCTGTTGTTAAAGTTGACTATTATTAAAGTTGACTAATGTTAAAGTTGACTAATGTTAATGTTGCCTGTTTTAAAGTTGACTAATGTTAAAGTTTCCTGTTGTTAAAGTTGACTAACGTTAAAGTTGACTAATGTTAAAGTTGACTAATTTTAAAGTTGCCTGTTGTTAAAGTTGGCTAATGTTAAAGTTGCCTGTTGTTAAAGTCGCCTATTATTAAAGTTGACTAATGTTAAAGTTGACTAGTGTTAAAGTTGACTAATTTTAAAGCTGATTAATGTTAAAGTTGACTAATGTTAAAGTTGCCTATTGTTAAAGTCATGACTGATGAGTATAGATCAGTTTGTGTCAGTACAGGTGTACTAGTATAGGTGTGGACATTTTTGGATTAACAATGTAAACGTATTTCTATAGAACACAAATGTAAATATTCATATATTTTATGAACAAAGTGTTTATATGTCTGAAATTAATAATAAAATTTTTTTTTAAAGCATTTAAATCAGGAATATTGGACTTGCCTGTACGTCTTACATAAAGTTTTGCCCCTAATCTAACTGGTTTAATCAGTTTGTGCCGTTCAGTCAACAGACATGACTAATGCCGCGTCTCGCTGCGGAGCGCAGGTATTTGAACTGTGCTCATCGTTGCCACAGGCCCTTCGGAGGGAAAACCGTGTTTATTATTAAAGATGCGTGTGCGCGTCAACCAGGGACGTCATTATCCACAGCTGCTCTATTGTGCTCCGACGACTTTCATTGTTTTGATTTTTCTTGCCACTCCGGTTGTTTCCAATTATTTTTTTTGGGTTTTTTTTGTCAGGTCTTTAATTCAGATCAAACGACCACGCTGGTGTTTTCTGAAGGGGCCCCCCGGGGGTTACAGTCGATCACAGCAAAGATTGGAAAAACCAGTTCTGCGAATGCTTGACGTCAGGAGTCAGAAAGTAAAAGTCACTCGTCGCGTTTGCATTCATGAAGTGAAGAGATTTGCAGCAGGCAACCCAAGAGGCTCAATTTCACAAAGAAGAGATTTTAAATGAGTTTCTTTTTTTGAAATGTGTGCGTTCATGAGCCGTGTGTCTGGTTGTTTTATTTAATGCATATGATGAGCAAAGACGTGCTACCGCTTCTACGGCAATAGAAAAGAAATACCTCATTATAGCCCAGAGGGGTTGATTAAAATTAAAAATGAAGAATCTCCCACACAGATCAAGTTCATGATATTTGATCCTCTGAAAAATGCAAATTTAAAACACTTTATCAGCCGAACAGTTTAATAAGCATCACATCTATTTACAGCCACAAAGTGAATAAATTAATAGAACCACATTGAGTGAGATAAATACAACAAGCATGGAGTTTTATTGCAAAAGTTCAACTTTACTGGCAGTCGTGGAGATTTCAGGTCGTCAAACATTCCAGTGCAGAACAACACAGGAGTGTTGGAGAGCGTATGATCAGACTGAAACAGCTCTTTCCTTTCAAAATAATAGCGAGTTATAATTAAATTCAGCAAATCTACCAGACACACGTTTTCCACCATCTTGTTTCTTATTAAAATATTTTATTTTCATACTCACAATGAATGTTCTTCTATCGTGTGCTTCTGACATCATCAACAGTCATCGTTTTAGTTTTATTGTAAAGTTTTGTGTTTTACTTTGAACTTTAAGCCTCGTTGTACCGCGACGGCGTTTCAAGTGAAAAGGCATCGTTTGTGCATTTCGAAAACAACACCCGTTTACACAGGAATGGCGGAAACGATGGAAACAATGTTTTTAGCTATAATCTATAAGCATCAGCAAGTCGGATTGTGTGACTTTCAAAATAAAACCACCAAGTCCCGGGACTGGGAGTCATGACACACTGGAGGCGGTTTCAAAAAGTTGGATTTTTTTACCGTTTCCATGGAAAAGGAGCTTTTTCCACACGTTCCTCTTTGGCAGCCATTTTCAAAAAGTAGCATATTCAGTTTTTTCATTTTTAAATTGAATAAGTTGAGTTCGATTGATTGCTGGTTTTTTTCATTGAATTAATTCATTGTATTCAGAATATCATTATGGTTGGACTCAGTAAAATATGTAAAAAAAACCTGGAGATTTAATTGCTTGCTTTAATGTATTTATCTTAATTCTTTGTAAAGCTTTAGTCTATTTCTTTTACATCTGTGTGGAGTACTATGAATTGCTCTATACCGTCATTTACAGACTACAAGCTACGACTTTATTCAGGAGCTTCAAACCCTGCAGCTTAAACAATGATGCGCCTGATTTATATTTTTTTCTTTTTATAGGTTGAGCTTCGCCACAGGCACGTGGCTGACGCGTTCAGGTGCATCACGTAAATCTGCACTTTCTTTTTTTTTTCTTTTGACTTATATTCAGGTGCACACATATAGTCTGGAAATTACGGCAAATAATTTTGCCTTGCCTTCCTGAGTTTAATTTAATTTAATTTAATTTAATTTAATTTAATTTAATTTAATTTAATTTAATTTAATTTAATTTAATTTAATTTAATTTAATTTATTTAATTTATTTATTTATTAGAATTGTTTTCTATTTTACTGCCATAAACACATGCTTGAAGAAGAAGGTACTAAACTGCAATCGTTATTTGTCTTTTGTAATTGCTTCTGCCATTTTTTATTTCTTTTTGACAGAATAACCATACTGAGTGTTGTGACAAGCTTCCCCGCTTGTGGATCGTCGCCACACTTTGCCTCGTCAGAGGAACAAGTAGGTCAAAGCGCCCGGGGAGCCTGCCAGCATTTTGACAGACTTCCAACGTCTCCTGGAAGTTTCTCTCCGGGGAGCCGAAGGTAGTATTTGGGACAAAAGCCGAGCGCAGTAATCTCCATCCCGCAGGGAGGAAATTATTCTTTTTTTAGATAAATAGAAGAAAAAAAAAAAACAGAGAGATAAATATTGAATATGATAAACCAGGGAGGACGTGTGACAGTCGGCTGCAGTGTTGCTTTAAGAGAGCCTGGTGGTTTTGGGTTCCTGCTTCCTTGTTGCTTCACTAAAGCAATATTCACCTTGTTATTGTCGCTGCTACCAGACGGCAGCTGGCGAGAAGGAGCTGTGAGGACGGCGACAACACGGCAAAAAGAAAAAGTTTGCAGGAAGGAGACAAACGTCTCGGCCGAGCCGATTGGCCGGGACGTTTTGTAACCAAAAGCTTCCTGGAAGGGAAGCTTTTTTGTTTTTTTTTCCTCCCAAACCAGCGAATAAAATCACTTCCCAGGCCGGCTTGGTATTCTGTGTGCGATCCTCTGCTCTTTGTCTTGTGAAATGGAGAGCGGAATAAGAAGCAGGCTCAATTTAAAGGTACGCTTTACTCACTGAGGGGTGACTTTGACTCCAACTCTCCTCAGACGCACACAGAATGACAAAAAAAAATATATATACATTTTCTTTAACTTATTTCCATTATGAAACCAGATGAACACTTGCAAACAGAGGCGACAGAAGCAGCAGTCGCACATGAATAAATAACAGGAAAAAGGTTATTTTTTAATAAATACGAGAGGAAAGCGTCCCGCCTTCCACGTTTCTAAAAACCTTCAGATCCATTGAAGTCATTTCATGGAGTCTTGGATCGGGTGTCAGTGACTTCAAGTTGTTTTAGATGTGACAGGTGGAAACCCTCTCCCGTCGTGTCCTTGACGTTATTCTCTGCTTCTGAAGTGTCTGTTGTCATCAAGCTGCGATCTGAGATGTGAGGAGGGATTCAGAACGCTCTTAAAATGATTACAGATATAATCTAATGCTCCACTCTGAATTTCAAACAGCTGCCGACTTTGTTCCGAGGCTCATCAGTGTTGACACATTATCTCGCCTTGTTTTGTCGCCACTTCTTCCACATGAGGAATATAGAGCATCTTCCTCCAACTAACTTCACTTTAACAATCGTGACGATTGAAAGTGATAAAAGATAAGTTACACTCATTTGCAGTTGAAATTCCAAACCCCAGTGACGTGGCACTACGCTGTCGGGGAAAAGGTTCAGGGTCAGGATGTTTGAGCGTTGAGGCGAGCGTCGATCCCACACTGCTTTAGATCAAAGACTTCAAAGGGGACAAATGGAAGAAGGTGGGAGGGGCAAGAAATGAGGGACACGATGCAGGTCAACGCCTGTACCTTGATATTTTTTTATTGAATGAATTAGTGTAAAATCGTGTCCCTCTTCTGGAGAACAAAGAACCAGCGATCAACCTAATGGCCCGTCTTCATCGCGACGTGTGTTTAAAGTGAATTATCCCGTTTCAAACACGGACACATTTCTACAGTGGGACAGAAAACGACCTCAAGAGGCTCCGATCTGAACAAACCGGCAAGAAAATTGTAAAAGAAAAATTCAAAGAACGTAAATTTCTTTCGAGTGGCGACACAAACACTGAGACTCCAGCTGAGATCTCAATGATGCTGTCATGAGAGACAATAAACCGGCGTTAACACCAGAGCCACGCTGTCGGGGGGAGTTTAAAAAAAAAAACACCCAGTATTTTTGACATTTCATTCTATTTTGCAGCAGAAGGTTCCATTCAAATGGGCTTAATGTTGAGATTGTAGTCCTTTTCTGCAGTAATTGTTTGTTTTTTGTGTGAAAATACAGACATTTTCATCACATTTACTGTGAAAAGAAAGAATATCGGAGGTTATTGTGGCGCCATTTTGCCATGTGTGTTTGACGGCCCTGTTGTCGCAGCAGCAGTTTGCGGATGTGATCGCGGGTGGTGTTAAAAGTCGACTGAATATCTCGCCTCAAGAGCGTCAATCAGAAACACTTTAACTGAGGTTTACCGATTCGCACGTATAAATAATGAGCATGGAGCGTCAGAGCAGGTTCCGCGTTGCGCCCCGGTGTTTCTAGAATGCAACATGTTCAAGTAAAAAAAGAGAAGAAGAAGACACATCCATAAAAGTCATGAAACTCAAAAAAAAAAAAGTGAAATCAGTGCAAAGATCAGAAAACAAATTGCCGGTGCAGCAGTCCTCTGAGAGAATCTCCCCACCGTGCATCAGAGAATATTCCTGTTCCCAGCAGAGCGTATAGATCCGGTCACGGTGAGTCCAGCGGGACGGTACCGACGCCGACCGGCGCTTCGAGACCTGCAGTAATCCCCCTCGCTCTTCCAGGCTGGACGACGCAGTCGGTCGCTGAGGAGCAGCTCCCGCAGTTCGTACCTTCGCCGACCGCGGCTCCACGGCTCGTGTCCGGACTCTGGGAGTAGATCAGTCTGTCTGGCACCCGGGAGTGACCAGCCTCTTCCCTCGCCGAGACGTCCCGGTTCAACCCTGGACCAGGTTCTCTGCGTCGTCAAAGTCCACCGGCCCCTCGTCCCCCCCCCGGTCCCGTGAACGCCGATCGATCCTGAAAGACGACAAGGTAACAAATCACCAGTCTGAATTCTGTTCATTTTTCTTCGAAGTGAAGCAGGATGTTTTCAAATTGCCAGTTTGTCTGTTGATCAAGAAATGGCAGAAATCCTAAAAACGATGTAATTTTCATGTCGGGCCACCAGTGGGTGCTGCTGTTTGTTTTTCTAATGAAACCACACACACACCGACTTGGACCGTTATCAAAGTGACTGTCAAAATAAAAGGTATTAAGTGCCTCCGCCATCACTCCCGCTCTTGATATTCTGCAGCCACCCGAGCGTCTTCGCCCCGACAGAAATCTAACCGTCTTTGTTTCCCTCACTCAGACGAGCAGCACGTCAAGCAGATACGTTTTGTTTTTGTTCTTTCACAGCTAAACTGAAATTGATCTGTAATCGCATCTATACAAACTGTAATAGATTTTTTTTTTTTTTTAAACTAAAGTAAATGTGACGCAGAATCAAACTGCAGCAGAGATTGTCAGTCACGTTTGCAGAAAAGCCACAATGGAGCCACCGCTCAGACGCTTTCATCTTTTCAGGGTCGGCTCAAGGTTATTCTACATCACAGAGTGAATTCTTAATGAACCAAACGGTTCTGGTCCGTGTCGATGTGCTGCTGTTGTTGGAAGGAGCCTCTCGGTATGTTGGCTTCAAGACAATAAATAATTCATAAAAACCTTCACACCTGATCACTTTGTGAATACATGCATGCTATTTGATCATATTACGGTTTTCATTGCGCCTATTTAACCTTTCCCGGACGTGTCGCAGTGGCCTTTTCTCTCTCAGGCGTCCATTTATGTTTGTCGAATTGAATCGAGGATTCCAAAACACGAACCAGGGTTTGAATCTGTCTGCCCGTCCGATCATTTCCTCTCCTTCTATTCAACATCCATCTACAGCATGGATAATTATTATTAGGGACCTCGCCAACGGCAGGTCCCTTTTGTAATAGTTTAAAAAATGTAAACATTTTTTTTAGGACTTTTATTTTGAAAAAACGGCATCAAAAGTAGCCAATTAGCTAGTGATTCGTGACCGCAGCGCCCCCATTAGGCCACCTACCAAATTTCAGCTCAATCGGACAATGTTTGCTAGCATGCTAACGGGCATGCTAGGTCGCAAGCTCGCCAATCCACCTGAAAATCTCAGGTGGTACTCGGCAGGTGCCCCCGAGCCGGAATCTGGTTTTACTTCAATTCTGGTGTGAATGACTGATTCGCTGATGGAACATGAAATGTTTTTAAAAAAAACTATAATTAACCGGTCTAGTTTGGGTTTTTTTTCCTGTAAAAGAACATTAATTTGAAATGACGACCTCCCGGGTAATAGTTGCCGTCATGTGGATTTAACAGGCGGTAACAAGTTTAGCATATTTCTCAACGCATTACCGTCGCATGTGAACAGTTTATCATTTAAAATCAATTTCTGACATATCTTTCCAGTTATTTCTGCACAATACTCCAAAATAAACATCAAGCATTCCAAAAAAAACAAACAATTCAGGTCAGACACGTATGTGAAGAAGCAATCATTTCCCGGGAATGCAGTCATTTGCCGATTCCAAACCCGCTATTGTACCTGCGTCGGGCGAAGTATTTCATATCTCCACGTTGGAGTCTGTAAATCCTTTCTTGCCCTCGTTCACCAGCACAGGCTTCTCGGTCCTCGTGTGCCACACTAAGACCTGCAGGGTTTGGGAGCAAAGCGTCCGTCAGTCAGCGTGACGAGATGCTGCGGCGCCAGGAAACGTTCGCGGCGCGGCGCTAGCTTGCCTTGGTGCAGTTGGCGGCTTTGGGCTCCAGGTCGCCGAGGGTCACCAGCTCCTTCAGCAGGCTGCTCTCCTGATAGCCGCCCTTCACGCCGCGCAGCTTGAAGTAAGCCTGAGGTCGGGACAGGACGAGGCGCAGGTTGACCGCGAAGCCCGCCATGTCGATGGCGAAGGGCCGGTGGGGGTCGAACACCGTCTTCCAGCCGTACACCTTGCCCAAGGTGTTGACTTTG
Organism: Blennius ocellaris; assembly: GCF_963422515.1. Lineage (NCBI taxonomy): Eukaryota > Metazoa > Chordata > Actinopteri > Blenniiformes > Blenniidae > Blennius > Blennius ocellaris. Next base: position 25,493,637 of record NC_137663.1, read on the forward strand.
GGGGACTCGAACCGCAGGCCGCCCACGAAGGCCACGGGCCAAACGGAGACTTTCTTGGTGGCGCGCATCTGGAAGACGGGAAAACAGAAACGACCGGTTGCGGCCGTTTTTTTTTTTTTTTTTTATCAACAGACAAACTCGTCGTTCATGAGGAAGGCTTTGTTTGTCTTTGCACTCTGAATTTAATATTCCGCAGAAGGCAACTCCCTCAGCCAGGTGACTCAAAACTCAAAACTAAACAAACCTACAAAATAAATAAAATAATTGCAGTTTGTAAACTGATTTTCATTCATCGATTTAGAAAAATTGTGTGTTGGACGGTCGTGTTTGTTTATTCTCTGTGCACAATTTATTTTATGGGGAATATAATTTGTAAGATTTTTTTTAATAGCGTTAGTGTTACACAATCATTTTGTACGTTTTGTACAATTAATGGCAACAGTCGAGGGGTTTCATAATAAACTCTCGCTCCTGCTCAAATATTTCACATTTTTCTCACTTTTGGCCTTTAATTGAGACCAAAACCTTTTAAATAAAAAAATAAAAAAAAATTTCTTATGGAAGCGTATTGCATTCACATGAAACATATTTAAAATCCACTCTGTTTTTCTGAATGAATAAAGATAACAGTTTTCTGAATTTTTTTGGAATTGATGAGATAATTATCTCATAATTAATGCTGTTGTATTAAAAAAAAAATACATTGTAATTAGCAGTCATTGTTTTTGTTTGCAGTGCTCATTTCCAAGCCTCGTTGTGACAATATTTTAATAACAAACCAAAAATTTGTTCTGCTTTTCTGAATTTACGACATAATTATATCCTAATTATGAGATAATATCTCATTTATAATTGTTAAGATATTGTCAGAACTATGAGCACTGTCAACAAAAAGCTCCTAATTGTGAGATAATATGTCATAATTACGACGATTAAAAAAAAAAAAACCCTCCTCACCTCCTCAAACAGCTCCAGGCTGTAGGTGTTGTCGTCGTCCCCGAAGTAGACGACGCCGTTCTGGCTGCCGTTCAGGCTGAAGGCCTCCCGCAGCCAGCGCAGCGCCAGGTTCCTCTGGATGGTGCCGCGGGGAATCCTGGGGTCCCTGACGTCGCCGCGCGCCTTGTAGTTCCTCGGCGTCTCCACGTTGAGGTGGGTGTAGTTGAGGCCGGTGTCGCGGAGGAGGCGGCCGACCAGCGGCGTCCTCCTCGGGGAGTCCTCCACCAGCATCCAGTGCAGGTTGGCCACGTGCAGCAGGGTGTTGGCCATGCGGGTCAGCTCCGCCTTCTGCACCGGCCGGCCGTAGGTGGGCGTGACCACGTGGATGGTGGGCAGGGCGTCCGACCACGGCGGCGGCCGGCTGTACACGAACTCGGTGCGCACCACCTCCACCACGTCCCGGTTCTGGAGGGAGCAGGACTCCCTGACGCCGAAGGTGCTCCTGGAGTTGGGCGGGCCATCGCGCCGGACGTCTAGAAACCGGCGAAACAAACCGTTTGTCGGGGCCTGCTGGCCAGAGTTCGAATTACGGGGGAGCTAAGGGGAGCTGGGCTCCCCTGAAAGCCTAATTTGAAAAATTTAGGGGGAGCTCTAAAAACACTGGCAATTTTCGCATATATATTTATATTTTCTATGGGTTAAGCTTCATCAGGTTCCTGAAATAAATAATAGTAATAAAATTATGTCAATGTTGTGAGTTTATTCGCTCAAGGGTGGATGTCCACCGCAGAAGATAGGTCTATCTGAGACGATTTTCTGTTCTATTTGGCAGCTTTGATCCGTCTACCGGGTGCTGAAGCGCCGTGGCTTGCCAAGCACATTTTTTTACATGCGCGCACGCAAAATAAAATCTCACGCATACCTATTCTACAAACTTGAGAGGTCTGATCGGAAAATAGGGCTCCCCCGAAAGCCACGTTGTAATTCGAACCCTGCTACTGGCCTTTTTGTTTCAGACAACGTGAAGTGGTTTTCATGTTGGGCCAATAGTGGGCGCTGTTGGTAGTTTTTTTTACACCCCAGAAAAAGCAATTTATTGATAAATGCATTATATTCATTTATGTATTCTTTCTACTGATCCTCTCCGAAAATGTGTATCCCACGTCTCTGAGCATTAGAAGTCATTCATCCCAACATATTTATATGTTGTTGATATTTAACAACTCACTGTAAATGTCCTACATTCTTCTCATGTAGCGTTTACACCTGCACTGAGTACATCTCAGTTTCTACCTTCTACACTGTGTGTATATCAATTCTGTTAATTTACTCTATTTTTAGAGGATTTCTTTTCTTACTGGATTGTTTTATTATTATTTTTCTTTTTTTTGCTCTTGTTTAGATATTTACATATGTTTACATATTTTAATTCTTTAATTTATAATTTCTGCACCTTTTTACCTTGAGCTGTTGTAAGTTTGTGTTTCCCCCTGGGGAGGAATAAAGCTCTATTCTTCTTCTTCTTCATGTAGAATTGTTGGATTTTATCTATAAAAATGTCTTAAAATCACTGTGTTGTATATAAATAACGATTTATATATATATATACAGTGGTATGAAAACGTTTGGGCACCCATGTAAATTTTCATAATTTTCCTTTATAAATCATTGGTTGTTTGGATAAAAAATTCCAGTTAAATATATCTTATAAGAGACAAACACAGTGATATTTGAGAAGTGAAATAAAGTTTATGTGATTCACAGAAAGTGTGCAAGAATTATTTAAACAAAATTAGGCATGTGCATACATTTAGGCACCCTTATATCTTATTGATTTTAATACTTTTAGCACTAATTATTGGAACTCAAGATTGGTTTGGTAACCTCAGTGACCCTTGACCTCCATACACAGGTGAGTCCAATCATGAGAAAGGCTATTTAAGGAGGCCTTAAATACCTTCCACCAGAATCCAGAGCCTAACTGGAAGCTATAGGAAGCGTTTAAAGGCTGTTATTTCTGAAAAAGGAGGATGCACAAAATATTGAGTCATTTTTCTTTTGTGATGCCTAAATTTATGCACATGCCTAATTTTGTTTAAATAATTCTTGCACACTTTCTGTAAATCATATAAACTTTATTTCACTTCTCAAATAGCACTGTGTTTGTCTCCTATAAGATATATTTAACTGGAATTTTTTTATTCAAACAACCAATGATTTATAAAGCAAAATCATGAAAATTTACAGGGGTGCCCAAACTTTTTCATACCACTGTATATATATATATTCATCCAGTAATGCTTAATACTCAAAAATCCCAGCGCAAAAGAGCCAGTATTCCAATCATTGAGTCGTTCCAGCTATTTTACTTCTTTTTTTATTTTTCCGTGCCACCGATTTTGTGAGAGATTATTTTAGGCAGATTAAAGCAGAACTGTTACAGCAGCTATCAGCCCCACGTTGTGAAAATTGCACACGATAATGACCAATTTAATGCAAAAGAATTCTGTTTTATACAAATGCTTCATAAACTTCATAAGGACGTGTTAAAAAAAAAAAAAGTTGGAAGTGGTTGTAATACCAGCAGAGAGAAGTGGCATTAAGATAGATTTCAATCAAAACATAGCCTACGGTCACTTTACAACTTCCCAGTTGTAAAAAGCATGTGGAGTTTTTAAATGCACGTGTTGTGATTTCAAGCCACAAAAGTCCTTTTTAATTTGTCAACAATTTTTTTCTGTCCCGAGGGGGGGTTAGTGGGGCCTCATACTCGCAGCGTACGTTCCTTATCTTGCAGAGATAATTCGATTAAACCGCATGAAACCAAGCAGACTCTCCAGGATGGGAGATTGCTATCAGGCACGGTAACGGGGCACCACTTCCTGTGTGCAACGACGCGCGACACTTTTACCTTCGGGTTAGAAAACGCAGACAAAGATTCACCTCACGAGCCACAAACGCCTAAGCAAATACTGTCGGAACCAAAAAAAAATGTTCGTTATCTGATAAAATCGGCAGCACGGACGCTTGCGGTTATCTTTTCTTTTTTCTTTTTTTCTTTACCCTTTCTGGTGGCGAGCAGAGGGGCGACGGCGCTCTGGTGCCAAACGGTGATGAGCAGCGTCCACGGCAACACGATCAGAACGATGGCGACGATGTCTCGTCTCTTCGGCATCTCCAGAGTCACGCCGGGGGCGTGTCACTACCTGCCGGGACACAACACAGGGGGCCGCCATCAAATATTTAATCGTTCAAGTTAAACTTCTGATCGCCCGTTTAATGGAGCGCCGCACGTTCGGGGGAGGGGGAGGAGGAGGAGGGGAGTGGGGGGTCGGTCTAATGCGTTCGCCGCCAGACTTCCGTTACAAGGATCTGCTTTCAGGGTTATATTTAGCCCAGTGGACGAGCCGCTTCGTCTAATGGACCCTCACAATGCGCCGGTCCCCCCCCCCCCCCCCCCCCCCGCGGAAAAGGAGGCGTCCCGATAAAGAAGCCGCGATGAGTCGACGCTATGGAGGCCGGGAAAGCACTGTGAGCGCTCCGACCTCCTCTGGACGACACGGAGCAAAATGAAGGAACGGCTTGAAGAAAGGCCACAGTGTCAGACTCACATGTTGTCTGTGTTACTTTCACATTGAATTAAACTTACATGCACTGGTGTGATTTGTTGGGTTTTTTTGGTTTTATTTCCCTCTGTTCGCACCACATTCTGAGGCTGTTGCACTGACAGACGTGGGAACAAGCCTCGAGCCGAGGCAGAAAAGTAACCGATGAGTAATTTCACTCTTTGCACACGAGCGCATGCTACTGCATTCTGGATGAACTGGATTAATGCAATTTAGAAGGCGTCAATCAAGCGCAGGCCCCTCTGTTTACACGCCACGATGTCGTCAAGTGAAAAATGGTCTCGTTTGGTTTGGAGGGTCCGTGATTCCAGAGCCACGGAGAAACGCGTTGAAAATGGCTCCCAGGCCTGGAAAAATGCAAATGCTTGTGTTTGTGTGAGGCTGCAGTTCAGCTTCAAGTCTCGTAACGTCACCAAACAGAGAGGAAAAATGAAGTTCACGGGTTATAGCCCCATTTTTGTGTCATACGTTTTATTAAACAATGAATTCAGTTCTAAAAAATTTGCATTCCGATATTGTAAATATTTTTTTCCCCCCCATTAATAATCAAAACGTCCAGGAAAACATGACATAAAAAAACACATTGTGACAAAATGAAAAAAATATAAAGGATGTAAATTGGACAGAGATTCTAAGAGGCTTGTTTTTTTGTTTGTTTTTGTTTTTTGAGACAAACAATATCAAATAAGGCTCCGTTTCAAGTGAGAACACACACGCCTCTCTACTGCCCCCTACGTCCTACATCCACCGCGAGTTGTCCTGATTAAACACGATTTGATTATTTGAGAATTTTTGTTTAAGTGGTGTTCTGCCTTCTTTCTTGATGGTTCACATCTTATAACCGACATGATGCTGCGGCTCCGTCGTTGATTTCCGACGAGGCGACGATGAAAACAGAAAGAACTCCAAACAGATCCAGATACTTTAGTGCTGTGAACTTTAGACCGGGAGAGTCAAACACATTTTAGTTCAGGAGCCGCAAACACGTGCTAAAACAAGTTTCTTTATTGAAATCGTTTGCTTTGACTGGAGCCTCCTGCGGGGGCTTTATCTTTGATACCCCCCGCTTTATTAACTCCTCGGTTCCTACCTTTGTTTATTGCAAATCCTCGCTGCCATCCCACCGACTGACGCTGCTCTGCTCCGGATGTGTCGAACAAATTCAGCAGCACCTTCTGACCCTGCAGAGAGAGAACAGTTGACATTATTTCACAGTTTTGTTGAAGCTGCATCATCGGTCGCTTGCTTTGGTCGGACCGATGATGGTGATGGGTTCATGCTCCGGAGTGTTTGTTGCTGGACAGGCTCGTTCCGGACACGATTCAGGACGAAGCACTTGTGGTAACTTTTATCGACATTCAATCGTCGTCTTCTGCGGTCTTCGCACGGATCCGTGATCCACTCTCCGTGATACACTCCGTGATACACTCTCTGTGATACACTCTCCGTGATTACACTCTCCGTGATCCACTCTCCATGATACACTCTCCATGATACACTCTCCATGATACACTCCGTGATACACTCCGTCATACACTCTCCGTGATACACTCTCCGTGATACACTCTCCGTGATACACTCTCCGTGATCCACTCTCCTTGATACACTCTCCGTGATACACTCTCCGTGATCCACTCTTGATCCATCCCTTTTGTTTCCCCTCCGTTCGGGCCTCCCTCCATGAAACGGCTCCTCTGATGCCTAATCACAAGTCTTTAGACGTAATTAATCCTTGATTAAAAAGGATCAACCTCAGTCTGAGATCAAAGGTCAAGACAGCTAATTAACCACATCAGGATGGGATTAATGGGGTCGTGTTCAAAACAGTGTGTCATTCATACAGACAAGCTGATTATCTGCACGCATCAGGCCGAGGAGCTGTGAATCCGCCCCACCTCCTCTTCATTTTTAAAGTCGCGGTGGAAAACAACCACAGACAAACGATACTGAAGCATGAGGTGGGGAAAAAAAAAAAAACAGAAAGTCAGTGTGACCTGGAACGCTCCCTATATTCCTGAAATAAATCGGATGTGCACAGAGGAAAATGATTTTCTGCACCGTGCCCAGTCGGTCCTTCCTCCGCTAACGGGAGCGAGCAGACGTCAACACGAAGGCAGGAGAATGGAACGTTTGTGGACAAACTCTGACAGAAACCAGACGTCATCCTTAAAGTCGTAGTTCTGGAATCAAACCGGGGGTAAGGTTGTTGTGAGGAAAGCGTGTTAACCACTGCGCACTGTGCCGTTTCCTGTCAGAGGCGTCAAAAGCGTTGGTCAAAGCCGTGGGTCTTCTGTTTGCAAAGGCCTATGATCCTCAACTGTTTGTCTTTTTAATGGTTTTGTACCAACCTTTTGAACCCTGCTTTGATCTTTGATCTTAATTAGCATCATTTTATTGAGTTTTAGTGTAAGATGTATTATTATTATTATTATTATTATTATTGTTGTTGTTTTTTATTTGTTCTTATTGTTCTTCCATCTCTGACGCCATTTGGCACACTCATCAAGACTAGTGAAAAATTTAAGGAAATCTTAAAAATTAAACCTTAGAGTTCCCAAATGTGCTCTCCAGCAACATTTTTTTTTTTTTTTAGCAAAATGTGGACAAACTGAAATCATCATTTGTCCAGTAATGTTCAGTAAACACCAGAGGTTCATTCTGTGGAATTCATGTCCAACTGTAATAATTGAATGTCCTCCTTGTGTCTTCCCGGTTATCTGTAAAACAGATCTATAGACTCCACCTGCTCCAGAAGATGGAAAAAAACTGCTAAGGAAATGCAGGACTTGGACCACCAGATTAGAAAGGCAGATCTTTGCTAACTTGTGCTACTGGAGCACAAGTTAAGGGTGGGTGTACAGTCCCAGGTGAATTATGCTAACTACTAACTACATTAACTAAACCAGCTCTTGTATTTGTAGGAAATAAAGAAGACTAAATGAATTGTGCATCATGTCTTTATTTGGTGGTGGTGGTGTTGGTGGTGATGGTGTTGGTGATGAGGGCATATGGTGTCTCTGACAGTTCTGCCGTCCTGCATAGCTGACGGCTCTTGTCCTGCGGGGAGGCCGGTTGAAGTTCTGTTGGAGAGCGTGGTTCAGGGTCTGGGTAAGGGGTCAGCAGCCGGGGTTGGCATGGGTAACCCTTATCACCCAGCAGAAGGCCATCAAACTCTCCTATAATGTCAAGTGGACACATTAAATGATATGCATGAGGGAGATAGGTGAATTATGTTGTGCAAATCCTGAGGCTACTCACCACGTTGCAGTCTGGTGCTGAGGTCTGACTTGTGGTACATCCGTGAGTCGTGTACAGACCCAGGCCACTTGGCCTCCACATTGGTTATGATGTTTGCAGCATCACATATGATCTGGATGGTGCACAGAAGAACAGATGTTTAACTATGATGCGCTCTTTATCTTTAACATTCTGAAACAATCAATCCTCATGTACCTGCACATTTATGCAGTGAATGGACTTCCTGTTCACAAAATCTGCCTCATTTTGTGAAGGAGCTTTGACGGGGATGTGCGTTCCATCGATGCAGCCTATCACATTTGGGAATCCTGAAAGACAAGAAAATTACTACTCCCACTCTAAGATCGCAGCGCAATATCATAAACAGAATGTTATTTAATATTTATTTAATGGATCTCATCATTTACCTGCAATCCTGTGGAACTCCTCCTTGATGACTCTTGAAGTTTTCACTCCAGGGAAAACAACAAAGTTTGCTAAAAACCTTTTTAGGGCATGGCTACGGCTGGTGATGTTGCTAATGTACGGAGCGATTAAGCTGTGGATGTACATAATGGTCTCTGCAGTAAAACAGTACCGCTCAAAAAGGAAGGTGTCTGGAAATGCCAGTACATCTATGCGCGGTCTGATGATGATCTTGTCTGCGAATATTTAATTCTCGGCGAAGTATGCATCTTCATCGATCGGATCGTTATCAAAACATTGGGAGCCAGAGTTGTGGGGAAACCAGAGCCCATGGAGTAAACCCACATGAATGAGTTTCAGTGGATTCATGTTTTCTGAAGAGTCTGATCTGGACGTCTTTGTCTCGGCAGGTAGTAGAAATGACGGCGGCGGGCGGGTTCTCTGGCGTCCCAGAGAAATAACCTGAACTGTTTGTGGACAGGGGGAAAAAGTCCACGGGATGATCCGAGGCATGATCAGGGCTTCTTATGAGGAGGGGGGAGAAGAAGCGGGATTTCAGGTCAGCATGCAGGAAGGTATGCGGTTGCAGCGCACACTCAGGATCCGGAGAAGAGAAAGAAAAAAAGAAAAAGGGAAAAACAAAGGTGATTCCACGGACGGTTCTCGGCTCGTCCAGCGAGGTGAAGGAACTCCGGGGCCCGGTCAGCGTGTACACGTGGTACTTCGTCTCCGTGCGAAAAGGTGCGTCCGTCTCGACGCAGATTTCGACTTTGAAGAGACAGAAGTTACCTTCGCGGGTGTTTTTATACCTCGCCGCTTGGTTCCGGGTTCCCGCTGCGCTCAGAGCCATGTGGACCAATCCTGAAGGAGGACGTCTTTGTCTCGGCAGGTAGTAGAAATGACCGGTCCCACAGCAAGCTCCTCCTCTGTTGGTCACCTTTTACCTATCTGGAACCATCCTTCTTTCTTTTTCACTTTCTTCTCTCTCTCTCTCTTTCTTTCCTTGCCAGCTGCATGTGTTCCTCGTTCCACTCTTCGATCTCTCTTTAGTTGTCGTGGGGTTCGCCGACCTCTGAAACCTTCTTGGCCTCTTCCACTGTCTCTCTGGCCTTCTTCTCTCTACTGTCATTGTTCACCACCATCTGAAGAGTCGCCTCCAGAAACCTTTTTTCTTCTTTTTCTTGGCCTGGAGTTGCTCCTCTAAGAGCTTTTTGTCCTCCTCCAGCCTGGTCTTCTCAGCCAGCAGGGCATTCCACTGAGTTTGGAGGCTCTTGTTCTCCTCCTGCAGAGACTCGTTCTCCTCCTGCAGAGACTCCTTCTCCTCCTGCAGAGACTCCTTCTCCTGCTGCAGAGACTCCTTCTCCTCCTGCAGAGACTCCCCCTTCTTCTGCAGGGCTTTGTACTTATTGTGGATGGCCTCCTTCTCCTGCCGCAGAGACTCGTTCTCCTCCTGCAGAGACTCCCTCTCCTCCTGCAGGGCTTTGTAGTTATTGTGAAGGGTCTCCTTCTCCCCCTGCAGAGACTCATTCTCCTTCTGGAGGCCTTTGTACTTATTGTGGAGGGTCTCCTTCTCCCCCTGCAGAGACTCATTCTCCTTCTGGAGGCCTTTGTACTTATTGTGGAGGGACTCCTTCTCCCCCTGCAGAGACTCATTCTCCTTCTGGAGGCCTTTGTACTTATTGTGGAGGATATCCTTCTTCCCCTGCAGAGACTCATTCTCCTTCTGGAGGCCTTTGTACTTGTTGTGGAGGGTCTCCTTCGCCTCCTGCAGAGACTCCCTCTCCTCCTGCAGGGCTTTGTAGGTATTGTGGAGGGTCTCCTTCTCCTCCTGCATAGACTCATTCTTCTTCTGGAGGCCTTTGTACTTATTGTGGAGGGACTCCTTCTCCCCCTGCAGAGACTCATTCTCCTTCTGGAGGCCTTTGTACTTATTGTGGAGGGTCTCCTTCTCCCCCTGCAGAGACTCATTCTCCTTCTGGAGACCTTTGTACTTATTGTGGAGGATATCCTTCTTCCCCTGCAGAGACTCATTCTCCTTCTGGAGGCCTTTGTACTTGTTGTGGAGGGTCTCCTTCGCCTCCTGCAGAGACTCCCTCTCCTCCTGCAGGGCTTTGTAGGTATTGTGGAGGGTCTCCTTCTCCTCCTGCATAGACTCATTCTTCTTCTGGAGGCCTTTGTACTTATTGTGGAGGGACTCCTTCTCCCCCTGCAGAGACTCATTCTCCTTCTGGAGGCCTTTGTACTTATTGTGGAGGGTCTCCTTCTCCCCCTGCAGAGACTCATTCTCCTTCTGGAGACCTTTGTACTTATTGTGGAGGGTCTCCTTCTTCCCCTGACCTTTTAATTCAGCTGCGGTTGCACAGGCGAAGTGCAGCGTCGCCGAGGGTCTCTCATTCTCCTTCTGCAGTTCAGCATTGGCTTCTTGGCTGCCACCGAGCTGCTGGATCGCCTCTTGTTTTAAGTCCGTCTCTGTCGTTTGATGTGACTCGCTGCCTGAGGAGGCCTTGGCCTCCCTCTGTCGTTCTGCCTCCAACAATCCAGAATTCATCATGAGAGCCTTCAGTGTGGACAATTTCACCTTCAGCTCCTCTTCAACTAGCGCTAATTCTGGGCAATTGAAAGGATTTTTTTGTCGGAATAATTCCCGACGTTGGTTCGTGAGTTCATTGATACGGCAGCGCATCATCCTCACATGAGCGGCGTTCGGCTTCGGAGCCACAGGAGGGCCCTGTTTAAAACTTTCTCTCACTTTTTCAGCCATTTCTCTCAAAACTTTTTCAAAACAACACTATGTCACGTGGTGGCTACTGTGCAAAATGGTGCTCGTCTTTGCAGGTCTGCAGTTTAAAAGCTTGTGGCGTCTGCACATGAAAGGCTCAATTGCTGCTATCATGTGAGGTCATTGCAAAAAGTTCATTACTTTGATGTAATGGCTTTGATATTGGGACCAAAGCCATTACATCAAAGTCACACCCAGTGATGTAATGGCTTTGATCTTGGGACCAAAGCCATTACATCAAAGTCACACCCAGTGATGTCCTAACACAGTTTTTGTGTTGCTTTAATGTTTCAGGAACAGTCCATAATATCAATATATAATTCTTTCTAAAAGATCCAATGACTCGGGTCCAGTGTAGAGTTGGTGGACTGTATACAGCTCTGACATTCATAACATCTATGCCTTGAAGAGAATGTTTGTTATACAGAAAGCATGTATGACTGTTCTTCGATGCCCAGTTCTGTAAAATTAAAACTACTACTGAAATATCTGTCATTTGTGTATTTGAATATGTGTTGAAACTGGCAAAGGTGCAGACACATTATATTCACATGCCAAGTTATTATTTGCTGAATTTCAACACCACATCAGTAAGATAAGGACAGCAGATCCAGACATAACACTAAATAAAACTACAAGCAGCTACAACCATTACTACTACTACTACTTCTACTACTACTTCTACTAATAATAATAATAAGAAGAAGAAGAATCTATTATCATTGTTACACAACACCTAAGCTGAGAAATTAGTGATGCTGCCATGAAAGACAGTTACCTTGTTGCTATGAAACTACAGCCTCAAAGTCATGCTGTTAATTGACAGTGAATTAAATAAAAATTAAAAAACCCTGCATAATGCAGCAGCCATTTTTGACATTTCACTGTATTTTGCACCAAAACGTTGAAATAAAAAATTTTTATGTTGAGATGGTTGTCATTTTCCATAGTGATTTATTTATTTTTTGTCACAATACAGATGTTTTCATCATTCTTCGCCACAACAAAGGAAAACTTCAACATTTTAAAGTAAAGGTCATTATAGCACTATTTTACCGGTCCGGCTCACTCACTCCGAGCACTGTTGTCATGGAAACGGACTCCCGAAACGCAACGACAAGTTTTTCGACACTGCTCAGCAGAAGAGCTGAGTGGCTAAGCACAGAGGGGGGATTATTTGTTAATGACCTCCACGGGGGGTAGATGAGTCAATAAACAAACAAATCCAACAAATAAACAAGCTGAAGTGGATTTTCACTCACAGTTTCTACGGCATTTTTAAGGGGCATTTTTCCAAAACCTCGTCAGGTCAAGAATATATGTTTGATCAGCCACAAAACGCAGCGTTGTTTTCCTCAGCCGGGCTGTAAACACACCGCCCGTACTGTATTTGAGCACCGAACCAGATCGGCCATTGAAGAAGGGGCCCGGCGAGCAACAAAAGGAGGAATAATTCTGATAAATTATACGCATCTGACCCCTCTACACTCTCACGAGGCACTGACACTGTACTGCAGGAACACATATCTCGTACACTCGCATCATGAGGCGGATCTGGAAACGTCTAAAACATGGCTGTCAAACAAATGTTAGTTCAGTTTTAGTTCACTTTCTGTAGTGTATTTTATATTCTTATTTTCATGAGTGCAAAATCTTTCTTTCTCACATCCATCACTCTGTCTATTCCTGCTTTTCAATTGTCAATGTCCTTGTTTCATTATGGAGCTACAGGGGACGGCAACATGCTTTGATGTAATTTTCTTTTTTTTCTGAGAAAGCTTCACTCCAAGGAGAAACTGTAAAACCTGTTCATTCTGTATATTTGGCCTGAATTCGGGCGTCTTTAATAGAGCTGAATGTGTTGGGTTTTTAAAAAATTAACTAATGTATAAATGTCTCATTAAAGTAGAGGGGAAAATGTCAGTTTCTGCAAAATCCTTGAAAAAAAAACCCCACAAATTTACAAATTGTGACATAAACCCCTTGAGAGGCAACCGGAGACACACAGTTTTATGTAAATCTTGGAGTTTTGTTTTTTTTAGAAATCGTCATTTGTGGAGACTCGTAGCGTTCATGTGTAAATGTGCGGCACAAACGCAAAGTAAAATCACAGTCTTTTCAAGCACAGACGTGGCCTAACTGTCTCTGGATTGAAGCTCCCAGGCTTCATTCCTCGTGTCTGATTGCTGCTCTCCTGCCCTGACGTCTTCCACCTGTGCCTGAGTGTGTGATTGTCTGCACCTGGTGCCTTTAGCATATAAGGGACTTCTCTGCGTTACTGCGTCTCTGTCCTCCCGTACGGCAGCTTCTGTGAACGTCACTGCTGCAAAATGTGTTCAAGAATGTTATTGCAAAATGCGACGTCATTACATAAACGGGGTTAAAATGTACTACGGGATTCCATATTGCACCATTATTACATAATTTGGCGGTACAAGGTGTGATAACTGGACTGGAGTGACGATTCGGCCAGGCATTCAAGTCGGCGCTGAAAAAGATCCACAGTGCCTCGCGAAGCGTCTTTTAAAATGTGTGACACAGCCTGCGAAACCTATAAATAGTTCTCTCTTGGTGTCGGACCCCTCAGTGACATAAATCCCGTCTCGGCTGAGGAATCCATACTAATGTTGTTTGTGTTAACGACGGGGCGACGAAATCGTGTTTGATATCCGACTCATAAGGGTATCCAGAGTCCGACTCCTCGTGGCAAAGCTCATCCTTTTGAGAAAGATGAAAAATAGTTCTGTGTGTGTGTGTGTGTGTGTGTGTGTGTGTGTGTGTGCGTGTGCGTGTGTGTGTGTGTGTGACAGACGGCTGCAGGTAATCTGACGCATTTCCCCCTCTGCTTTTTTTTTTTTTTTTTTGATGTTCTTATGTTTGCGCTCATCCCTTTCAAGTGGTTTGAAGTGTCGACGTTGAGCCGGGCCGCCTTGATCTGCGGACGCTTTGGAATTCTAACACGGCGCCGCTCGGGGATTTGAAGGATGAAGAGTTTCACACCTCGGTACCTTCATCCGTCTCGCGCCTCCGTCTGCTCGCGCTGCGGGGGGAAACTTTTTGAGTTCTGTTGCGTTTCGCATCCACCCGGTGACGTGACCGTTCGCAAAATCGCGGAAATCCAAATTAGAACTTGCGATAAGAGGGGTACTCACAGAGATGAAGGAAGAGCCACAGATCTACGGCGTTGATGAAGCGACAGTTCTCTCTCTCTCTCGCTCTCCCCCTCTTTGCGTTTGACGCTCGCGGGTCGGGGCGACGACGGGCGGATTGGGTTCACGGCGTCCGGTGGGTGCCATCCAATCCCCCCGGGGAAGGGTCGCGTCCTCAGTGCCAGCCCCTGCGGGAGACAGAGGAGGTCACCCCCCACTGGAAGAATGCCGCTTCTCATTGCAAAGACAAAGGCCGGGATTGTCGGAGCTGATGGCAGAGGGACGGGGCCGCGGGGCGGCCGTGGCCGGAGGACCCGGGACAATAGAATAAATCACATAGAAAATGCCGAGCAGGAATCCTTCCTTTGGGGGACGGAGTCGGATTTGAAGAATCCAGAGCGCCATGCATAACACGGGGGTTGTTTATCTGGAGCATAAACAGTTGGTCACATGGCCCGGCCCGGGCCCGGCAGCCAGTGGGGGCATTTCTATTCATTTCGCTTTCGTTTCCTGACGGGCGTATGAAAGGGGAGCACTTTGAATGGACTCCTGTGCTTGAAAAGTCTCATCGAGGGACGGGGTGAAGAATATGCCTCGAACCTTAACGGAGTCTGCAGACGGAGACGAGGCAGCGGGTTGGAGGGAAGAAACTGCTTCAGACTTCAATTGTGTGAAAAATCGAGTTTAAAATTACTCTGATATTGTTGAGAATCGTCATTAAAAAAAAAACACTTAATGCCTTTATGCTGTGAGATCCGTACTTCCAATTAACTGATGCACTTTGCAGTGCAACTGTACATTTCTATTATATTCTGGTTTCATGCCATCACTCATACGCAAGTCAGAATACACACACACACACACAAACACACACACACACACACAACATTTCACACGCTACTACAGTAGCTCCATTCATCGGGGGCCCTCGTAGTTTGTGCTGCACAAAGCCTGGTACTGTTGGACAATCCTCATCTCACAGTTCTGATAGCATCAAACATGAGGCCTACTGTTTGTGGTTTTTCCTCAAATTGGAAAAATTAGATGAAGAAAACCGAATCTTTTCGCGTCAGGAACGTCAAGTGTTGCACGAATAATAATGACAGTCGTAAAGTAAAACTGTTTATGAGCATTGCTTACTTTAAAATCTGACTACACACAATTTCCCCTTTATTAAAACACTTTCACTTGGTCTCGTTGGTCCAAAAACAGTTTTTTTTTTTAATTTATTGCTTTTCCTTGATTTTCCGCCATTTGAATATTGGATCCGAGGAGCTGCATTCAGAATCTGCTGTGTCTGTGTGCGCTGGACTGGCTCCGCCCCTCCCATCTATGGGAAGAGGAAGGAAGTACTTCCTCTCGTGGCGCCATGTGCCAGAGCAGAGCTGCCTGATTGTGGGAGGAGTCAAATGGGGGGAGGCGCCTACCTTGATTGTGATTGCCTAACCCCTGATGACACTATATAGGGTTTGATTTCTGATTGGCTGGTTGGAGCAACACACTTTTTAAAACCTGGAACAAGCCAGGGAGAGAGAGGACACACTTTCTTCACTTCTGGAGCGTCGATCCAGGTGTGGAGACGATTATTACTGCTGGAAAACTTTTAGAAAGTGAGTTTTGCCTGGTCAGTTTTGGTCCACGGGTCTATTTCCATTATGTACGCTCAGCACCACAACGAAGAAACACTTTAAAGTTAAATTTTTTAAAGAATACTATTGCACTCTCTTACCGCCCAAGGTTAAATTGGGTTGTACGAAATGTGTTTGTCACACGTCCATAAAAAAAGCTTAATCTGCTCGTAATTAATTCATGAGACGTTGTGATAAAACGCGCACGCGAGCAACCTCACGTTAAAAAAATTTATATATTCTATCAGTGCGCTCGCGTTTTGATGTGAGCGGCATATCCGGAGGGGATCATCTGTCATTAAACCGACTTTAAAACCCATCATATTCAACAAACTGTGAGCCCTCGCCGCGTTAACCTGAATATAACTGGAGCCTTATTCTTATTCAGGCCACCTGTTATGAAAGACTCCAACTTCTTGCTTTGATAGCGTCTCCCCGAGGTGAGAAACGCCACTCAGAGTTTGACAGATGGGCGATTAATGAAACGCTGGAGCAATTTCAAAGGTGCCCACAGAAAGAGGAAGGTGTAGGTGTGCTATTAAAATGCAAATCATTAGTCTCACATTCAATTAAGGCGTTGCTCACGACTGCCGCATGCAGTGTTGATACGCGTGTGATGAAAACACCGCGAAGCGGAGCTGCTGTGGTATTGTGGCTCCTTTGGAGAACGATCCAGGCGATAATTAGAGGCTTTTGACTGCAAGCGCCTCTTGCAAGTGTCACTCCTCTTGGCTGCTTTTGTGTTTTTGTAGCCTCGCGTCGACGTTTACGCGCTTGATGGTCGGCGCCGCGGCGGGTTCTCACACCGCTCCCCTCATTTGTTCGTTTTCGTCTTTTCTTTTCATCAGAAGCCCGAGAATATAATCAAGGTGCCCTGCGGCGTCTGGCGGCGTCCCAACTGCGGACGAGCCGATGAGATATTGAGGATGTATTTGGTTTTAGATCTTTTTCGCAGCACTCTTGTTGCAGTCGTGGGGGTCAGAGACACATCTGGAAGGATTATTTAGTATATTTGACACAATAACACAAGATATATATTTCGTTTTTGTCCACGATTAATTTTTTTCAGCGTCGTTGATTTGAAGGTGAATTTTGATCTCATACTAACCTGATTTTACACATTATGCCAAATTGTTGTTTTTTTTTGCCAATTTTAACTTCAGGATGAACTTTTTTTAATCTATTTATTTATTTATTTATATTGTTGTTTTGCTTTTATCAGCACATTCTTTTATATTTTATATATTTGTTATAAAACGGCACTTTAACGAGGACTGGACCTTACAATTTCACTGTACGGTGTTTCAATGACAATAAACACATTCTATTCTATTCTATTCTATTCTAGGATGTTTCTATGCAGCAATTCCTAAAGATGCACTTGTTCAATTTGTTTACCATTAAGAGAATGGTAAACAAAGAGAAACAAAGCCATATGGTACAGTACTAAATATATATGGCCATATACTAGATGTATGAATAATATATCAATCAGAAATAACAACGTGTAAAAGCATATTGCACAGGATTTATGTTCTCCAAAACGTTCTGGACGCTCATTCCTCGCCTGACGTTAATCTCCGTTCCGCTGTCGCCTCTTCACACGCTGCAGACGATTAGCTGGTCTCCCAGCATGTCCTCATTTGTCAAGAGGAAATTTCTACAGTGTTCATTTTTTGTTATCCGCAGTCATTTTTGCAGACGGCGGTGACGGGAGCGTCTCCAACCACCGAGGTAAAAATGTCTGACTTATAGGTAAAAAAACACAAAAAACAACACAGACGGGAACACATAGTGTGTCGAAAAGTAACCGCGGCGCGGAACGCTGGAGAAATTCATCTTCTTCTGGATATAAAGCGATTAAAGAACCAGCGCAGCCAGCGAGGGTTAGATCATTCAAAGTGTGGGTTTGTGTGAGTGCAGCTTTGTACGGCGAAGATGTTTACAAGTACAGGCGGTGCGAAGTCTAACGTTTCAGGCGTCGCGTTAATGAGACGCAGGTCGCGGCCGTGCCGGCGCCGCTTTTCACAGCTCAGACGGTGAAAATGTTCCCCGCTCTCTCGGCACAGTTTTGCATTTTCACCGGCTCCCTCTCGTCGGTTTGATCACGACGACACAACCTCCACAATCATATATGGCGAACAGCAGCTGTTGAAATGTTGCTTGTTTTTTGCTTTCCCGTCGCTTAGAAGCAACTTTTCAAACGGAAACATATCAGTGACAGTAGATTTTTGGAATATCTTTTCTTTTTTCTAATTTGAATCTATTCAAAAGTGTTTAAATCTGTATTCATATAGATTTTTCGGGGGGACTTTTTCTTGAATACGTCCAAAATTGTGTACAGATGGATGTATAAGAATCTAAAAACATCCGTATGAAACCAGCTCCACCAGATTTAAGTGTATAAACTAACAATAAGAGTGTGGATCATTTCATTTAAAAGGACGAATAAGAAAGTATCTCCCGATCACAGTTCCCAGACTCCAACTACCACAGTCTGCTTGTCGACCACTTCCCAGACTATTGAGTGCGCCTATATATAAGCCACACCCACCAAATGTAAAAAAAAAAAAAAAAAAAAGGGAAAGTTCGTAGTTACATGATGCACCTGAACGCATCACCAGAAATTACGCTCATTAAACCTGTAAAAACCCATAAATGAGATGTTTCAGGGTTCGCAGGGTGTGGAAAAACGTAATGGCTTATAGTCTGGAAATTACGGTAATTACTTATTTTCAAAAGTGACGAATTACCTAAATAATTACTAAGTTACTTTTCACTTAATTTACAACATGGAAACGCTATAAAGTAATTGACCTTGCAGCCTAATTTCATGTTTTCTGATTGTCTCATCATATAAAACTGAATCCAATCTTGTATTAGCGTCATGCTGTTGATAAAAGTTTTCCACGCAGGGTGCACAGCCGACGCAGACACATTAACAAGAATGCAGCTTCTGGCAGGCGTCCAGGGTGAGAAAAAAAAAAAAAAAAAAAAGAAGGAAATGACACATATACTGTGCCTCCTTTTCCACGTGCAGCTGGAAACTGACAAACACGAGAAGCCAGAAGATGCTACAGAAACGCTCCAAATCCGTTTGGCAAGCAGAACCTCGGAGGCTCCCAACGCTCCGGGCGTCAATCCAAAGCGAATCTGTCTTACATGTCGATTTTTATTTAACGCCAGAATTTCCACTGAGCAAACTAATGAGCATCAGAAATAGTGAGCAAACTTACCGGGCTGGCAAATTAACACAGAAATGAGACGACAGTGTGTGACGTCGTTATGTGATTTCCATATCTTGAGTTTTAAGATGAGATCCCAGCAAACAGAAAGAAAGTGAGCAGACTAGATGTACTGTCCTGGAAAAAAAAAACAAAAACCACCTCATTGAATCCAGCTTGGTGACATTCAGGTAGAAACGACGTGCTCGGCTCTGCTTCATGCATGAGGAGGCTCATCTCGCGACAGGCGAAGCTTCATCCATCTGCAGTCATTCAATCGTCACATTCTGATTTGTTCATTTTCTCTGGCTACTCCGGTCTCCTCCCACACATGTGAGTATAAAATACTGAGTTTAGATGTGTCAATATGCGTGACTGCGAGTGGCTCGTGATGGACGGGGGGGGGGGGGGGGGGGGGGGGGGGGGGGGGGGGGGGGGGAACCTGAACCCGTCGGCTCCAGTCGACTGAGGGACGTCGACGTAATCCCTACGAATCAAGACGCAGAAATCCTCTGAAGCGAATCTCACCAGTTGCATCTGAGGTTTCTGTGTTTGTCTCTCAGCGAGAATACTGCATGTTTGAACCCCTGCAGAAGTGTCCATGAGCAAACGATTCCTTCTGCCCATGCGCCGATAAAACCAACATGGCGGCCCCCCCCCCCCCCCCCCCCCCCCCCCCCGTAGTGCTGTGACTCGCCGTCCATATCGGTAGTTTAATAGTCGAGAGACTCTCCCCGGACGTCGTCCGATTCGCCATCGGCCTAAACGAATATTCAGGTTCTCTGGATTCTGTTCTTAGCGTATCGTTCCGCCCCCCCACGTCTCATGCAACAGCGCCTCCCGGTGGCCCGGCGGACTAACTACATCTATTGTCCGCGTGTCCGCCGCTGGGTTAACACACCATTTCCTACCGACTTCCCTTCACTGGTCAGTAATCTAATTAACATCTCGTGCTCTGTGTTTGAGAGCAATTTGGTGGAGCTGTTCCCTCGGTTCATTTTCTCACCGTTTTGCATGTAAGGGTCTGTTGAGCTCATGTTTGTGTTCTCACTTGCAGCCCCGGGGTAATCAGCGCTCATCAAAACCCGCGTCTTATCACCTCGCTGAATTACAGCCACAATCAGGCGATGATTACGTCGGGACGCGTACATGACCACAACGTGAGTGTATGATAGAAATTCAGGCGTGTAGCTGAGGGTGGGGGGGGGGTGACAGACAATCAGCTCCGTCAAAAAATCACAGTGTGTACATGGAGTGTAATATTCCGCTGAGCGTGTAATTAGCAGTGAGAAACGACAAGTCGGCGCGAGAAGTCGCAGCTAATGACGTCGGCCCGCAAGTCACGTCGGGATATTTTCTTCTCAGATGAAAATGCAGCCGAGGTGCGAAACGTCCGGCCACAAGAAGAGACACTGCCACACGATCGGCGGAGAGTTTAAAACCACCGCGGCACAGAAAGCACAAGAAGAAGAAGAATGTATATATTCATGCAGGCTGCAGCCTTCTTGTTAAATCGGAATAAATTAGCATTCGGTAGCATTTCGCTGATTGAAAACACGGCTCCCCCCCCCCTCAACCCCCCAACCCCCCCAACCCCCCTGCAGAGGCCGTTTTAACTTCCAATAGGAGTAAATATAGAGCGACGCTCCGTAAACAATCAGTACAAACAATCAGGAAGGAAGCGTATGCATGACCTTGACTCAATTATAACACGCCCAGCACGTTCCCTCCTATACCGCGGCACCCTACGCTCTGACACACACACACACACACACACACACACACACACACACACACACACACACACACACACACACACACACACGCACACACCACATACATTAGCTTGTTTACTCAGTCTCTCAGATGGTTTTTCCCGGGGGGGGGGCAGAGAAAAGTTTTAAAGTAGTGCAGTGAGTTTTAAGTAGTGCAATCTTAATCAGAATGGGAACATTTAGATGAGAAGACACACACACACACACACACACACACACACTCACACAGAGTTTGAGGCAGAGGGAGGGTCTTTGTTCGACTCTCGCTGTCTTTTTCAGCACAATCATGAAATATGAAAAACATTCCTCCGAGTCCAGTCTGAAGTCTTATCTGATTGGGAAACACGACGTTCAACAGTTTATATCGTGCAGTGGGCTCAAATCTGCAGATCTGACCTGTTTGCTCGACTCGTGACTGACGATTTGGAGGCGATGAGACATTCAAACTTCTATTAGTCGCGATGGAACATTTGTGCGACGCGACAAAACGGGTGTCATACGACACACAGCAAGTTATTCACTGACCTAAATGAACAAATAGACATTGAGGCACGACTGAAAACACTAATAAAACAAAATACACTGAGATAATCCTGGATCAATAGCAGCCAAGAACAATAAAGGAATGGCTCACATTGCGAAAAAGAAAAATAATAATAATACGGGTTTATTTGAAGTGCCTTCAGGTTTATCACCTTCCCAGCCTTTGTTTTTGTGTTTTTGACGAAACCATCACAATAAGTCTGAACACAGATAAGCAGAGACAAAAACAACAAATGTCACACATCAAGCAGAACTTCCATTGTTGTTCTTAATGTTTCAACCAACTAAAAACACGAGATCCATGTGGTCGTCAACGTTATTTCTTATTTTTCTTTAAAGGGGTCATTATTATTATTATTCAGCTTTTCAAAACATTCCCGAGTCCCGTTGGTCCAGAAACCTTGTTTTTAAAGTTTAAAGCTCCTCCTTGATTTTTCCTCCATTTGAACATTGGATCCTAGGAGCCACATTCAGAATCTGCTGTGTCTGTGTGAGCTGGACTGGCTCCGCCCACACACACGCCCATCTACGGGAAGAGGAGGAAGTACTCCCTCTCGTGGCGCCATGTGCCAGAGCAGAGCTGCCCGGTTGTACCTCTTTGACCTTCATAAAGCTGCATTGACTCATTAAAGGCACAATAAATCTGTGTTTCTTTATCGGCGTGAACTCGACAACAAAGACGACGGATGAATCGACGCCGACCTCGTGGACTCGAGCCGGTGGCCCTTATGTTGCCGCTATGTTTTACGACGACGGTGTGAACATCACGCCGCGGAAAACGTGTTGCGGCGGCCTTGACTCCATAACGCCGAGCCCAGTCCAGCATGTGCCAAGTGTTGTTGTTTATAAACACGGCAGCATCGCACGTTTCCGTACAGCCGTTTCCTTGGTGGACTAATCTGTGTAACGATTGAAAAAAAAAAAAAAAGGGAAATATTGGAAATAAGCATATTCACAATGCTAAAATGGGTTTGGTTTGTCCTCGGTGTCCGTCATAATAAACGTGGCCACTAGAGGTCATAAATCTACATCTTCGGTAGTTAACGCCGGCCCCCTCTCATATCTCAGCGTCCGAACCCCCCGGCCGGACGACCACTTTGTTTCTCCTCGATGTGGCGAGGGGTGAATATCTCTGCATCGCTCACAGTGGAATCCGACGTGAGGAAAGCAGAGTTCGGGACTTCAGAGGAGCCGGCATCCTCGCTCTGCGTATTGATCGGCTCCTGCAGCAGTTTCCCCTCCGCCTCTGATCTGAAGCGGTTTTTTTTACACAATCTGGCTTAAAAAAAAAAAAAAAAGGTGCATCGACGAGTGACGGGGGTGAAAAACGAACGCTCTCCTGTAGATTCAGTCGTCTAGAATAGTCGTTGAGAATGAGACACAAATATCCAATTTCCTTGGACAGTCTGAAAAGACAACATCATGTAAAACACCTTCGAGTCACACGGTCGACTTGGAAATGCGCCGCCTCGGGTCTGAATGAAAGACAACCAGCGGGGGGGATTAAACTTTGCAAACCAAAGCAGCGATTGATCCGAGCTGGAAACCTTGCCCCGGGACTTACCTGCACAACGTGCGCAGTGTGACAACGCAGAGCTGCGAGCTGCACTTTGGGATCTCGTGAGGTTCCTTAATTGAACGACGGTAATAGACTCGCGTAACGATGCCGTTCGGGAGGAGCTTTCGACTCCATTAATGCCAATAGGATGCGATTTCTTAGTGCAGTAAAACACCACTTTACTCTCTGTTGGTATCATAGAAAGGCCAAATAAAATATCTGTAATTCAGTCTGGTCCTTTCAGGAAAGGATAGAGAATTTGTTGGATTCTAATAGTTTCCCTACAGGCTTATTTTATCACCAATTCTCCCTTTATTCGCTATTATTAGAGAATAAACATCCTCCTGTTTGTTAATTAAACTTAAGCCACACCGTCATATTAAGAAATACATCTTCAATGTAAAGAAGGAGACGTTGGCAGATTGAGCGGTTGTTGAAAATGGAAATAAGCGATTGTTTTGGCTCAAAGCAACTTGTTATATGTTTTACTTAAAATCTCAATTTTATTGACTAAAGTCTTAATTAGTGTTTTTTCAATGTATGAAATATGCTTTATGAAATAAACAAAGAAACAGTTGTCTGGGTTCAGTCATTTCAATATATAGCTGAATTGAAGCATATTAAATTCAATATATATGATTAAAAAAAACATAGCAAGACAAAACTTATTTGATCCAACATCTTTTCCAATGTTCAAGAATCAAATTTATTAATTAGTCTGACTCACTGTTTAACAAACCCTGGGTGCTCTAATTCGATCGTCAGTTTCAAAGTAAAGGCATGGAGGTCTTTACATCGTGCTTGCAACTGTTACACATCTTCCATTAAAAATCCATTTTGTGTTGTTTTTTTGTTTTTTTTTATTTGTCTTCCAGAACTCAACCATCATTTCGTGATGAATCTCACTTTACATCTCTAAAGCAACGGAGAAACGAAGATCTGAGTGATCTTTGGTGAAATGACTGAGCAGCTTCAAAGTTTTTCTGCAGCTCGGTGGAAAAACTCCCGTCGCCAGTCGATCGGTACTTCAATACCCGGTACTTCAATACCTGGTACTTTAATATCGGTACTTCAATACCTGGTACTTCAATATCGGTACTTCAATACCAGACTGGCGGCTTGGAAAAGCCTCCGGAAGCCTGTCGGCATCTCCGACCCCGGCAGCCTCCGAGCAGAAATAAAGAAGGGTTCAGACCTTAATTGCAGAGTGTGGCAGCTCAGCATCCTCTCCTCCTCCTCTTCCTCCTCTTCTTCCTCCTCTTCCTCCTCTCCCTCCGTCTCCTTCTGCCACCGAGCGCACAGAGATCTGCTCAAAGCAGATTCCCGTCAGCCTCTGCAGCAGTGATCAGTTTTTCCAGAGGAGTCGTCGCCGACAGAACGGACGAACGGACGCAAGGTTCGCACATCCCGGCGTGACGAGCTGCCAGAGCTCACGCCGAAGACTGAAGATGTGGAGGGAAGAGAGAGAGAGAGAGAGAGAGAGAGAGAGAGAAAGAGAGAGAGCAGCTTATTAGCCAGTGAAAACCCTCCCTCACTCCCTCCCTCCCTTCTGTTTCTCCTTGGTTTACTGTTGGAGCTGTCGTGTTCTGGCAGAAGTCTGCGGATGGGAGAGCGAGAGAGAGAAAGAGCGAGAGAGAGAGAGAGAGACAGAGAGGTAGAGTGAGACATCTGTGAGTGTATTTCTATGGGACTGAAGGGGTTTGTGCTGTGAGGACAAGACCCCCCCACCACCACCCTCCTCCTCCACCACCACCAACACGCCACGGAGGGAGACGGACTGCCTCCAGCGGGTGGCAGGAGGCGGACAGGCCGCTGGTTGGGTTCCAGCTCATTTGTCAAAAGAATCCTGAAAACTCTCCGAGAATCCCAGGAAATTAGAATTTTTTTTGAAACGTGAACATAAGCATGAATTTGGACGATTCAATACATCGGTATGACGAGACGTCACCCAAAAGAGCTGCTGTAATTCTCAATGTGACTTTTTACTAACTAACTAAAGGTCATCTCAGCTTTACACACTTCCACCGGCCCATGAGCACTAGTGCCGTACGCTGACATAACAAACCATCGTGAGATCGATGCTCTTTTTAAAATGCGTCTTTACTGCAAATGCAACGACACGTTTCAGGTTATAAATCAACATTTGTAAAGTGGATTCCAACTGGTGGTCAGTTCCCTCTCGTACACTTCCACAGATCCCATGGTAATCATGATGAGAATTGCTGTTTGTCCTGAAAATGTATCAGTGCTGCAAATGCAATGACTTTGTTTTTTTTTGTTTTTTGTTTTTTTAAAGGAATCTTTGTTAAGTTGATACTCACCAGGACTAACCGGCACACTTCCACAGATCCCATGGCAGGACGGTGTTGAGTGCTTCATTTTGTCCTGGTGAAATACAACAAACCAGTATTTTTTAATTTCATATGAGAGCCGTTGCATCAGACGCATCTCTTTTTAAGGTCACTGCTTCCGTTTGACACACTTCCACTGATCCATCATGTTGCAACGTGTCCCCATAAACTGTCCTAAACTGTTGTGGGACAGGCAAGAGGAACGTTTGTCGTATTTTCAAACATACAAACGCCACAATTTATGTAAAATTTGTAAAATTTCCTACTTACTCACACACTTCCACAGATACCCAGGCTGTCCGTCTCAGTGCTGCTGCATGTCGTGGTAAAAACGAAGCAGTAGTAATTGTTTTAAGTCAAAAGACAAGCAACACTTTATAAATATCCCTTCAATCTTACGTACGTACGTCTGACTGGAGATTGCTTAATTCAAGCACACGAGATCACTTCCACTGATCCACGAGCACTCCTGCTGCGTGTCGCTGGATACCCTAATTGTTGCGAGAGTTTTATTTGATAAAGGTATTATTTAATGTATTTAATTCACACTTTTGTTTCAAGTTGCCTCTTGCTGAAAGGGTCAGTTGCATCTCACTTCCACTGATCCAAAACCAGGCCACCGTGGGAACGGTCAGTTTGAATAATCACGTTTTTTTTGTTGTTGTTTTTAAACAAAAATTGGATATTTTCATGTATAAGAAATCACTGGAGACGGGTCACCTCTCGCATACTTCCCCTGATCCGACAGGCAGTCCTGCAGAGAGCCACCAATACTCTTTTTTTTTTTTTTTTTTTGGAAATTGCAAGGTCATCATTTTTTGTGTGTCTGGTTTCACTGTGATGATATATTTTCATTATTCATGCGGTCGGGGGCGACTGATGGGTTTCCTGTGGTTCCCATTCAACCGAACACTAAATCACCTCCCGAACACGCGGGACGCGACTGCGATTTTATTTTTTTTGACAGTGAAGCATCGCCCTTTAGGATCCATTAAGTGCAACTTTTCCTCTTTCTGCACGGCGTGACATTTAGAAGAAATGCTAAGCTACCGTGGATAATCCACCAAACTGCTGCCTAACCTTTACTAAATAATGGATGGCGGCTGAGCGTCATGTGACACCCCCCCCCCCCCCCCCCCCCTCCAGTAATTGGAAAAAAACAAAGTGAGAATCCGGGGAGTCTCAATACAACAGTTTTAATCTATATATATATATGAGTTTAACGAGATGCCGCCACCGCAGCTTTTCAAACGTTCAAATCTCTGAACTTTATCGTCACACAAGTCCAGGCGCACATAGTGAGGAAAAATAAAATGGAACACGGGCTTAAAATGCAGGATTTGTTGTATTTTTTAGTTGTTTTTTTTTTTTTTTGCCTGAAACACCGAATCCCACTGAGTTTTGACGAATTCCAGCAGCAAAAATAAAAAAAATGGCACAAAGCCCTCCAACACAACTTGGGCGTGTGCACAACTCGTGATGTCACTCTGTTATTGTCAGAAGCTCCGCCCAGCAGCGGAAATACCGCCGTTTATCGGCTATTTTCTCGCAGATTGCCGTGTTTTAACATTGAGGACGGCGACAACATGGCAAAAAGAAAAAGTTTGCAGGAAGGAGACAAACGTCTCGGCCGAGCCGATTGGCCGGGACGTCTCGTCCCCGAGTGTCTCACTGGGCAGCGTCGGGTGAATTCCCCCCCCCCCCCCCCGACACAAAAAAAGCCTGGAAGGGAAGCTTCTTCTTTCTTTTTTTCTTTTGTCTTCTTCTCCCAAACCAGTGAATAATCACTTCCCAGGCCAGCTTGGTATTCTGTGTGCGATCCTCTGCTCTTTGTCTTGTGAAATGGAGAGCGGAATACGAAGCAGGCTCAATTTAAAGGTACGCTTTACTCACTGAGGGGTGACTTTGACTCCAACTCTCCTCAGACGCACACGGAATGACAAAATAAAAACCTTTGATCGGACACATTTCGTTTCCCCCCCCGTCTCATATATACGTATATATAAAACCCGGAAAACTTGTTTGGCTGTTGAAGTTGGTTCTTCTTAACTTTTACTCTCTTCCGTGTGAAATAGGGGAAAAACTAGATTGGCGAACTCACATTCCGGTCCGTCCATTAATTGGGCTGTACCAGCAACACTCAGGTAGGAACCAATGTGTTGCAAGTAAACATAAACTATCTAATTAAAATAATTAATTAAATTATATATAAGGCACCAAAAACAAATCTACATTATTACATACAAACGGACTGGACACAAAATGGTCCTTTTACCAGTTTCATTTAAATTAGAGGGGAAAAGAAATACAGAATGTGTCACGTAGAAGATACGCGTCTGATCTTCCACATTCTTTATGCAGGTAGAATAGAAATACTCTGCTCAAGGACACTTCGGCACGGCGGACAGGTGGAGACGGGGATTTCCGTGCCACGCGGACAAAAGGCCTAAGAGAACGCGTGTCCTCCATGTGAAGGCGAAATGCAAATATCTGACGGGGAAAAACAAACAGAGGGAATCAAACGTTCAATAATCCCGTCCGGTGCTTCGGGACGTGATCCGTTCTGTGGAAACGACTTCCATTCACCGCGGCAGGCCGACGCACCGCTTTCTAATTATGACTGGAACAAAGGAGTTGTCGTGTCTGTGGGATCTGAACCGACAACCGAGAAACAGAAAGCCTTTTTTTTTTATAATTAATAAGCGACGTACAATGGAGTCCGGGAGCCGCCCTGTCACTGCACAAATGAGTGTTTGTTTTTGTTTTGAAATACCTTTAGGAGGCCAACAGGTGGAAACCAGTTGATTGTCAGGATCAGTTGAGCCTTTATCTTTCTTTCTCTTTTTCTCATCTTTCGTTTTTGGGTGCGATGAACCCGAACCAACACAATCCAGTCGGTTGGATTCCATGTTTCATTTTTTGTTTTGTTTTTTGTTTTTTTGTTTTTTTTACCACATTTGTTCAATTCAGTGGTTCGACTGTCATTTTAAACCTCGAGCGCTGAAGATTACATTACAGAGAGAAGAGGCTTCATTTGTATTTTAATACAAAGATGAGGAGACAATGAAGAAACGGTAAATCTCACTATTTGGGGGCTTCCCCTCGAAAAACGCAGAGAAAATACACCTTAAATGGGGCAATCTAATCCACTGCGGACGATTAAATACTAAATTGTAGGACCAGCTGATATTGTACGAACCAAACATATCATGGAAGAAACGCGTGTGTATATAATACAAACAATGTTGTATACAAAGTAAATACTAAATAATATTTGACTTCATGTTGAGCGGGCCGGACCAGTCAAATATTGCTATAATAACCTTTAAATTTACGCTTTGTCGTGTCGCACAAGTGACATGGACAATTTCATCACGCATCGACAGTTAGTACTGGAAATGACCACAATCTCAGCATAAAGTCCATTTGAATTAAACATTCTGGTGCAAAATACAGTGAAATGTAATAATAATATTAATAATTAATAATAAGATTCATTTAAATCCTATATAACCACCTGGCTTGGTGGGGTTTTTTTTGGAGCTTTTTGAAATAAACCACTTCCCGTATTTGAAATTGAAGGTGGAAAAAAGAAAAGGGGGAAAAATAGAAAGTAGAGAAAACACTTTTGGAGATTTGTCTACATTTTGCATTATGAAGTAACATACTTCTCTATGCAAAAGTAACATACTTCTAAAATTGCACTTTTTCCTTCTAAAATTCCAACTTTTGTAAAACATTATT